>NC_141006.1:53837332-54005760 GCF_052327205.1 Somniosus microcephalus | reverse complement strand
CAGCCCGAGCCCGTCTAACGGAGCCTCGGGCCCAGCGCAACACGCGGTCTGACAGAACTACTAGCCATGTTGTGTGGGGGGCGGCGGCAAAACCCGGAGCGGAGCGGGAGGGGGAGGGGAGGGGAGCGGAGCCCGGCCTGGGGGGAGGGGAGGGGAGGGGAGGGGAAGGCTGGGGGAGGGGCCTGGGCCCGGGGGAGGGGCCTCGAAACAGCGGGGGTGGGAACTGGGCTGGGGGGGGGGATGGGCTTCAGCCTGTCAATCCCCGGCGAGGGGGTCTCCTCCTCTGACCGAGCCCCACTCCCCCTTCCCACTCTCCCCGACACGGCGCTCCACTCCCCCGACACCGGGCCCCACTCCCCTCTCCCCCGACTCCCACTCTCCCCCCACAACGGGCCCCACTCCCCCAACACTGGACCCCACTCTCCCCGACATTGAGCCCGACTCCCACTCTCCCCCGACACCGGGCCCACTCTCCCCCAACACCGGGCCCACTCTCCCCTACACTGAGCCCCACTCCCCCGACTCCCACTCTCCCCCGACACCGGGCCCACTCTCCCCTACACTGAGTCCCACTCCCCCCTCCCCGACTCCCACTCTCCCCGACACGGCGCCCCACTCCCCCGACACCGGGCCCCACTCCTCTCTCCCCCAACTCCCACTCTCCCCCGACACCGGGCCCCACTCTCCCCTACACTGAGCCCCACTCCCCGACTCCCACTCTCCCCCGACACGGAGCCCCTCTCTCCCCGACACCGAGCCCCACTCCCCCTGACACCGAGCCCCACTCCCCCCGACACCGAGCCCCACTCCCCACAACACCGAGCCGCACTCTCCCCGACACCGAGCCCCACTCCCCACAACACCGAGCCCCACTCCCCACAACACCGAGCCCCACTCTCCCCGACACCGAGCCCCACTCTCCCCGACACCAAGCCCCACTCCCCACAACACCGAGTCTCACTCTCCCCGACACCGAGCCCCACTCCCCACAACACCGAGCCCCACTTTCCCCGACACCGAGCCCCACTCCCCACAACACCGAGCCCCACTTTCCCCGACACCGAGCCCCACTCCCCACAACACCCAGCCCCACTCTCCCCGACACCGAGCCCCACTCCACACAACACCGAGCCCCACTCTCCCCGACACCGAGCCCTACTCCCCACAACACCGAGCCCCACTCCCCACAACACCGAGCCCCACTCCCCACAACACCCAGCCCCACTCCCCACAACACCCAGCCCCACTCCCCACAACACCCAGCCCCACTCCCCACAACACCCAGCCCCACTCCCCACAACACCCAGCCCCACTCCCCACAACACCCAGCCCCACTCCCCTGAAACCAAGCCTCACTCCCACAACATCGAGCTGGGGCCTCAGCTTTTTTACCATGCATACACTAATGGCTTGGATGAAGACAGAGTAACACCGAGCCCTACTCTCCCCGACCTCCACTCTCCCCTCCCCCAACACCGAGCCCCACTCTCCCCTCCCCCAACACCGAGCCCCACTCTCCCCTCCCCAACACCGAGCCCCACTCTCCCCTCCCCCAACACCGAGCCCCACTCTCCCCTCCCCCAACACCGAGCCCCACGCTCCCCTCCCCCAACACCGAGCCCCACTCTCCCCTCCCCCAACACCGAGCCCACTCTCCCCTCCCCCAACACCAAGCCCCACTCTCCCCTCCCCCAACACCGAGCCCCACTCTCCCCTCCCCCAACACCGAGCCCCACTCTCCCCTCCCCCAACACCGAGCCCCACTCTCCCCTCCCCCAACACCGAGCCCCACTCTCCCCTCCCCCAACACCGAGCCCCACTCTCCCCTCCCCCAACACCGAGCCCCACTCTCCCAACACCGAGCCCCACTCTCCCCTCCCCCAACACCGTGCCCCTCTCTCCCCTCCCCCAACACCGAGCCCCACTCTCCCCTCCCCCAACACCGAGCCCCACTCTCCTCGGACACTGAGCTCCACTCTCCCCTCCCCCATCACCGAGCCCCACTCTCCCCTCCTCCGACACCGAGCCCCACTCGCCTCTCCTCCGACACCAAGCCCCACTCTCCCCTCCCCCAACACCGAGCCCCACTCTCCCCTCCCCCAACACCGAGCCCCACTCTCCCCTCCCCCAACACCGAGCCCCACTCTCCTCTCCTCCGACACCGAGCCCCACTCTCCCCTCCCCCAACACCGAGCTCCCCTCCCCTAACACCGAGCCCCACTCTCCTCTCCTCCGACACTGAGCTCCACTCTCCCCAACACTGAAACCCCCGATACTGAGCCCCACCTTCCCCTCCCCAACACCGAGCCCCACTCTCCCCTCCCCCGACACCCAGCCCACGCTCCCCTCCCCCAACACTGAGCCCCTCTCTCTCCGACAGTGAGCTGCACACCCCGCTCCCCCATACGGACCCAACTCACCACAGGCAAGCGACCTTTTTCTTTATTCATTCACGGGATGTCAGCGTCGCTGGCAAAGCCAGCATTTATTGCCCATCCCTAATTGCCCTTGAGAAGGTGGTGGTGAGCCGCTTTCTCGAACCACTGCAGTCCGTGTGGTGAAGGTACTCCCACAGTGCTGTTAGGTAGAGAGTTCCAGGATTTTGACCCAGCATTGATGAAGGAACAGCAATATATTTCCATGTCAGGATGGTGTGTGACTTGGAGGGGAACTTGGAGGTGGTGGTGTTCCCATGCGCCCGCTGCCCTTGTCCTTCTAGGTGGTGGAGGTCGCGGGTTTGGGAGGTGCTGTCGAAGAAGCCTTGTGAATTGCTGCAGTGCATCTTGTAGATGGTACACACTGCAGACACGGTGTGCTGGTGGTGGAGGGAGTGAATGTTTAAGGTGGTGGATGGGGTGCCAATCAAGCGGGCTGCTTTGTCCTGGTTGGTGTTGAACTTCTTGAGTGTTGCTGGAGCTGCACTCATCCAGGCAAGTGGAGAGTAGTCCATCACACTCCTGACTTGTGCCTTCTAGATGGTAGAAAGGCTTTGGGGAGTCAGGAGGTGAGTCACTTGCCGCAGAATACTCAGCCTCTGTCCTGCACTTGTAGCCACAGTGTTCATGTGGCTGGTCCAGTTAAGTTTCTGGTCAATGGTGACGCCCAGGATGTTGATGGTGGGGGATTTGACAATGGTAATGCCATTGAATGTCAAGGGGAGGTGGTTAGACTTTCTCTAGTTGGAGATGGTCATTGCCTGGCACTTGTGTAGCACAAATGTTTCTTGCATGTTATCTGGGGAGAAGGGGACCGCGCCTCAAGACCCGTGATCCCTGTGCCAGCCCATACCCCACAAGTAGAGGGTAGTGCTGAAGTTTAACAGCTAAAACCACACTGCTCACACACGCACAGTTTGCTGGAAACACTTGGCAGCTCATAGCAAAATTAGAGCTAGGCCGTTCAGGGGATAATGTCGGGAAGCACTTCTTCACACAAAGGGTAGTGGAAACCTGGAACTTTCTCCCCCAAAAAGCTGTTGAGGCTGGGGGTGAATTTAAAAATTCTAAACTGTGGTTGATAGATTTTTGTTAGGCATGAGTTACGGAACTAAAGCGGGTAGATGGAGTTAAGATACAGAACAGCCATGATCTAATTGAATGGCAGAACAGGCTGGAGGAGCTGAATCACCAACTCCTGTTCCTCTGTCAGTCAGCAGCCATACAGCGAGCAGGGAGGTCAGTGCTTCAGGTGGGTACCTTTCTTCAGAACTGAAAAATAAGGCATGCAGGCGTATTACAAAGTATTTACAGCAAAGAAACAGGCCATATGGCCCAACAGGTCTATGGTGTTTATGCTCCACACGAGCCTCCTCCAACTCTACTTCATCTAACCCTATCAGTATAACCTTCTATTCCTTTCTCCCTCATGTACTGATCGAGCTTCCCCCTTAAATGTATTTATGCTAGTCGCCTCAACTACTCCTTGTGGTAGCGAATTCCACATTCTAACCATTCTCTGGGTAACGAAGTTTCCCTGAATTCTCTGTTGGATTTATTAGAGACTATCATATTTATGGCCCCTAGTTTTGGACTCTCCACAAGTGGAAATATCTTCTCTACGTCTACCCTAGCAAACCCTTTCATAGTCATAAAGACCTCTATCAGGTCACCCCTCAGTCTTCTATTTTCTAGAGAAAAGAGCCCCAGCATGTTCGATCCTTCCTGATTGGTATAACCTCTCAATTCTGATATAATTCCAGTAAATCTTTTGTGCACCTTATCCAGTGCCTCTATATCCTTTTTACAATATAGAGACCAGAACTGTTCACAGTGCTCCAAGTGTGGTCTCACTAAAGTTCTATGTATGTATAAAAAACACAGACAAACTCATAGAAACATAGAAGATAGGAGCAGGAGTAGGCCATTCGGCCCTTTGAGCCTGCTCTGCCATTCAATGAGATCATGGCTGATCATCCAAATTCAGTACCCTGTCCCTGCCTTCTCCCCATATCCCTTGATCCCTTTAGCCTTAAGAAATATATCTAACTCCTTCTTGAATATATTTAATGAATTGGCCTCAGCTGCCTTCTGTGGTAGAGAATTCCACAGGTTCACCACTCTCTGGGTGAAGAAATTCCTCCTCATCTCTGTCCTAAATGGCTTACCCCTTACCCTTAGACTGTGACCCCTGGTTCTGGACTCACCCGCCATCGGAAACATCTTTCCTGCATCTAGTCTGTCTAGTCCTGTTAGAATTTTATAAGTTTCAATGAGATCCCCTCTCATTCTTCTAAACTCCAGCGAGTATAAGCCCAATCAACCCAATCTCTCCTCATATGTCATTCCTACCATCCCAGGTATCAGTCTGGTGAATCTTCGCTGCACTCCCTCCATGGCAAGAACATCCTTCCTCAGATAAGGCGACCAAAACTGCACACAATACTCAAGGTGTGGTCTCACCAAGGCCCTGTACAACTGCAGCAAGACATCCTTGTTCCTGTACTCGAACCCTCTCGCTATGAAGGCCAGCATACCATTTGCCTTCTTAACCGCCTGCTGCATCTGCATGCTTACCTTCAGCGACTGGTGCACAAGGACACCCAGGTCTCATTGCACTTCCCCTTCTCCCAATCTATTGCTGTTCAGATAATAATCTGCCTTCCTGTTTTTGCCACCAAAGTGGATAACCTTGCATTTATCCACATTATACTGCATCTGCCCAATCACCCAACCTGTCCAAATCATACTGGAGTTTCTCGGCATCCTCCTCACAGCACACACGCCCACCCAGCTTTGTGTCGTCTGCAAACTTGGAGATATTACATCTAGTTCCCTCGTCTAGATCCTCAAAGAGGAAACATGAGTGGAATGATGTAGCAGATCGTCTAAAGTCATCTAATGGGCAGAAGCATTAAGGCATTGAATAAAAATTTCCCACCACTTGTCCGGCCAGAACCACCCTGCTCATTAAGGCATTAGATTGTAATATTACCTGAAGGTCAAGAGGAGAGAAAACAAGAGGCGAGGGGAAGGGAAGGGAAGTAGCAGGAGGATGAGGGAAAGAGGGAGGGGAAGGAGGAAAGGGGAGGTGAAGGGATGAGGAAAGGAAGCAAAGTGGAGAGGAGAGAATCAGGAGGGGGGGATGGGACTGGATTGGGGAAAGAGAAAAGAAGGTGGAGTTAGGAGGAAAGGGATAAGAGGAGACACCAGAGGAAAGCTACAGAAGAGGAAAGGGGGTGGAGCGAGGGAGAAGAGGAAGGAATTTAGGAGAAAGAAGGAAAGATTGATGAAAGAGGAAAAGAGAGGTATTTTGGAACAAAGACAGGTTGGGGAAAAGTAGAGAGGGATAAATGAAATGGGGGAGAGAAAAGGGGGGAGCAGGGAAGAAAATGGGAGAGAAAATAGGAAGGGAGGGGGAAATGAAAAGACAGAGAGAAAACAGGGAGAGGAAAGGGGGGAGGGAACAGGCAGAGAAAAATGGTGGAGAGTAGAGAACGAGAGGAGGAAAGCGAAGACCATAAGGGGAGAAAGAAAACGAGAAAATGGGTGAGAAAATGAGGAGAGAGATGAGAGAGAAAACAAGGGGCGAGGAAAGGGAGAAAACAAGAAGACAAGGAGAGATAATGATGAAGGACAGAGTGAGAAATAAGAAGTCAGAAAGAAAACGAGAGAGAAGGTGAATGAGAAAATAAGGGAGTGATAGAGAAAAGAGTGAGAAGGTGGGGAGAGAAAATAAGGGAGTGATAGAGAAAAGAGTGAGAAGGTGGGGAGAGAAAATAAGGGGATTGGACAGAAAATATAGGGAGAGGGAGATATAAAAACAAGTAGAAAGAGAGAATATAAAAGAGAGAAAAACATGAAAGAAAGAAAAAACACTGCTGTCTTCATTTCTCACAAACATCTCAAAGTGCTTCACATACAATGGCCTAGAAATTTGTTGGCGCTGTGCCATTTTGCAGGTTTAAAACGGGCACCTAAGCATTCTAATATGGCAAATGGCGTGTTCCACACTAGAAGTGCGCCATCCGCCATATTGGTAAAGGCTCCTGTACAGACAGCCAGCGGATTTGCTTTATATAGGCATTGAACAAATTATCTCTATTAAATATTGGGAAGACTTTGTCTTCGGTCCCCGCTACAAACTTCGTTCCTTAGCCACCGACTCCATCCCTCTCCCTGGTCACTGTCTGAGGCTGAACCATACCGTTCGTAACCTTGGCATCCTTTTTGACCCTGAGCTGAGCTTCTGTCCCCATATCCTGTCCATCACCAAGACTTACTTCCACCTCCATAACATTGCTCATCTCTGCCCCGCCTCAGCTCATCTGCTGCTGAAACCCTCATCCATGCCTTTGTTACCTCTAGACCCAACTATTCCAGCCTCCCCTCTTCCACCCTCCATAAACTTGAGCTCATCCAAAACTCTGCTGCCCATATCCTAACTCACACCAAGTCCTGTTCACCCAGCACCCCTGTGCTCGCTGACCTACATTAGCTCCCAGTCCAGCAATGCCCCTAATTTAAAATTCTCATCCTTGTGTTCAAATCCCTCCATGGCCTCAACCCTCACTACCTGTGTAACCTCATCCAGCCCTACAACCCTCCGAGATCTCTGCATTCCTCCAACTCTGGCATCTTGCACATCTTCGATTTCCATCGTTCCACCATTGGCGGCCGTGCCTTCAGCTGCCTGGGCCCTAAGCTCTGGAATTCCCTCCCTCAATCACCCCGCCTCTCTTCCTCTCTCTCCCCCTTTAAGGTGCTCTTTGACCAAACTTTTGATCACCTGTCCTAATATCTCCTTATGTGACTTGATGTCATATTTTGTCTGATAACGCTACCGTGAAGCACCTTGGAATGTTTTACTACTGTATAAATGTAAGTTGTTGTAGGTCCTTTGCATATGCAAATAGGGGGCACCTTTACAAAATTGATTAGCGACTGAGTACAGCAAGCTGCGGTTAATATTCTCAGGTGCTTGGCAGCCAAACTAACGTTGTTCAGAGGGACCACTGGAGGCTGCCTCCCGAAACGTACATTTGAACCGTTTTATTTCCATTATTATGGAGCTGGGAGGGGCAGGCGTCCTCCCGTCTCCACATTAAATCCAACGGCTGCTGCTGGCCACCCCAGATTGCCCCCTGACCCGCTCGGCCAGTGTTCGAGTGGCCGAACTCACTTCCCACCCACCCACCCTTCCCCGGGATTGGCTAGTTGTCTCTCGGTCCACGACGGACGCCCGCAGCTCAATAAACAAATGTGGCTGGTGGACCAATTTCCTGCGGTCCTGGCGCTAGTCTCATTCGGCACGTGTAGCGAGTGCTGTACCAGGATTGCGGCCCGATTCCAGCACAATCCAATTTACAGGCCTTTGAAATCCAGTGAAATTGAATCCACAAACAACAATTACATAAATGACCATTTAATCTGCATCTCATGATCCCAGGAGAACTCCCTGTTCATTTTCAAATAGTGCCACAAAATCTTTTACATTCACCTGAGCAGGCAGTGTCTCGGTCTAATGCCCTATTCATGAGATGGCATCTCTGACAATGTAGCACTCCCTCAGTACTGCACTGAGCTGTCAACCTGGATCATGTGCTCAGGTCCCGGGGTGGGGCTCAAACTCACCACTGTCTGACCCAGATGTGAGAGCATTACAAAGCTAAGCTGAAACTTGACGCGGGAGTCTGGATCTTGTACTCAGGGTTTTACTGGCGGAAGTGCATCATGGAAGGACTTGCTCATCCCGTGCCGTGCCCCTGAATCCAGCTAATATTCCGAGCTGACAGTCCCTGGGATTTTCTAGCCAAGCTCCTCGGTTGATTGCATTAGTTTTTTTGCCATTTAAATTATAACGGGTCATCCCAGTTCCCATAGCAACTATACACCAGGGACAAACGGGCATCCCTTGCAGCCAAGGTTACCTTGCCACAAATGATGGACTATAAACTGGATCATATATAGTCATTTACATAGCACTGGGACACCCCAGCTCATATTTGGGCTGACATATTTGACACCCTGTCACTTCCAATCGGAATTCTGGGAAGAGGCAGAAAACCAGCGAAGCAGCTCACCAGCAACTGCCCCCACACTCCGCTGCAGTTAGGCCAGGATCCGTTATAGTGACCTGAACAACTGCAACAGGCAGATGGGGAGAGAAGGAGTGATGCAAAGGTAGAAAACAGAGGGAAAGGGTGAGGGAGCTATCACAGAATTATAGAAACTAACAACACTGGCGTCTATCTGACAATATGGAAAACTGCCCAGGTATGTCCTGTCGACAAAAAGCAGGACAAATCCAACCCGGCCAATTACCGCCCCATCAGTCTACTCTCAATAATCAGCAAAGTGATGGAAGGTGTCATCGACAGTGCTATCAAGCGGCACTTACTCACCAATAACCTGCTCACTGATGCCCAGTTTGGGTTCCGCCAAGACCATTAGGCTACCGATCTCATTACAGCCTTGGTCCAAACATGGACAAAGGAGTTGAATTCCAGAGGTGAGGTGAGAGCAACTGCCCATGACATCAAGGCAGTATTTGACTGAGTGTGGCATCAAGGAGCCCTAGCAAAACTGAAGTCAATGGGAATCAGGGGGAAAACGCTGCACTGGCTGGAGTCATACCTAGCACAAAGGAAGATGGTTGTGGTGGTTGAAGGTCAATCATCACAGCCCCAGGACATCGCTGCAGGAGTTCCTCAGGGCCGTGTCCGAGGCCTAACCATCTTCAGCTGATTCATCAATGACATTCCCTCCAACATAAGGTCAGAAATGGGAATGTTCACTGATGACTGCACAGTGTTCAGCGCCATTCAAGGGCACAGAATGTACTCTAGGTGGGGGACTTCAATGTCCATCACCAAGAGTAGCTCGGTAGCACCACTACTGACCGAGCTGGCCGAGTCCTGAAGGACATAGTTCCCAGTCTGGTCCTGCGACAGGTGGTGAGAGAACCAACACAAGGGAAAAACCTAATTGACCTCGTCCTCACCTGTCGCGGATGCATCTGTCCATGACTGCATTGGTAGCAGAGACCACCGCACAGTCATTGTGGAGATAAAGTCCCGTCTTCACACTGAGTACACCCTCTATTGTGTTGTGTAGCACTACCACCGTGCTAAATGGGATAGATTCAGAACAGATCTAGCAGCTCAAAACTGGGCATCCATGAGGCGCTGTGGGTCAGCAGCAGCAGAATTGTATTCCACCACAATCTGTAACCTCATGGACCGGCATATCCCTCACTCAGAAGAGCATGCCAGGAGCAGCACCGGGCGTACCTAAAAATGAGGTGCTGGGGACGCTGCAACACAGGACTACATGCATTCTAAAAGCGGAAGCGGCAGGCTATAGACACTGCTAAGCGATCCCACAATCAACGGATCAGATCAAAGCTCTGCAGTCCTGCCACATCCAGTCATGAATGGTGGTGGATCATTAAACAACTAACGGAAAGAGGAGGCCCCATGAATATCCCCATCCTCAATGATGGTGGAGCCCAGCACGTGAGTGCAAAAGACAAGGCTGAAGCGTTTGCAACCATCTTCAGCCAGAAGTGCCATATGGATGATCCATGTCGGCCTCCTCCTGAGGTCCCCACCATCACAGAAGCCAGTCTTCAGCCAATTCGATTCACTCCACGTGATATCAAGAAACGGCTGAGCGCACTGGATACAGCAAAGGCTATGGGCCCCGACAACATCCCGGCTGTTGTGCTGAAGACTTGTGCTCCAGAACTAGCCGTGCCTCTAGACAAGCTGCTCCAATACAGCTACAACACTGGCATCTATCCGACAATGTGGAAAACTGCCCAGGTATGTCCTGTCCACAAAAAGCAGGACAAACCCAATCTGGCAAATTACCGCCCCATCAGTCTACTCTCAATCATCAGCAAAGTGATGGAAGGGGTCATCAACAGTGCTATCAAGCGGCACTTATTCACCAATAAGCTGCTCACTGATGCCCAGTTTGGGTTTCGCCAAGACCACTTGGCTCCAGACCTCATTATAGCCTTGGTCCAAACATAGACAAAGGAGCTGAATTCCAGAGGTGAGGTGAGAGTGATTGTCCTTGACATCAAGGCAGCATTTGACCGAGTGTGGCATCAAGAGCCCTAGTAAAACTGAAGTCAGTGGGAATGGGGGGAAAACTCTCCACTGGCTGCAGTCATATCTAACACAAAGGAAGATGGTTGTGGTGGTTGGAGGTCAATCATCACAGCCCCAGGACATCGCTGCAGGAGTTCCTTAGAGCAGTGTCCTAGGCCCAACCATCTTCAACTGCTTCATCAATGACCTTCCCTCCAACATAAGGTCAGAAATGGGGATGTTTGCCAATGACTGCACAGTGTTCAGTGCCATTCGCAACTCCCCAGATAATGAAGCAGTCCATGCCCACACGCAACAAGACCTGAACAACATTCAGGCTTGGGCTGATAAGTGACAGGTAACATTCGCACCACATAAGTGCCAGGTGATAACTATCTCCAACAAGCGACAGTCTAACCACCAACCCTTGACATTCAACGGCATTACCATTGCTGAATCCCCCACCATCAACATCCTGGGGGTCACCATTGACCAGAAACTTAACAGAACCAGCCACATAAATACTGTGGCAACAAGAGCAGGTCAGAGGCTAGGTATTCTGTGGCGAGTGTCTCACCTCCTGACTCCCCAAAGCCTTTCCACCATCTACAAGGTACAAGTAAGGAGTGTGATGGAGTACTCTCCACTTGCCTGGATGAGTGTAGCTCCAACAACACTCAAGAAGCTCGACACCATCTCAGACAAAGCAGCCCGCTTGATTGACACCCCGTTCACCACCTTAAACATTCACTCCCTCCACCACCGGCATACCATGGCTGCAGCGTGTACCATCTACAAGATGCACTGCAGCAACTCGCCAAGGCTTCTTCGGCAGCACCTCACAAACCCGCGACCTCTTCCACCTAGAAGGACAAGGGCAGCAGGCGCATGGGAACACCACCACCTCCAAGTTCCCCTCCAAGTCACACACCATCCTGACAAAGTATATCATCTATCCTTCATCGTCGCTGGGTCAAAATCCTGGAACTCCCTACCTAACAGCACTGTGGGAGTACCATCACCACATGGACTGCAGCGGTTCAAGAAGGCAACTCACCACCACCTTCTCAAGGGCAATTAGGGATGGGCAATAAATGCTTGCCTTGCCAGCAACGCCCACATCCCATAAACAAATAAAAATAAACGTCAGTCGGCCCATCATGGTTGTGTCAGCTCTTTGAAAGAGCTATCCAATTCGTCCTACTCCCCAGCTCTTTTCCCATAGCCCTGTGATTTTCTTTCCTTTTCAAGTTCTAGTCCATCTATCTCCAAATGTACATGATGAATGACGTGAAGCGATAGCTAGAGCAAATAGCTAGAGTCGGGGTGCATTTATTGGACAATTGAGTATAAGGTGAGGCATACTATTTTCTCCTTGTACAAGACATTGGTCAGGCCTCACTTGGTCTCCTCACATGATAGGTGATATTGAGGCTTTGGAAAGGGTGCAGAGGAGGGCCACTGGATTAATTCCCAGTTTAAAGCATCTTAATTATCAAGATACACTAAAAGAGCTGGGACTCTACACTTTACAGAAGCATAGACTTAGGGGTGATCTGATCGAAGTTTATAAGATGATTGTGTTCGAATTGACAGGTTCTTCCAATGAAATAGGTTAGGGTGGACCAGGAGTCACAGTTTTAAGTTGTGTAAGGCCAGATCTAGGTTAGATGTCAGGAGATGGTTCTATTCCCAGAGAACAGTGGGCCTCTGGAACAGGCTGCCGTCTCGTGCAGTGAATGCTGATTCGCTGAATTTCTGCAAGTGAGAGCTGGATCTGTTTCTGGCTGGAGCGAAGATCACCTCATACAAAAGGGTAGGCATTGCATAGAATTATCAGGGCCAGAGTGATCTCCTGGACTAGTTTCAACCACCTAGGTGAGGGGTCAGAGAGGAATTTCCCAGATTTTGTCCCCCAAATGGGCCTGGGGTTTTTACCTGATTTTTCGCCTCGCCCAGGAGATCACATGGTTTCGGGTGGGGTTCCGTGTGTATATATTACACAAGGTATCGCAATTGTGTGGGACAGGCTGTGTAGACCAGGGGGTCTTTACCTGTCTGTCATTGTTGTATGTTCGTATGTATATATCCAATTCCCTTTTGAAAGTTATTATTGAATCTGCTTCCACCATATTTTCAGGCAGTGCATTCCAGATCATAACATTTCACCGTGTTAAAAAAAAAATCCTCATCTCCCCTCTGGTTCTTTTGTCAATTATCTTAAACCTGTGTCCTCTGGTTACCGACCCTACTGCCAGTGGAAACAGTTTCTCCTTATTTACCCTATCAAAACCCTTCAAGATTTTGAACACCTCTATCAAATCTTCTCTTAACCTTCTCTGCTCTAAGCAGAACAACCCCAGCTTGTCCAGTCTCTCCATGTAATTGTAATCCCTCATCCCTGTTACCATTCTGGTAACTCTCCTCTGCACCCCCTCTGAGGCCTTGACGTCCTTCCCAAGGTGTGGTGCCCAGAATTGGACACAGTACTCCAGCTGAGGCCTTCCCAATGATTTATAAAGGTTTAGCATAACTTCCTTGCTTTTGTACTCTATGGCCCCGATATTTATGGGAGGGGGTGGAGGTGCTGGTGAGGCTGAAAATAGACAAAGAACCCGGCAATGCTGGCGATGTGGAGGTTCTGCCGAACTTAACCTATACTAGAGATAGATAGAAAACAAGGAGGAGAAGGGGGTGAGGGAAAGATAGAAAACAAGGAGGAGAAGGGGGTGAGGGAAAGATAGAAAACAAGGGAAGCATAGAAACATAGGAGCAGGAGTAGGCCATTCGGCCCTTCGCGCCTGCTCCACCATTCAATTAGATTTCTATTGATTTCAGTCTTGAAGGCTCCAATTGTCCCTCCGCACCCACAACTTTTTGGGGGAGAGCGTTCCACATTTTCACTACCCTTTGTGTGAAAAAGTGCTTCCTGACATCACCCCTAAATGGCCTTGCTCTCATTTTAAGGTTATGTCCCTTTGTTCTGGATTCCCCTACTAGAGGAAATAATTTCTCTGTATCTACCCTATCGAATCCTTTTTATCATTTTAAACACCTCAATTAGATCACCCCTCAACCGTCTAAACTCAAAAAAAAGAGACTTCCATTTATACAGCGCCTTTCATCACCTTAGGATGTCCTAAAGCGCTTTACAGCCAATGAAGTACTTTTGAAGTGTAGTCACTGTTGTAATGTAGGAAACACAGCAGCCAATTTGCACACAGCAAGGTCCCACAATGTGATAATAACCAGATAAGCTGTTTTTAGTTGTGGCATAAATGTTGGCCAGGACACCAGGGAGAATTCCATTGCCCTTCTTCGAAATAATGCCACGGGCTCTTTTACGTCCACCTGAGAGGACAGACGGGGCCTTGGTTTAATGTCTCATCCAAAAGACGGCACCTCCAATAGTGCAGCGCTCCCTCAGTACTAACCCTCCGACAGTACAACACTCCCTCAGTACTGTTCCTCCGGCAGTACTGCTCCTCCAACAGTGCAGCACTCCCTCAGTACTGTCCCTCCAAATGTGCAGTGCTCCCTCAGTACAGCCTTTCCGACACTGCAGCACTCCCTCAGTACTGCACTGGGTGTGTCAGCTTGTATTATGTGCTCAAGTCTCTGGAGTGGGGCTTGCAGAATCATAGAATAGTAAAGCACAGAAGGAGGCCATTTGGCCCATCGAGTCTGTGCCGGCTCTTTCAAAGAGCAATCCAGTTAATCCCACTCTCCCGCTCTTTCCCCATATCCCTGCAATTTTTTTCTCCTTCAAGTATTTATCCAATTCCCTTTTGAAGGCTACTATTGAATCTGTATCCATCAACCTATCAGGCAGCGTGTTCCAAATCCTAACCACTTGTTGCGTAAAAAGGTTTTTCCTCATGTTGCAAAAGCAAAATACTGCAGATGCTGGAAATCTGAAATAAAAACAGAAAATGCTGGAAATACTCAGCAGGTCAGGCAGCATCTGTGGAGAGAGAAACAGAGTTAACGTTTCAGGTCGATGACCCTTCGTCAGAACTAGAAAAAGGTGGAGATGTAACAGGTTTTTAAGCAAGTGTAGGGGCAGGGAATAGGGGGGAGGAGAGGAAAGAACAAAAGGGAAGGTCTGTGATAGGATGGAAGGCAGGAGAGATTAAGAGACAAAAGGGATGATGGTGCGAGGCAAAGGGAGATGGTAATGGGGCAAGTTAAGAAACAAAAGATGACTCTAGATGAAGTGTAAATGGCACGGGCAGAATGATCGACAGTGGTGTATTTGGATTTACAGAAGGCCTTCGATAAGGTCCCACACAAGAGGTTGGTGAACAAAATTAGGGCACATGGAATTGGGGGTAATATACTAGCATGGATTGAGAATTGGTTAACAGACAGAAAACAAAGAGTAGGGATAAACGGGTCTTTTTCAGGATGGCAGGCTGTGACTAGTGGGGTACCGCAAGGATCGGTTCTTGGGCCCCAGCTATTCACAATCTATATCAATGATTTGGATGAGGGGACTAAATGTAACATTTCCAAATTTGCTGATGATACAAAGCTACATGGCAATGTCAGTTGTGAAGAGGATGTGAAGAGGCTTCAAGGGGATCTCGACAGGCTCAGTGAGTGGGCGAAAACATGGCAGATGGAATATAATGTGGATAAATGTGAAGTTATCCACTTTGGTAGAAAAAACAGAAAGGCAGAGTATTTCCTAAATGGTGAAAGATTGGGGAATGCAGATGCTCAAAGGGACCTGGGTGTCCTTGTACATGAGTCACTGAAAGTGAATGTGCAGGTGCAGCAAGCCATTAGGAAGGCAAATGGTATGCTGGCCTTCATTACTTGAGGATTTGAGTACAGGAGTAAAGAAGTCTTACTCCAATTATATAGGGCCTTGGTGAGACCAGACCTGGAGTGTACAATTTTGGTCTCCTTACCTAAGGAAGGATATACTTGCCATAGAGGGAGTGCAACGAAGGTTCACGAGATTGATTCCTGGGATGGCAGGACTGTCATATGAGAAGAGATTGAGTAAACTAGGCCTGTATTCTCTTGAATTCAGAAGAATGCGAGGGGATCTCATTGAAGCATACAAAATTATTACAGGGCTTGATAGGGTGGATGCTGGGAGAATGTTTCCCTTGGCTGGGGAGTCTAGAACCAGGGGCCACAGCCTGAGGATAAAGGGTAGGCCATTCAGGACTGAGATGAGAAGAAATTTGTTGGGTATATTCAAAACAGAAGTTGATAGATTTCTGACTAGTAAGGGCATCAAGGGATATGGCGATAGGGCTGGTGAATGGAGTTGAGGCAGAAGATCAGCCATGATCTCATTGAATGGCGGAGCAGGCTCGAAGGGCTGAATGGCCTACTCCTGCTCCTATTTCTTATGTTCTTATATTCTTTTGCCATGTGAGAGAGAAAAAAAATGAAAAAAAGATAGGGACAGAGGTTATGGTTTGAAATTGTTGAACTCTATGTTGAGTCCAGAAGGCTGTAAAGTGCCTAATCGAAAGATGAGGTGCTGTTCCTCGAGCTTACGTTGAGCTTTATTGGAACAGTGTAAGAGGCCGAGAACGGAGAGGCCAGAGTGGGAGTGGAGCGGCGAATTAAAGTGACAGGCGACCGGAAGCTCAGGGTCACCCTTACGGACTCAACGGAGGTGTTCCGCTAAGCGGTCACCCAATCTGCGTTTGGTCTCCCCAATGTAGAGGAGACCACATCGTGAGCAGCGAATACAGTACACTAAATTGCAAGAAGTACAAGTAAATTGCTGTTTCACCTGGAAGGAGTGTTTGGGGCCCTGTATACTGGGAAGGGAGGAGGTAAAACGGCATGTGTTGCATCTCCTGCGCTTGCACGTGAAGGTGCCGGGTGAAGGGGAAGGGCAGGAAACGGCACCGATACAGTCATCAATGTACCGGAAAAAGGTGAGGGAGGGGACCGGAGTAGGACTGGAACAAAGAATGTTCCACATATCCCACGAAAAGGCAGGCATAGCTAGGACCCATGCGGATTCCCGTAGCAACACCTTTAATTTGGAGGAAGTGAGTGGAGTCAAAGGAGAAGTTGTTCAATGTGAGAACAAGTTCAGCCAGGCGAAGGAGGGTGGTGGTGGAAGGGGACTGGTTAGATCTCTGTTCAAGGAAGAAGCGGAGCGCCCTCTGGTCATCCTGGTGGGGGATGGAGGTGTAGAGGGATTGGATGTCCATAGTGAATAGGAGACGGTTGGGGCCAGGAAACTGGAAACTGTTAAAGTGGCGGAGGGCATCAGAAAAGTCGCGGATGTAGGTGGGAAGAGACTGGACAAGGGGAGAAAGAATAGGTTCGAGATAGGAAGAGATAAGTTCCGTTGGGCAAGAACAGGCTGAAACAATGAGTCTACCAGGGCAGTCCTGTTTGTGGATCTCAGGAAGGAGGTAGAAGCGGGCTGTGCAGGGGTTGGGGAACTATGAGGTTGGCGGCCGTGGAGGGAAGATCTCCAAAGGAGATGAGGTCAGTGACAGTCTTGGAAACGGTGGCCTCATGTCGCCTCTGGTTCTTTTGCCAATCACCTTAAATTGGGAAACAAGTAAAAACATTGGGACGGGACAGGCGTTGGGAACTAAGTTAAATCAATGGCAAGGGAAAATGTCACTGGAGAAATTCAAATATCAAGAAAACTGAGTGAGAGAGCACCAGGCCAGCAGGAAATCCAGAGGTGACAGCAACAGCACAAGAGAGAGAGACAGGGAGAGGAGGAGCGAGTAAGAGACAAAGAAAGAAAGACAGAGAGAGCGAGAGAGAAAAGAGAGTGAAAGACACAGAAGTACAGAATGAAAGAGACTGAGATACAGAGAGAGAGAAACAGAGTGAGAGACGTGTCAAATACACAGTAAGAGAGGAGAAAAAAACAGAAACACAAATAAATAGATGGCCAGAATGGAATGCGTTAAAGAGAAAATGAGCACAGAATGGGAGACAGGAGGTAGCGAACGAAAAGGATATACAGGAAGCAATACAGGAAGGAAACTGAAAGAAAAACTAGAGTTAAATAAATAAAACAAAAAGATAGATAACAAGCAAAATGCCACAAATTCCCACTTTACATTGATATATTTCGAAGACTGAGCTGTCGCTCTACAGCATGGATTTTATTGATTATGTTCACGTTTCCTGGTAGTGAGTGATGTTCCAGATGCTCTGTGTTAGACCTCTGTCGTTTACTGTATACACAAATGATCTGGACAGGAATTGAGGGAACAACATTGAAATTTGCCGATATCACCAAATGGCAAATTGTGACGACCACTGTGAAGACTGAAGAGGACTTAGATCGGATGGGCACGATGGGGAGGATGGACAGATCAGAGGCAGGCTGGGCAGATCAGATATGGAGGATGGGCAGATCGGAGGCAGATGCAGTTCAATGTAGGAAAATGTGCAATGATACATTTTGGAAGTAAGAATAGGGAAAGAAAAATGCTCAGATTTTAAATGGAATAGAGGACAGAACAAAAAGCGACGAGGTAATGTTTAACTGCAATTGGAGTATCATGAATTTTGAGCACCCCATTATAGTATATGAATATAAAAGCAATGGGAAAGGTATAGATTCACTGGGATGTTACCGGTAAGGGGTTCCAGTTACAAAGAGAGACTGAGGAAGTTACGGGCTTTTTTCACTGGAGCTGATAAGATTAAAGGGTGGCCTGAAGGTGGTCTTCAAGATTATGATAAAATGAAGTGACAGATTGTTTCTACTAGTCGGTGAGATGGTAACAAGATGGCACAAATTTAATCGCAGAAAGAATTAAAGGGGAGGTTAGAAAAAATTCTTTACACAGAGGGTGGTTAGAATGTGGAATTCTCTGCCACAAACCTTTGTTGGAACAGAGCCCATTAATTATTTTAAAAGGAAATTAGATAGCTGCTTGAGAAAGAGGAATCTTAAAGAGTATGGGAAGGAGGAGAGTGGGATTTGACTAGATGGAGAAAAACACTGGCATAGATTTGATGGGTTGAATAGCCTGTTTCTGTGCAGTAAAATTCTGTGCTGACTGAGTGCGATGGTATCCTTAATATTTCTTTAAACATCAAGAGACATACAGGACCTTGGTAAAAACACGAGGGGTGTGAGCAAGAGAAAATAAGCAAGTGAGAGAATGAGAGGAAGAAGGGAGGAACAGGGAGAGAGAAACAAGACAGCAAATCCTGATCTCTATATTTCTGGGGTACAAATATGAAGGCAATTTTCTTCTGTTTTGTACCCAAAAAATATAATTGTCCCCACTTTTGAAAAAGGTTTTTTTGCTAAAGACCATTTTACCTGAGTGGAATTTTCCATTTCTGACTGAAGCTATCAGATTTACCATAATTAAATTTAAAAAATTTTTTAACCTTCACAGGCTTCACATCAATGTTACTAAATCATTTTAAAACTCCACCATTCTCCTGGAACATGTACACAAACCACCCACTTTGAATCCCTTTAATCGTTCCAATTTTTTTTGCATTTTTTTTAAGTAGGTCACTTTTTAAAAAATAATAACATCCAGAATTTTATTCCCAGAGAATGAGTACACTTGGCATTGGGGCCAGTGTGTTGTGTGTTGCTGTTTCTCTCCCAGCTGTCAGTGTGATCACATTGCCAGCAGTGAGTGAGACTCACCACATCTCCATTGCAATCCTGGGACTGTGTGTTGCAGGCTAGGCTCTATTTTTAAACACTGCTGCTCATGGAGGCTGATTATTTTGTGTGACTGAGTATCAGGCTGGGCTCTCTCTCTCTCACTTCATTCTCTACACCTCCTTCTGTTGCATTTAAAACAAGCCCAACTTTCTGCTAATGGATCCCATTGCACAATAAGAAGTCCATTAAATATTTTATTGATTAAAATGCTGGTTTGCTGCGCAGTTTCTTTTGTTTCAGTGGGTGAGCTGTGAGTTGTGTGAAATGCTCCTGTTTTAACGCAGGCTGTGTGCAGGTCAGAGAGAGCAGGCTGTACCTCCCCTGGGACATGGATTCCACCCATTTTAAACCCTTCACAACCCTAATCCCTGCACAAACCCCCACTGCTGATAGGGGGACAGGGAGGCAGGAACCCTCAGGAAGGAACCTGCAACAGTTTCTGGCCCAGACATTGTACTTTCAGCTTGTTTTTTCAGCTTCTTTTCTGCAGCTTCTTGGAATCCAGTCCGGGTTTTAAGCTGGTTTCCCCTCTTCAATGTACTGTGTGCTCAGAGCTGCAGCACTCACAGGCAGCCACCGCTCCTTCCACCCTCCCCTGGCTCCCACTCCGCTCAAACACACCCTCACGGCCCAGGCCGGACGGGTCCCGGTTCCCGGCATCTCATACCCGGCACCGCCCACTGCTCCCAGCCGCTGGTCGCCGGCCTCAGCCTCAGAGACACCAACGCACTATTTTCTCAAGCTGTCCTTTTGGCACATTCCTGTGTTATTGCGCAGCGCTCTGTCTCTCGCTCTTCCTGGAAACTCCCGCCCAAAGCAGAGAAACCTGAGAAACAACAAGAACAGTGGAGGGAACACACATCAAACTAGAGCACAGAAAGAACACAAACTGCACAGAGGACACAGAGCAAACTACAGCACAGAAAGAACACAAACTGCACAGAGTACATAGAGCAAACTACAGCACAGAAGGAACACAAACTGCACAGAGTACACAGAGCAAACTACAGCACAGAAGGAACACAAACTGCACAGAGGACACAGAGCACAGAAGGAACACAAACTGCATAGAGGACACCGAGCAAACTAGAGCACAGAAAGAACACAAACTGCACAGAGGACACAGAGCAAACTACAGCACAGAAAGAACACAAACTGCACAGAGGACACAGAGCAAACTAGAGCACAGAAAGAACACAAACTGCACAGAGGACACAGCAAAGTAGAGCACAGAAAGAACACAAACTGCACAGAGGACACAGAGCAAAGTAGAGCACAGAAAGAACACAAACTGCACAGAGGACACAGAGCAAACTACAGCACAGAAATAACACAAACTGCACAGAGGACACAGAGCAAACTAGAGCACAGAAAGAACACAAACTGCACAGAGTACACAGAGCAAACTAGAGCACAGAAAGAACACAAACTGCACAGAGGACACAGAGCAAACTACAGCACAGAAAGAACACAAACTGCACAGAGGACACAGAGCAAACTAGAGCACAGAAAGAACACAAACTGCACAGAGGACACAGCAAAGTAGAGCACAGAAAGAACACAAACTGCACAGAGGACACAGAGCAAAGTAGAGCACAGAAAGAACACAAACTGCACAGAGGACACAGAGCAAACTAGAGCACAGAAAGAACACAAACTGCACAGAGGACACAGCAAAGTAGAGCACAGAAAGAACACAAACTGCACAGAGGACACAGAGCAAAGTAGAGCACAGAAAGAACACAAACTGCACAGAGGACACAGCAAACTACAGCACAGAAATAACACAAACTGCACAGAGGACACAGAGCAAACTAGAGCACAGAAAGAACACAAACTGCACAGAGTACACAGAGCAAACTAGAGCACAGAAAGAACACAAACTGCACAGAGGACACAGAGCAAAGTAGAGCACAGAAAGAACACAATTTGCACAGAGGACACAGAGCAAACTACAGCACAGAAAGAACACACTGCACAGAGGACACAGAGCAAACTAGAGCACAGAATGAACACACTGCACAGAGGACACAGCAAACTAGAGCAATGAAAGAACACACTGCACAGAGGACACAGAGCAAAGTAGAGCACAGAAAGAACACAAACTGCACAGAGGACACAGAGCAAACTACTGAAAGAAAGAAAGATAGCATTTATATAGCACCTTCCACGACCCCCCGGAATTCCCAAAGTGCTTTACAGCCAATGAAGTACTTTTTGAAGTGTAGTCACTGCTGTAATGTAGGAAATGCAGCAGCTAATTTGTGCACAGCAAGGTCCCACAAACAGCAATGTGATGATGACCAGATAATCTGTTTTAGTGATGTTGATTGAGGGATAAATATTGGCCAGGACACCAGGGATAATTCCCCTGCTCTTCTTCAAAATAGTGCCATGGGATCATTTATGTCCACCTGAGAGAGCAGACGGGGCTTCGGTTTAACGTCTCATCTGAAAGACAGCACCTCCGACAGTGCAGCACTCCCTCAGTACAGAAATGCAGCTGCTCTTCTTCGAAACAGTGCCATAGAGTCATCTGAAAGATGGCACCTCCGACAGTGCAGCATTCCCTCAGTACTGTACTGGAATGTCAGCCTGGATTTTTATTCCCAAGTCTCTAGAGTAGGACTTGAACCCATAACGTTCTGACTCAGAGGCAAGGGTGCTACCACTGAGCCACAGCTGACACACAGCAGAGAAACGAGAAGATCTGAAGAGGGGATACGGCGCAAACTAGATCAGAGCAACAACAAGATCTGTAGAGAGGGCACAGAGCAAACTAGAGCAACAAAGGAACACAAACTGTAGAGAGGATAAAGAAAACTAAAGCAAAGAAAGATCACAAACTGCCAAAAGGACACACAGCAAACTAGAGCGGAGAAAGAACCAGAACTGTAGAGAGGACACAGAGCAAACTAGAACAAACAACAAATTAGATAGAGAGGACAAAGAGCAAATTACACCAGAGAAAGAACACAAACTGCAGAGAATACACAAAGCAAATTAGAGCAGAGAAACAACAAGAACTGTAGAGAGCACATCAAACCAAAGCAGAAAAACAACAAGTTCGGTATAGAGGACAAAGAACAAGATCTGTAGATAGGATACAGAACAAACTAAAGCAGAGAAACAACAAGCGCTGTAGACAGGACACAGCAAACTAGAGCAGAGAAACAACAAGATCTGTAGAGAGGACTCACAAACTAGAGAGGATACAGAAAACTAAAACAGAGAAAGAACACAAACTGCAGGGAGGGCACAGAGCAAATTAGAGAAGAGAAACTGCTAATAGAGAGGACACAGAGCAACCTAGAGCAATGAAGGAAGACAAACTGCAGAGAGGACACAGAAAATTAAAGCAGAAAAAGAACACAAACTGCAGAGAGGACACAGAAAATTAAAGCAGAGAAAGAACACAAACTGTAGAGAGGACACAGAGCAAACTAGATCAGAGAAACAACCAGATCTGTAAAGAGGACAGTGAGGAAACTAGAACAGAGAAACAACAAGTTCTGTAGAGAGGACACAGCAAACTACTGCAGAGAAACAAGATCTGTAGAGTGGACAGTGAGCAAACTAGAGCAAAGAAGGAGCACAAACTGCTGAGAGGATACAGAAAAGTAAAGCAGAAAAAGAACACAAACTGCAGAGAGGACACAGAGCAAACTAGATCAGAGAAACAACAAGAACTGTAGAGAGGACATACAGCAAACTAGAGCAGAGAAACAACAAGATTTGTAGAGAGAACAGAGCAAACTAGAGCAGCGAAGGAACACAAACTGTAGAGAGGATATAGAAAACTAAAGCAGAGTAAGAACACAAACTGCAGGGAGGTCACAGAACAAATTAGAGCAGAGAAACCACAAGACCTGTAGAGAGGACACAGAGCAAACTAGAGCAACGAAGGAACATAAACTGCAGAGAAGACACAAAATTAAAGCAGCAAAAGAACACAAACTGCAGAGAGGACACAGAGCAAACTGGATCAGAGAAAGAACAAGATCTGTAGAGAGTACAGAGGGTAAACTAGAGCAGAGAAACAACAAGAAGGGTAGTGAGGACACAGCAAACTAGAGCAGCGAATTAACACAAATTGTAGAGAGGACACAGAGCAAACTAGAGCAATGAAGGAACACACACTGTAGAGAGGACAGATAGTGAGAAAACTAGACCAGAGAAACAACAAGAACTGTAGAGAGGACAGAGCAAACTACTGCGGAGAAACAACAAGATCTGTAGAGAGGACAGTGAGCAAACTAGAGCAGAGAAACAACAAGAACTGTAGAGAGGACAGTGAGCAAACTAGAGCAGAGAAACAACAAGAACTGTAGAGAGGACAGTGAGCAAACTAGAGCAGAGAAACAACAAGAACTGTAGAGAGGACACAGCAAACTAAAGCAGATAAATAAAAGATCTGGAGAGAGGACACAGAGCAAACTAGAGCAGATAAACAACAAGATCTGTAGAGAAAACAGAGCAAACAGCAGTGGAGAAACCACAAGACCTGTAGAGAGGACGCAGAGCAAACTAGAGCAATGAAGGAACATAAACTGCAGAGAGGACACAGAAAATTAAAGTAGCAAAAGAACACAAACTGTAGCGAGGACACAGTGCAAACTAGATCAGAGAAAGAACAAGATCTGTAGAAAGGACAGAGTAAACTAGAGCAGAGCAACAACAAGAAGGGTAGTGAGGACACAGAGCAAACTAGAGCAGCAAATGAACACAAATTGTAGAGAGGACACAGAGCAAATTAGAGCAGAGAAACCACAAGACCTGTAGAGAGGACACAGCAACCTAGGGCAGAGAAACAACCAGATCGGTGGAGAGGTTACAGAGCAAACTAGAGCAGAGCAAGAACAAGATCTGTAGCGAGGACACAGATCAAACTAGAGCAGCGAAGGAACAGAAACTAGGGAGGATATAGAAAACTAAAGCAGAGAAAGAACACAAACTGCAGAGAGGGCACAGAGCAAATTAGAGAAAGAGGGTAGCACAGGTGTCAGCTCCCTGGAGGGTGAGGTCGCACATGAGTTCTGCTGCACAGAACTCAGATGAAGACTTCGCTGGGGCGGCCTACAGAAGAACGCTGATGGGTATGCACAATGAAATGCTTGGTGCATCGGCAGGCCTACCAGAAATCCTGAATGGAATGTCAAGGAGCATGAAGGAGTCCAGCTCCAGCCTTGCACAGGGCTTTTGGCTGAGCTTGGAACCCATCCTTTCCAATGTGGAAGGGGTGGGCAGATCCATTAACCGCACTTGTGGACACAACCATCATGCCGTTTCTGATAGGCAAAGTCTCAGCTTCCATTGCAGCACAAGCAGGAGCCAACCAACTGCTGCAATGCTGCAGTGGAAGCTCAGACTGAAGTCATGCAAGCTCAGCTTGCTGCCACGCAAGCACAGACTGCTGCCATCTTGTCTGGGTTTACCAGTGTTGAAGGGGGCTTGCAGGCAATGCTCCCTTTAAGCTGCGCAACCGCGCAGCACCCTGGATCTCCTGCTCAGCCAGCTCACTGGCTTTTAAATAGAAAAAACGCACATACGCGTAATTTTGAATGGGCCACGCAGCCCGTTAAAGAGGCCGCACGCCCCCCCAAAAAATTAAAGGGAACATTGCTTGCAGGGTGTCACAGCAGTACTCCAACAGATTACTAGGATTGCTGAGGCACTACCCTGGGGTAGTGGCAATGGATCCATGGAGACCGAACCTGCTGGCCTCTCTCAGGATGACAGCATTCGTACTCCCACCACTGCCACTCCGCCAGTGCCCTTGCTGTTGCCTGTCAGCCAGCCAGCCCAGACTTCCTGCCGCCCATGCCAAGGTGGTGCAGTCTGAAGCCGGGCCTACACGGCCCAGAGCTCCTTGAGGTCGTCCTGCAAGGCCATCTGCAGTCTCCCCCACTGAAAGTCAGCAGCCTTCCACCAACCATGCCGCAGCTACTGGGGTAGCACTGCATAGGAGCACTAGGATAAGCAAAGGCACACTCAAGACAGGCACTAAGAGAATGCACAAGGGTGATTAGTTGATTTTTTGATGTAATATTGGATGGATAGATGTATAAATTTGGATTGGAATATTTGCTTTGTGGTGGCTTTTATTTCACCATTGTGGCCAAGGGGATGCTGTGATGGTCAGTAACAGAGGGAAGGTAAGATGTGGGACTAATGTTGAATGTGGAATTAGGGTTGCGTTCACTGATACCACAGGCGGATGATTCAATCCCGGCCAGAAAGGGGCTGTCTGGGTTGCCTCCTTCCTTCCACTTCATCCTCCTCCTCTTCTACTTCCTCCTCTTCCTCCTCCTCCTGCTCCTGACCTGGTGGCGGTATCCCTTGTGGCAAGGGCTGTGCCCTCATGATGGCGAGGTTGTGGAAGATACAGCAGACCACCACAAATGGGGACACAAGCTCCGGTGAGTACTGTAGGGATTCTCCAGAGCATCCAGGCAACGGAACCGTTGCTTCAGTACCCCAATGATCTGCTCTATGATGTTCCGTGTAGCAGCATGGCTATCGTTGTATGCATGCTGGATACGTGTGGTTGGGTTGTGTTGTATCCGTGTGTTAATGGAGACACGGAATGCAGGAGTTGGTTTAGCAGGTGTTTACTGAACAAAGTCTGGAGGTGAACTAAAAGATACAAGACACTATACAGGCTTATATAGCCCGAGTGGCTACTACCGGCATTACAGTACACAGGGGCTCTTAAAGGCACATACACCACAATTCCTCCCCTTTTAGACAACCAGTACATAACATTTTAAGTAATCATTAATTAACATGTTTACAAGAACAATAACCTACACATTTGCTGCAGTTAATCAATTATAAGTCAGTCTCTCTGGAGGCTTCCTGACTCGGTCCGGATAACGCCTCGGTGGTGTAGTAGTTTTTGGTGGTGTAGTAGGTTCTTTTGGCAAGGTCGATTCGGCTTGAATGCCAGTGTCGGGTTCATCTGGTTCCAGTATCACCAGATCGGAGGTAGAGACTATGGGTATCTCTGCTTCATCATTAGGCGTATAGAGTTGTGGTGTAGGTTGTCCCTTTTCGGATGACTCTATGATCTGGTCAGCATGGTGCCTTATTATGCTTTCTCCAATGTCCACAGTATACATCAGCGGTCCTAGTCGTGTGCAAATAGTTCCAGGCTGCCATTTCTCGGTACGGTAGTCCCGGGCCAAAACTTGTTGACCTATCTGGAAGGTTCTAGTTGGCCTTTCATTCATGCCTTGAAATTGCCGGTTCTCCACGTCCCTTCTGATGTTTGGCTTGATCAAATCCAGCCGGCATCTTAGGCTTCTATTGAAAAACATCATGGCGGGAGTTTGGTTTGTAACCACGTGTGTTGCATTCCTGTATGCAAACAAGAAGTTATCTACCTTATGCTGTAGATTTATGTCTTCATTACCCATGGCCTTTATGGCCTTCTTGAAGGTCTGGACAAACCTTTCAGCCAATCCATTGGTGGCGGGATGGTATGGGGCGGACGTGTAGTGCTTAACCCCATTGTTTTTTAAGAACTTCCTGAATTCTTCGGACACAAATTGCGGTCCATTATCAGAACAGATCTGTTCAGGCAGCCCATTCCTGGCAAATATGGTCCTTAATACTGTGATGGTTTTTTCCGTGGTGGTGGAGGACATCTTTATTACCTCCGGCCACTTGGAGTGTGCATCAACTGCGATTAAGAACATTGAGTCCATAAATGGACCAGCAAAGTCGATGTGTACCCTTTGCCATGGAGATGAGGGCCACTCCCATGGATGTAGAGGGGCTTGTGGTGGGGCGTTTTGGACCTTCTGGCATCCTAGACAGCTCTTGGTCATTTCTTCGATGTCTCCATCGATACCTGGCCACCACACAAACGCTCTGGCTAGGTTCTTCATTTTCACTCCACCCAGATGCCCCTCGTGAAGCTCCTTTAGCACTTTATCCTGGAGTTTGGGTGGAATCACCACTCTGGATCAAGGTTCCTCGGCACACTGACAGCTGTTCTCTTCTTTGCGAGAATGCTGGCAACAGTGGTTCGCCATGTGCTGGCCATCCCTTCACCGTTAAATCGTAGACTCGTGAGAGAGTCGGGTCATTTCTCATTTCCTTTTCAATGGTAGAATTTGTTACTGGTAGACATTCTACTATGGTTGAGTGGAACATCTCCACTGGGTCCACTGTAGGTGCCTCTTCTACCGTTGGCAACGGTAGGCGCGATAAACCATCAGCATTCCCATGCTGTTTTGATCCTTTGTATTCTATGTCATATTGGTGTGCCCCTAGGAAAAGGGACCACCTCTGTAGCCTTTGCGCTGTCATAATGGGAACGCCCTTTTTAGTGTTGAATATGGAGACGAGGGGTTGATGGTCAGTCAACAAGGTAAATTTTTGTCCGTGTAGGTAATGGTTGAGTTTCTTCACTCCCCATACCAGGCTGAGTGCTTCCCTGTCGATCTGGGCATAGTTACGCTCAGCTGAGTTCAATGAGCGTGACGCAAAAGCTATCGGCTGCTCCGAGCCATCAGGGAATCTATGCGATAATACCGCTCCTACGCCGTAAGGGGATGCATCGCACGCCAGTCTGATTGGCAGTGATGGGTTGTAATGAGCCAAAACTTCCTTGGACGTGATCAAGCCTTTGCATTTATGGAAGGCACGTTTACAGTCTTCGCTCCATTTCCAAATTACTCCCGTTTGTAGCAGTTCGTTAAGAGGGTGCAGAAGAGTTGACAAGTTCGGTAAAAATTTATGATAGTAATTTATCAATCCCAGGAACGACCTTAATTGTGAGACATTTTCAGGTGCTGGGGCTTTTATGACCGCTTCAATTTTTTCAGGTGACTTATGCAACCCTTCCTCGTTAATTATGTGGCCACAATATGATATTTGTTTCTGGAAAAATTCGCACTTGGGGCGATTTGCTCGTAGGCCCCGTTCTCTCAGCCTAGTGAGCACCTGCTCCAAATTAGCATGGTGCTCGTTGTCGTTTTCTACTGTTACAAGGATGTCGTCTAGGTAGCATTGAGTCCCCGGAATCCCTTGGAGGACTTGCTCCATAGCTCTTTGCCAGATAGCTGGAGCTGATGCTATTCCGAAAACCAGTCGATTGTACTGGTACAGGCCTTTGTGTGTGTTTATCGTGAGATACTTTTTAGAGGCCTCTTCAACCTCCATCTGTAGATATGCCTGTGCCAAGTCAATTTTAGTGAAACGTTTCCCTCCGGATAGTGAGGCGAAAATATCTTCTATCCTCGGAAGAGGATACTGTACCATGTGAAGGACCGGGTTTACAGTCACCTTGAAGTCCCCACAGATGCGAATTTTTCTCTGTTCTTCAGATTTATCATTATTCAACGTTTTCTTCATGACCGGGACGATGGGTGTTGCCCACTCGCTCCAATCTATCTTGGATAACACGCCTGCTTTTTCCAAATTCTCCAGCTCTGCCTCGACTGCTGGACGAATTGCGTATGGCACCGGCCTTGCCTTAAAAAACTTGGGAGTTGCCGCATCTTCCACTTTTATTGAGGCGGTGACGCCTTTCAAGGTTCCTAGTTCCTGTTGAAACACTTCTTTGGCGTTGGCCAAGATGTCTTTTAATCGTTCAGGTATGACGTCATCATCATTTTTTTTCTTACTGGTCACCGTCAGTGCCTGAATGGAGTGCCAGTCTAAACGTATCTTCCTGATCCATTCACGTCCCAACAGCGGTGGACCCCATCTTGCAGAATGTATAAATACAACTTCTGTATTTCCTTGCTGTTGTATACAACAGGCACCCTTATTTTCCCTCTGGGGTATACTTTCTGCCCCGTATATGTTTTCAAGATAATGGATGTGTCTTTCAAAGGTATATGCGGAAATAGCCGCTCGTAATCCCGTCGACTTATGACGGTCAGAGCTGATCCTGTATCTAGCTCCATTTTACCTGGGGACCCCGCTATCGTGAGGGTAACCCAAATGGTCTGGTAATCTTCTTTGGCAATTACATTATGTAATTTGAGACAGCTTAGTCTCTTGTTTCCGGAGTCGCTATTGCTCTTCTGGTCTTCGGAGCTACTGTCCGTCATCATTTGTACTTTTCCGTACTTTTCCTTATTGATTTTTTTTCTGTCAGTGGATTTTTTTTTTCCAGATCGGCATACACGTGCAATGTGTCCCATCTTTCCGCATTGCCTGCATGCTTTGTCCTTGAACCAGCAGTCCCTCTGGTCATGGGTGGATCTGCCGCAGCGATAACATCTCTCGAAACCCTGTGTCATTTCATGGGTGCCGAAGTCCTGTGGCTTTTGCTGTATCTCTGCAGCTCCTCTTGCTGCTGCTTCGTATGATACAGCCACACTGAAAGCCTTGTCCAGTGTTAAATCTTTCTCCGAAAGTAGCCTTTTCTGTGTTCCTTCACTTAGGAGACCACAGACGAATTTGTCTCGAAGAGAATCTACCAGTCCTGCCCCGAATTGGCAGTGCTTTGACAGCTTCCTTAATTCAGTGAGGTAATCAGCGTTACTTTCATTCTTGTGCTGATTCCTCCTGAAGAATTTGAATCATTCCGCTATCAGCAGCGGTGTTGGGTTTAAGTGCTCCTGTAGGGTATCAACAATCTCCTTAAAATTCTTGTCCATCGGTTTGGCTGGAGTGATTAAGTTTCGTAACAGCCCGTATGTCCTTGCGCCCATTAGATTTAGAAGTACCGATGCCTTTTTATCATCCTCTATTTCATTCACTGTGCAATATACCTCCACTCTTTCCACATATGTGGTCCAATCCTCTACATCACTATCGAAAGCAGTAATATTGCCAGTCTTAGGCATCCTGGAAAAAAAATGGCGCCTTCCGCGCTTCCCTTTCTTCCCTGCCGAGAAAAAATGGCGCCTCCCGCGCTTTCCCGCCGCTGCCGCTGCTGACAACGCTGTTCTCCGCAGTTTTTATTTATACAGATATTTTTAATAGTCGGGGATTCGTTCCCGCCGGACTCTCTGGGACTTTTCCCTCCCTCTGCTTGTTCCGAACGCTGACCTGCTTTGCAGCGCTGGCCGTCTCCCGAGTGCTCCACCCTCCGTCTCTGTTGGCCTCCGCCTTTGCTGCTCGGCCCCGCTGCAGAGCCAGCCGATCGAGCCCCAGCCCGCCGCCCAGGAAGGATTATTGCAGTACCTGCCACCAGCCCGGCTAGCTGGTGAAACCACAGTTTTTTCTTTTTTTTTTTTTTCGACCTTTGTCTGAGGAATCGATCTCCTTGAGGTGCTGCCGAATTGCAGGTAAGTCCGTTTCCAATTCGTCGCCACTGTTGTATCCGTGTGTTAATGGAGACACGGAATGCAGGAGTTGGTTTAACAGGTGTTCACTGAACAAAGTCTGGAGGTGAACTAAAAGATACAAGACACTATACAGGCTTATATAGCCCGAGTGGCCACTACCGGCATTACAGTACACAGGGGCTCTTAAAGGCACATACACCACAGGTTGCAAAGTGAAGTCATGAGCCAGGTGGTCAAGGGATATGCCTTGTTGCCCAGCAGCCAGCCTTTGGTTTGATGTGGTGGCTCAAAGACTGAGGGAGCAACACATTGGTGCAGAATAAAAGCATCATGACTGCTGCCAGGATACTGGTCATTCACCATCATGATGTGCTGTGCATGGTTGCACACCAACTGCACATTCAGCGAGTGGAAGCCTTTGCGGTTGCAGTATATCTCAGCATTTAGAAGCAGCGTCCACAAAGCCATTTGCATGCCATCAATGGTGCCCTGAATCATGGGGAAGCCCACTATCCTGGCAAAGCCACGTGCCCGCTCTGTCTGCTTCTCTCTGTCACCTCTCTTATGCAGCAGTGGATGGCGAACTGGGAGATGTTACAGATGTCACCTGCTCCAGTCTGGAAGGATCCTGACGTGAAGAAATTCAGGGCCACGGTCACCTTCACCGCCACTGACAGGCTGTTCTTGCCTTGGAGTGAGGCTGGAGGTCTTGTTGCAAGAGGTAGCAGAGTTCTGTGAGCACCTCCTTCGTAAAGCACAGATGCCTCACACACTTCTCCTGGCTCAGGTTGAGGTAAGAGAATTACTCTCAAAAGACCCTAAGTGGGTAAGGCCTTCTGCTGAGAGCCATTCTCCCTCCTCCTCCCTCTGCGAGCAGCTTGTCCTCTTCTTTGCTGCCTCTGCTCCATCTCCCTGTCATGCTGCAGGCCAAGGGGATGGCAACTAAAGCACCCAGGACTGGAAGCAAGTGGTCCGACCAGAACCCTTGAAGTCAGAGCCAAGGCCTTCTCCATTTGCAGCACCACTCCCTGTCACTTCACCAACTTCAAACAACTCTGGAAAGCACCAAAGACTTCTACAAACTCACACAGAGCCAGTAGAAATCAAAAAGCAAGTTACCTGAAAGTTGGTGATGATCCCTTTAAATAGCGCTGGTGGGGGCTCCTTCCTGCTGCCGAACGCATGTTCAGCTGTGCGAGGCTAACACAGGGTGTTAGTTCCAGTGATGATGATGAAAATGGCAGCACTGGCATCAAATCAGCGTTGCACGCTGGTTGACGTCACAATCTGCCTACTTACCATACTTCCAGCGCACGCTCCTAACAGCTGTCCTACCACCCTCACCAAGATGGTATTCGGTGCGGCCCACACCAGAAGTGTGCGCTCGCCGTTCGGATACCATTCTGGACCCAATTCGACACCCATAGCACTCAAACAACTGGTGCTACGCAACCGCATTTTTAGCCCATGATTTGTAGAGACGACACAGAGCAAACTAGAGAAGAGAAACAACATGAGTTGTAGACAGGAGACAGCAGGCTAGAGCAGAGAAAGAACAAGATCTGTAGAGAGGACGCAGAGCAAACTAGAGCACCAAAGGAACACAAACTGTAGAGAGGACACAGACCAAATTAGAGTAGAGAAAGAACAAGATCTGGAGAGAGGACACAGAGCAAACTAGAGCAGAGAAACAATAAGATCCGTAGAGAGGACACAGAGCAAACTAGAGCAGAGAAACAATAAGATCCGTAGAGAGGACACAGAGCAAACTAGAGCAGAGAAACAATAAGATCCGTAGAGAGGACACAGAGCAAACTAGAGCAGAGAAACAATAAGATCCGTAGAGAGGACACAGAGCAGACTAGAGCAATGAAAGAACATGAACTTTAGAGAGAACACAGAGCAAACTACAACAGAGAAACAACACACACACTGTAGCGAAGACACACAGAAAATTAGAGCAGAGAAAGAACAAGATCCGTAGAGAGGACACAAAGCAAATTAGACGGAGCAAGAACACAAACTGTTGCGAGGACACAGAGCAAATTAGAGCAGAGAAACCACAAGACCTGTAGAGAGGACAAAGCAACCTAGAGCAGAGAAACATCCATACTGGTAGAGGACACAGAACAAACTAGAGCAGAGATAGAACACAAACTGTAGAGAGGAATCAGAGCAAACTAGAGCAGAGAAACAATAAGATCTGTAGAGAGGAAATAGAGCAGAGGAAGAACACAAGCTGTAGAGAGGACACAGCACAAACTAGAGCAGAGAATGAACATGAACATTAGCGAGGACACAGCAATCTAGACCAAATAACACAAAACTCTGGAGGAAATAGAGCAATCTACAGCAGAGTCAGTACACAAACTGTAGAGAGAACACAGTGAACACAAAAGCACAGAAAGAGACAAACTGTAATGAGAGCACAGGAAACTAGTGCAAATAAAGAACACATACTGTAGAGAGAACACACAGCACATTAGAACACAGAAAGAACACAAACAAAAAAAAGAGAACAATGCAAACTAGACCAGAAAAAGCACAAGAATTGTAGAGAGAACACTGCAAGCTATAGCAGAGAATGAGCACAAACTGTAGAGAGATCAGAGAGCAATCTAAAGCACAGAAAGATGCAAACTCTAGAGAAAACAGTGCAAACTACAGCAGAGCAAGTACACAAACTGTAGAGAGAACACAGGAAACTAGAGCAGACAAAGAACTTAAGAAATAGGAGCAGGAGTTGGCCATACAGTCCCTTGAGCTTGCTCCTCCATTCAATAAGATCATGCCTACTTTTGACAGATAAACACGTGGTGTTAGAAGGGGAAGACCGATCTCCTTGAGGTTTTTGTGGAAGTGAGATCCTGTGTGAACACTGTGAAGCCCAATGATGTCATCGGCCTAAATTTCCTGAAAGCCTTTCATAAAGTTCAAAAGCCACGACATAAGATCAACGCATTGGGCATCATAGCAACAGGATTCGGCCATTCAGCCCCTTGAGCCTGTTCCACCATTCAGTTAGATCATGGCTAATCTGTATCTTAACTCCATCCACCCGCCTTGGTTCCATAACCCTTAATCCTTTACCCAACAAAAATCTATCAATCTCAATTGACCCCCACCATCCACAACCTTTTGGGGGAGAGAGTTCCAGATTTCCACTGCCCTTTTTTCCTGAATTCACTCCTGAACGGCCTGGCTCTAATTTTAAGGTTCTGCCCCCTTGTTCTGGACACGCCACCATAGGAAATAGTTTCTCTCTACCCTATCAAATTCTTTTATCATTTTAAATACCTCACTTAGATCACCCCTCAACCTTCTAAACGCAAGGGACTACAAGCCAGGTTAATGAAACCTGTCCTCATAATTTAACCCTTTTAACCCCAGAATCATTCTGGTGAATCTGCGCTGCTCCCCTTCCAAGGCCAATATATCCTTCCTAAGGTGTGGTGCCCAGAACTGAACACAATAATTCAGATGGGGTCTGACCAGGGCTCTGTACAACTAAAGCATCACTTCCTCACTTTTGTATTCCAGCTCCCTTGAGTTAAAGGCCAACATTTCATTAGCCATTTTGATTACTTTTTGTACCAATACACTAGCTATTAGTGATTTGTGTACCTGGACACCCAAATCCCTTTACTCCATCATAGCTCTCACCTTTAAAAAAATATTCCAATTTGTCTTTCTTGGATCCTAGTGGATGACCTTACATTTCCCTACATTAAAATCCATCTGCCATAGTTTTTCCTACTCACTTAGTCTCAACTTTATCCTAGAAAAAGACAGCACAGCAGTACTGGTTACAGGAGTGATATCGGGCTCAGAGATGTACTGAGTGGGGTGCCCCAGGGATCGGTGCTGTGAGATGTACTGAGTGGGGTGTCCCAGGGATCGGTGCTGGGAAATGTACTGAGTGGGGTGCCCCAGGGATCGGTGCTGTGAGATGTACTGAGTGGGGTCTCCCAGGGATCATTTTTTTAAAATTTGTTTATCGAGATGTGGGCGTCGCTGGCAACACCAGCATTTATTGCCCATCCCTAATTGCCCTTGAGAAGGTGGTGATGTGCCGCCTTCTTGAACCGCTGCAGTCCGTGTAGTGAAGGTACTCCCACAGTGCTGTTAGGTAGGGAGTTCCAGGATTTTGACCCAGCGGCGATGATGGATCGGCGATATACTTCTAAGTCAGGATGGTGTGTGACTTGGAGGGGAACTTGGAGATGGTGGTGTTCCCATGCGTCTGCTGCCCTTGTTCTTCTAGGTGGAAGAGGTCGCGGGTTTGGGAGGTGCTGCCGAAGAAGCCTTGGCGAGTTGCTGCAGTGCATCTTGTAGATGGTACAGACTGCAGCCAGGGTATGCTGGTGGTGGAGGGAGTGAATGTTTAAGGTGGTGGATGGGGTGCCAATCAAGTGGGCTGCTTTGTCCTGGATGGTGTCGAGCTTCTTGAGTGTTTTTGGAGCTGCACTCATCCAGGCAAGTGGAGAATTTTCCATCACATTCCTTACTTGTGCCTTGTAGATGGTAGAAAGGCTTTGGGGAGTCAGGAGGTGAGACACTCGCCACAGAATACCGAGCCTCTGACCTGCTCTTGCTGCCACAGTATTTATGTGGCTAGTCCAGTTAAGTTTCTGGTCAATGGTGACCCCCAGGATGTTGATGGTGGGGGATGCGGCGATGGTAGTGCCATTGAATGTCAAGGGGCAGTGGTTAGACTCTCGCTTGTTGGAGATAGTCATTGCCTGGCACTTCTGTGGTGCGAATGTTACCTGCCATTTATCAGCCCAAGCCTGAATGTCATCCAGGTCTTGTTGCATGCGGGCATGGACTGCTTCATTATCTGAGGAGTTGTGAATGGCACTGAGCACTGCAGTCATCATCGAACATCCCCATTTCTGACCTTATGTTGGAGGGAGGGTCATTGATGAAGCAGCTGAAGATGGTTGGGCCTAGGACACTGCCCTGAGGAACTCCTGCAGCGATGTCCTGGGGCTGTGATGATTGACCTTCAATCACCACAACCATCTTCCTTTGTGCTAGGTATGACTCCAACCAGTAGAGAGTTTTCCCCCCGATTCCCATTGACTTCAGTTTTACTAGGGCTCCTTCATGCCACACTCGGTCAAATGCTGCCTTGATGTCAAGGGCAATCACTCTCAGCTCACCTCTGGAATTCAGCTCCTTGGTCCATGTTTGGACCAAGGCTGTAATGAGGTCGGGAGATGAGTGGTCTTGGCGGAACCCAAACTGGGCATCAGTGAGCAGGCTATTGGTGAGTAAGTGCCACTTGACAGCACTATCGATGATCCCTTCCATCACTTTGCTGATGATTGAGAGTAGACTGATGGGACGTTAATTGGCCGGATTGGATTTGAACTGCTTTTTGTGGACAGGACATACCTGGGCAGTTTTCCACATTGTCGGATAGATGCCAGTGTTGTAACTGTACTGGAACAGCTTGGCTAGAGGCACGGCTAGTTCTGGAGCACAAGTCTTCAGCACGATAGCTGGGATGTTGTCAGGGCCCACAGCCTTTGCTGTATCCAGCGTGCTCAGCTGTTTTTTGATATCACGTGGAGTGAATCGAATTGGCTGAAGAATGGCTTCTGTGACGGTGGGAGACCGATATTGACCATTCACTCGGCACTTCTGGCTGAAGATGGTTGCAAACGCTTCAGCCTTGTCGTTTGCACTCACGTACTAGGCTCCCCCATCATTTAGGATGGGGAGATTCATGGAGTCTCCTCCTCCTGTTAGTTGTTTAATGGTCCACCACCATTCACGACTGGACTGCAGAGCTTTGATCTGATCCGTTGATCGTGGGATCGCTTAGCCCTGTCTATAGCATGCTGCTTCTGCTTTTTAGCGTGCATGTAGTCCTGTGTTGCAGCTTCCCCAGGTTGGCACCTCATTTTTAGGTACACCTGGTGCTGCTCCTGGCATGCTCTTCTACACGCCTTGTTGAACCAGGGTTGGTCCCCTGGCTTGATGGTAATGTTAGAGTGAGGGATATGCCTGGCCATGTGGTGGAATACAATTCTGCTGCTGATGGCTCACAGCACCTCACAAATGCCCAGTTTTTAGCTGCTAGATCTGTTCTGAATCTATTCAATTTAGCACAGTGGTAGTGCCACACAACAATGGGTGTCCTCAGTGTGAAGACAGGGCTTCGACTCCACAATGGTCACTGCTACCAATGCTGTCATGGACAGATGCATCTGTGACAGGTAGATTGGTGAGGACTCGGTCAAGTAGGTTTTTCCCTTGTGTTGGTTCTCTCACCACCTGTCGCAGGCCCAGACAGGCAGCTATGTCCTTCAGGACTCGGCCAGTAGTGGTGCTACCGAGTCACTCTTGGTGATGGACATTGAAGTCCCCCACCCAGAGTACATTCTGTGCCGTTGCTACTCTCAGTGCTTCTTCCAAGTGGTGTTCAACATGGCGGAGTACTGATTCATCAGCAGAGGGAGGGCGGTAGGTGGTTTCCTTGTCCATGCTTGACCTGAAGCCATGGGACCCCTAGTCAATGTTGAGGACTCCCAGGGCCACTCCTTCCCACTGTGCCACCACCCCCCGATGGGTCTGTTCTAGCTGGTGATGGATCAGTTTTGGACATTGGCTGCAAGGTATGATTCTGTGAGTGTCAGGCTGTTGCTTGACTAGTCTGGGGGGCACCTCCCACTTTTGGCACAAGTGCCCAGATGTTGGTGAGGAGGACTTTGCAGGGTTGACTGAGCTGGGTGTGCCGTTGCTATTGCCAAGTGATCTGTCCAGTTTCATTATTTTGTTTCGTAGCAGTTTGTTACTGAGTGGCTTGGTAAGCCATTTTAGAGGGCAGTTAAGAGTCAACCACATTGCTGTGGGTCTGGAGTCACATATAGGCCAGACCAGGTAAGGATAGTAGATTTCCTTCCCTAAAGGGCATTAGTGAACCAGATGGGTTTTTACGACAATCCGATAGTTTCATGGTTATCATTACTGATACTAGTTTTTTTATTCCAGATTTATTTAATTAACTGAATTTAAACTCCCCAGCTGCCATGGTGGGATTTGAGCTCACGTCACTGGACCATAGTTCAGGTCTCTGGATTACTAGCCCAGTGACATTACCATTATGCTACCATTCCCTTAAGTGCTGCAGGGAGATGTACTGAGTGGAGTGACCCAGGAATCAGTACTGGGGAGATGTACTGAGTGGAGTGACCCAGGGATCGGTACTGGGGAGATGTACTGAGTGGGGTGTCCCAGGGATCGGTACTGGGGAGATGTACTGAGTGGGGTGTCCCAGGGATCGGTACTGGGGAGATGTACTGAGTGGGGTGTCCCAGGGATCGGTACTGGGGAGATGTACTGAATGGAATGTCCCAGGGATTGGTGCTGTGAGATGTACTGAATGGAGTGTCCCAGGGGTCGGTGCTGTGAGATGTACTGAGTGGGGTGTCCCAGGGATCGGTACTGGGGAGATGTACTGAGTGGGGTGTCCCAGGGATCGGTACTGGGGAGATGTACTGAGTGGGGTGTCCCAGGGATCGGTGCTGTGAGATGTACTGAATGGAGTGTCCCAGGGGTCGGTGCTGTGAGATGTACTGAGTGGGGTGACCCAGGGATCGGTACTGGGGAGATGTACTGAGTGGGGTGTCCCAGGGATTGGTACTGGGGAGATGTACTGAGTGGGGTGTCCCAGGGATTGGTACTGGGGAGATGTACTGAGTGGGGTGTCCCAGGGATCAGTGCTGAGTCCTGACTGTTTCTGATCCATATAAAGGACCTGGATTCAGGAACGCAATGTCCGTTTGTCAGATTCACAGATGCTACTAAGCTGGGAGTGAAGGGACGAGCAGCATCTGAGAAGTTGATCTGTTGTCCTCATTGTCTTGCCTTGCAGAGCATTGCTGACTCTTGGCTGGTAGACATTGCAAACTAGGAGGGTGCGGTAGAGCTCTGAGCTAAAAGAGCAGGAAAAGCCCCCACTGCCTGAACTGATGCCCAATACTACTCTCAGGTTGAATCATAGAATCATACAGTGCAGAAGGAGGGCTTTCTGTCCATCATGCCTGTGCTAGCTCTTTGAAAGAGCTGTCCAATTAGTCCCACTCCCCCTGCTCTTTCCCCATAGCCCTCTAATTTTCAGTTTAATACAACAGATTCCTGCTTTGCCCCTTGTATTCATCTATCATTGTGTCTCCCAGTCGCACTCTCATCGGACCTACTTAGGGTCTATGCAAAGCAACAGCTTTCACCTGGAATTAATCAGTCTCTTTACATGGCCACCTGAAGGTGCTTGGGTGAGTTATTGAGCCAATTGGTCATTATGTATGGGGTGTTGACAGCTGAATGTGGGAACTGACCGCACTGAGTGACGGGTGACATTGTGTTGGGAGACTGCATGACTGCCTCTTTACTGTTGTAAATTGAAGTCAATATTTCTACTCTCATACTGCTTGTTAAATTATTGTTTTCCAACCAGGGAGGGAATGCAGTGATTTATTTGAGTTCTGGTGCTGACAGATCCTGTAAATTACCATGAAGGGATAACGTCAGGGATAAGGCTGGTACTGAGTCAACAGTCTATGGAGAGAAGTAAAAGGAGCCGGAATGACAGGCCACTCAAATTGGATTCCCAGCATTGTTGGAGATGATTCTCCCTCAGTAACCGGACAAGGTGCCTTTAATATTCCAGCCGCCAATAGACCGGGCCTCCCTCCATCGGATGCAGTCCGCAGACGCTGCACTTCAACAACAGAGTCATTCAGAGTTTTCAGAAGAGAGGGAAAGCCTGGGGAGAAATAAATAATGAACTGTCAAGGTCAAAACTTATAAGACTTTGAATATCAGATATTGGGAATCCGCTAAGATTTCAGAGTGCGAGCAGAGTCTAATGAATGTGTGATGATGGTCTAATAGGAACAGGAGTAGGTCATTCAGCCCCTTGAGTCTGTTCCGCCATTCAATTAGATCATGGCAGATCTGTATCTTATTTCCATTTACCCGCCTTGGTTCCGTAACCCTTAATACCCTTGCCTAACAAAAATCTATCAATCTCAGTTTTGAAATTTTCAATTGACCCCCTGCCTCAACAGCTTTATGGGGGAGAAAGTTCCAGATTTCCACTACCCTTTGTGCGAAGAAGTGCTTCCCGACATTACCCCTGAACAGCCTGGCACTAATTTTAAGGTTATGCCCCCTTGTTCTGGACTCTCCCACCAGAGGAAATATTTTTCTCTACCTCTATCAACTCCTTAAATCATCTTAAACACCTCAATTAGATCACCCTTTAATCTTCTATATTAAAGGGAATACTAGTCTATGGAACCTGTCCTCCTAATTTAACCCTTTTAGTCGTGCTCTCACAGACACAGGAACCCCACTGTGCAGATAGAGGCCATTTCGGCCCATCGAGCCTGCACCGACACATATCCCACCCGATCCCCGTAACCCCTACACCAACACATATCCCACCCTATAACCCCACATATTTTAATCCCCCTAACACTAAGGGTCAATTTATCATAGCCAATCAACCTAACCTGCACATCTTTGGACTGTGGGAGGAAACCGGAGCACCCGGAGGAAACCCACGCAAACACGGGGAGAATGTGCAAACTCCACACAGACAGTCACCCGAGGCCGGATTCGAACCCAGGTGTCTGGCGCTGTGAGGCAACAGTGCTAACCACTATGCCACTGTGCTGCCCTCCCTCCCTCCAATTCTGGTGAATCTGCGCTGCTCTCCCTCCAAGGCCAATATCCCCTTCCTGAGGAGCGATGCCCAGAACTGAACACAGTACTCCAGATGGGTTCTAACCAGAGCTCTACAACTGTAACATAATTTCCACCCCTTTGTATTCTAGCCCTGTGGAGATGAAGCTAACATTCTATTAGCCTTTTTAATTACTTTTTGTATCTGTCCACTAGCTTTTAGTGATTTCTGTACTTGGGCCCCTCAATCTCTCTGCAGCTCCACAGTTCCTAGCTTCTCGCCATTTAGAAAATACTCTGATCTATCTTTCTTGGGTGAAAAGTAGATGACCTCACACTTCCCCACATTGAACTCCATCTGCCACAGTTTTGCCCACTCACTTAATTTATCTACGTCCTTTTGCAACTTTCTGCTCCCATCTACACTATGTACTGTACCACCTAACTTAGTGTTGTCAGCAAACTTAGATATACGGCTCTCTATTCCTTCATCTAAGGTAGGCTGACCATATTTTCTAAACCAAATCCGGAGACACACAGAGTGGGAGCACAGCAAAGTAGCCAGGATGGAAAATGTAGGTTGTGCAGCCTATATTTTAACAGTTGCAAATATACACTACAAATGCAAAATAAACGTGCGTATAATTACCGCTGATGTGACATCACACTATTGTAGCACATTCAGACACTGTTTATAAATAATACAATAACACTGTTCAGTCCATTGACCTGAAGCTGTGATTATGTCTAACGGTATGATATGCATATATTCCAATGACTATGGCTCTAGTCTATTCAGGGACGGGTTTGGTGAACCAGGGACTCTTCCAGGGAGATTGTTTGCCCAGGGACACAGTGCTTCATCCGAGACTGTTCCCGGAAAACAGGGAAGTATGGTCACCCTAATCTAAGTCATTTATAAATATATAGTGAAAACGGGAACAGTAGCATAGTGGTAATGTCACTGGGCCAGTAATCCCGAGGCCTGGAATAATGATCCAGAGGCAGAGTTCAAATCCCACCACGGCAGCTGGGGAATTTAAATTCAGTTAATTAAATAAATCTGGAATAAAAAGCTAGTATCAGTATCAGTATTGGTAACCATGAAGCTATCGGATTGTTGTAAAAACCCATCTGGTTCACTACTGTCCTTTAGGGAAGGAAATCCCACTGGCAGGACAGACCCACCAGGGGTGGTGGCACTGTGGCATATAGTCGGGAAGGAGTGGCCCTGGGAGTCCTCAACATTGACTTTGGACCCCATGAAGTCTCATGGCTTCAGGTTAAACATGGGCAAGGAAACCTCCTGCTGATTACCACCTACCACCCTCCCTCAGCTGATGAATCAGTACTCCTCCATGTTGAACATCACTTGGAAGAAGCACAGAATATACTCTGGGTGGTGGACTCCAGCAACACTCAGGAAGCTCGACATCATCCAGGACAAAGCAGCCCGCTTGATTGGCACCCCATCCACCACCTTAAACATTCACTCCCTCCACCACCAGCGTACCATGGCTGCAGTGTGTACCATCTACAAGATGCACTGCAGCAACTCGCCAAGGCTTCTTCGGCAGCACCTCCCAAACCTGCAACCTCTTCCACCTAGAAGGACAAGGGCAGCAGGCGTATGGGAACACCACCATCTCCAAGTTCCCCTCCACGTCACACACCATCCTGACTTGGAAGTATATCGCCAATCCTTCATTGTCACTGGGTCAAAATCCTGGAATTCCCTCCCTAACAGCACTGTGGGAGTATCTTCACCACACAGACTGCAGCGGGATGGGCAGTAAATGATGGCCATGCCAGCGATGCCCAGATCCCGGGAACGATTTTTAAAAAAAGCTGAGGTCCCAGTTCAGATACCTGAGGGACACCACTAGTCACATCCTGCCAATATGAGTACATACTCACTATCCTTACTGTCTGTCTCCTACCTCCTAACCTATTCCCTACTCAAGTCAGTAGGTTGCCTCCAATTCCTTGCGTTTTCACTTTTGTTAACAGCTGTTAATATAATGTACCCACATTGTAAATATACTATACCCAGTGTAAATATACTGTACCCACATTGTAAATATACTGTACCCAGTGTAAATATAATGTACCCACATTGTAAATATACTGTATCCACAGCGTCTGTAAATATACTGTATCCACAGCGTCTGTAAATATACTGTACCCACATTGTAAATATACTGTAGCCACAGTGTCTATAAATATACTGTACCCACAGTGTAAATATACTGTACCCACAGTGTCTATAAATATACTGTACCCACAGTGTAAATATACTGTACCCACATTGTAAATATACTGTACCCACTGTGTAAATATACTGTACCCACAATGTTTGTAAATATACTGTACCCACAGTGTCTGTAAATATACTGTACCCACAGTGTAAATATACTGTACCCACAGTGTCTGTAAATATACTGTACCCACAGTGTAAATATACTGTATCCAGTGTAAATATACAGTACCCACATTGTAAATATACTGTACCCACAGTGCAAATATACTGTACCCACAGTGTCTGTAAATATACTGTACCTACCTTGTAAATATACTATACCCAGTGTAAATATACTGTACCCACATTGTAAATATACTATACCCAGTTTAAAAATACTGTACCAACATTGTAAATATACTGTACCCATTGTAAATATACTATAACCAGTGTAAATACACTGTACCCACATTGTAAATAAACTACACCCAGTGTAAATATAATGTACCCACATTGTAAATATACTGTACCCAGTTTAAAAATTCTGTTCCAACATTGTAAATATACTGTACCCACATTATAAATATACTATAACCAGTGTAAATATACTGTACCCACATTGTAAATATACTATACCCAGTGTAACGATACTGTACCCACATTGTAAATATACTATACCCAGCGTAAATATACTGTACCAACATTGTAAATATACTGTACCCACATTGTAAATAAACTACACCCAGTTTAAAAATACTGTACCAACATTGTAAATATACCATAACCAGTGTAAATATACTGTACCCACATTGTAAATATACTATACCCAGTTTAAAAATACTGTACCAACATTGTAAATATACTGTACCCACATTGTAAATATACTATACCCAGTGTAAATATACTGTACCCACATTGTAAATATACTGTACCCAGTTTAAAAATACTGTACCAACATTGTAAATATACTGTACCCACATTGTAAATGTAGCATAACCAGTGTAAATATATTGTACCCCCATTGTAAATATACAGCACCCACATTGTTAATATACTAGTGACTAAGAAAGACTACAAAAAATTCAAAAATGGGTTTAGAATGCATGTACCTAAACGCACAAAAGGTGATGAAAAAGGTTGGTGAGCTACAAGCACAATTAACCGTGTGGCAATATGATTTTGTGGCAATAACGGAAGCGTGGCTTAAAAACGGTGAGCACTGGGTGATGTAAAAAGACTATGAGCACTTGGTTTGAGTATAAAACAAGGCTTTAATCAACTGTTTCAAAACCATGAGATTTCTAGTTACATCACTAGGTCCTGGTTACAGAAACATCCTGAGCAAGCTGGGCCCACGCCCGAGTATTTATACACTTTGGATGGCGCCACCAGCTGGCCGCCCAGTGTTACTTCATGAGTCATGATAAGATTCATGACACTGGGCACTTAATATTCAAGGGTACAAGGTGTTCAGAAAAGATAGGGAAGGAGAAAAGGGGGGTGGGGTGGCAGTGCTGATTAATGAAGACATTGTAGTGTTGGAAAGGGAGGATGTTCTTGAGGGAACAAGGACAGAATCCATTTGGTTAGAGTTGAGGAGCAAAAAGGGTATGATCATGCTATTGGTATTCTACAGGCCTCCAAATAGTGAGAGGGAGGTAGAGGAGCAAATCTGCAGGGAAATCGCAGAGATATGCAAGAGCTATAGAGTGGTGATATTGGGGGACTTTAATTACCCAAATATCGATTGGAATAATGCTAGGGTAAAGGAAAAGGATGGGGAGGAATTTCTGAAATGTGCTCAGGAGAATTTCCTTGACCAGTATGTTCTTGGCCCAACTAGGAAGGGGGCATTCATTGCTGGATCTGGCGCTGGAGAATGAGGTGGGCCAGGTTGACCAAGTGTCTGTGGGAGAACACTTGGGTACGAGTGATCATCGTCTCATAAGATTTAGATTAGCAATGGAGAGGAGCAAGGAACAATCTAGAGTGGAACTTCTAAACTGGAATAGGGCTAACTTCAATGGGATGCGAAAGGATGTAGCCAGGGTAAAATGTAACCAAAAACTGACAGGAAAAATTGTAATGGAACAATGGGTGATCTTTAAGGAGGAGATGTTCCAAGTACAGGCTAGGTACATTCCAACAAGAGGGAAAGGTAAGGGGACCAAAGCAAGGGCTCCTTGGATGATGAAGGAGATAGAGAAGACGATGAAACAAAAAAAGAGGGTGTATGATGACCTTCAGGTGGATTCTTCAAGGGAGAACCAGACCAAATACAATAAGTTGAGTGGGGAAGTGAAGATGAAAATAAGATTGACAAAGAGAGAATATGAGAGTAGAATGGCGGTTAACATAAGAGGGAACCCAAAAATCTTCTACCGGCATGTAAACAGTAAGCGGGTAGTAAGAGGTGGGGTGGGGCCTATTAGGGGCAAAGAAGGTGATATATGCTTAGATGCACAGGGAAAGGCTAGAATACTCAATGAGTACTTTGTATCGGTGTTTACTAAGGAGGTGGATGCTGACAAAATATCGATAGAAGTGGAAAAGGTAGAAGCAATGGAAGGGGTGAAAATTGATAGACAGGATGTACTAGAAAGGCTGGGTATGCTTAGAGTGGATAAGTCACCTGGTCCAGATGGCTTGCATCCCAGGTTGCTAAGGGAATTGAGGGAGGAGATAGCGGAAGGACTTGCCATAATTTTCCAATCTTCCCTAGATGCGGGGGAGGTGCCTGAGGATTGGAAAGTGGCAAATATGACACCATTGCTTAAGAAAGTGTGTAAGGACAGTCCTAGTAACTACAGGCTGGTCAGTTTAACATCGGTGGTGGGTAAAGTTTTAGAAACAATAATCAAGATAAAAATTAACAGGCACTTGGAGAGGTTTAAGCTAATTAAGGAAAGCCAACACGGGTTTGGAAAAGGCAGATCGTGTTTGACTAATCTGATTGAATTTTTTGATGAAGTAACAGGGAGGATTGATGAAGGGAATGCAATGGATATTGTCTACATGGATTTTCGGAAGGCATTTAACAAAGTATCACTTAGAAGGCTGGTTAACAAAATTGAGGCTCATGGAATAGGTGGATCAGTGGCAGCTTGGATAGGGAATTGTCTTAAGGACAGAAAACAGTAAGTTGTGGTAAATGGCTGTTTTTCAGACTGGAGGATGGTAGACAGTGGTGTTCCCCAAGTGTCAGTGCTGGGGCCACTGCTATTTTTGATACATATAAATGACCTGGATATTGGAATACAGAGTAAAATGTCTAAATTTGCCGATGACACCAAACTTGGGGGAGTGGCAAACAGTGAGGATGATACCAATTGACTGTAACAGGACATAGAAAGGCTAGCAGAATGGGCAGACAAGTGGCAGATGGAATTTAATACAGAGAAGTGTGAGATTGTGGCAAAGCCACTAACAGACTCTCACAAGGACTTGTATAATTGCCTTTAATCATGTTTATTACCTTTCAATGTTGGCTCTGGTTAAACAGAGCTAGATCGACAAAATCGCGATCTGATGCGATGACGTCATCACGTGGGTCATGTGACGTCCCCAACAGCGGGAAAAGTGATGACGTCATGGCGTCAGAGGTAGAGGGCGTGGCCAGCCAGTCCTCATGTGGAGTGATAGAGAAAAGACCTGTTTAGAGCTTCTCCTGCATTTTCTTGTTTTGTAAAGTTTTAATACATTAAACTCAGTTTGTTAACTTCCAGTGAGTTTATAGAATCTTTGCTAGGAGTGCAGAGACTCCTACATTGGTGACCCCGAATCCTCGCGATCGTTTTTCGCGGTGAACGCAGAGAACGGGCCAGTAATGGAGGCCAATGCAGTGGCCTTGAAGCTCCCCCAATTCTGGGAACAACAGGCGGCCTCTTGGTTTGTGCAAGCCGAGGCGCAATTTGAGCTCCGCAACATCGTACAGGACCAGACCAGATATCTCCACGTGGTCTCCGCCCTCGAGAGCTCGACAGCGTCGAGAATCATCAGCCTTCTGGAGAGTCCCCCGAATGCTGACAAGTATGTCGCCATCAAGACACGATTGCTGCAGGTATTTGGTCTTACCAAAGCGGAGCGCGCTTGCCATTTACTGACGCTACCAGGGTTAGGTGACTCCAAACCCTCGGAGCTTATGAGCCATATGCTGTCTCTCCTGGGGTCCGAGCCCCAGTGCTTCCTGTTTCGCGAGCTGTTCCTTACTCAACTCCCCGAGCAAGTCCAGGCGGCCCTCGCCCGGGCAGAAACCGCAGACTGCGTTGCGCTCGCCGAAGAGGTGGATAAGATTTACGTGGTCCGGCAACAGTACTGCGCCCTCGCGCAATGCCCCGCCACGAGGAGCCCGGCCCCGGCTCCGACCACGGCGCCTCCGATGACCGGTTACTGCTACTACAATGCTCGTTTCGGACCGAAGGCCCGCTGCTGCCGCCCACCGTGCAGTTTCGTTACCAGACCGTCGAATAGACCGCCACAAGTCAAGCACGCCGGTCCCGGTACTTCCCCCGCGGCCACGATGGCGATCGGCGCTTCCGGGAAACTCACCTACTTAACCGACTCTATCTCGGGCTGTCATTTTCTATGTGACACGGGGGCGCAATGCAGCATACTTCCCGCCTCGGTCATCGAACTTCGCTCCGGCGGTTGGGGTCCCCCTATGCAAGCGGCCAACGGGGGTTCGATCCGCACTTGTGGAACGCGGCTCGTCCAAGTATGTTTCGGTGGACAGTTTTTCACCTGGAATTTCGTCACCACTCAAATATCGCAGGCCCTGTTGGGTGCTGACTTTTTGGACGCCAACGGCCTGTTGGTGGACGTGAAAAATCAACGCCTTGTTCGCGCCGCCACACTCGACGATATTTCAGGGGCGCGCAGCATGTCTGCGTCACACACGATTTCATGTGCGCAGCCACAGCCCGACGATTTCGCCCGTCTCCTCGAGGAGTTCCCCGAGCTGACGAAGCCCAACTTTTCGGCTCCGACCGTCAAGCATAGGGTGGAGCATCATATTTCGACTACCAGCTCTCCCGTTTACACCAGGGCGCGACGTTTAGAGCCCAGCAAGCTAGCGGCAGCGAAGGTGGAGTTCGCCGTGATGGAGAAAATGGGGATCATCCGTCGGTCCAGTAGCCCCTGGTCCTCCCCGCTCCACATCGTCCCCAAGCCCGGCGGGGGATAGCGGCCCTGTGGTGATTATCGCCGCCTCAATGAGATAACGATGCCCGACCGCTACCCCATTCCCCATATACAGGACTTCTCAGCCCATTTGGCGGGGACGTCCATCTTCTCGAAAATCGACCTCGTCCGTGGTTACCACCAGGTGCCAGTGCACCCTCACGATGTCGAAAAGACAGCGGTAATTACCCCCTTTGGACTTTTCGAATTCCTGCGAATGTCCTTTGGGCTTAAGAACGCGGCGCAGGCGTTTCAGCGCCTCATGGATTCAGTCCTGCGGGACCTTGACTTTTTATTTGTTTATTTGGATGATATTCTGATTGCCAGCACCTCCAAGGAGGAACACCTCGAGCACCTGTGGGTCCTTTTCCGCCGGCTTCAGCAGCATGGCCTCATCGTTAACCCGGACAAATGCCGTTTCAGCCTAGCGCAACTCGATTTCCTGGGCCACCGCATAACCCCCACTGGGGCAATGCCACTTCGAGTCAAGGTGGAGGCAATCGCGGCGTCCCCGAAACTGAAATCCGTGAAAGCCTTACAGGAGTTCCTGGGGATGGTGAACTTCTATCATCGTTTCATCCCCAGGGCAGCACAGCTCATGCGTTCGCTCTACGAGGCCCTCAGAGGCACGACGGGAAAGGAGCCAGTGGTATGGTCGCAAGACATGGATCGCGCCTTCGAGGAGACGAAAGCTGTGCTCGCCAATGCGACCATGTTAGCATACCCCCTGCCGGGAGCCACCATCGCCCTCACGACGGACGCGTCAGACTAAGCGGTGGGGGCCGTCCAGGAGCAGTGGGTCGACGGTGCGTGGCAACCTCTGGCCTTTTTTAGCCGCCAACTACAACTACAACTACAACGGCATGAAAGTACAGTACTTTCGATCGAGAGCTGTTGGCTTTGTTTTTGGCCATCCGCCATTTTCGTTTCCTCCCCGAAGGACGACGCTTCATCGCATTTGTTGACAACAAGCCATTGATGTTCGCAATGGCCAAGTCTGCGGAACCATGGTCGGATCAGCAGCAACGGCAGCTGACGTACATATCGGAGTTCACCACCGACATCCGGCATGTGGCCGGTAAGGACAACGTCATCGCCGATTGCCTCTCTCGTGCCGCCGCCCAGGCCGTCCAATTGGGCATTGGCTACACACAGATGGCGGTTGACCAAGCGGCCGACCCGGAGACCCAGGGTTTTCGTTCGGTTCCAACCAGCCTCCAGCCGAGGGATGTGCCGTTCCATTCCGCAGGTACTACTCTGCTCTGCGATGTTTCGCTGGGTGCACCCCGTCCGATCGTTCCGTCTAAATGGCGCCGAGCGGTTTTCGACGCCATACATGGCCTATCGCATCCTGGAGTGCGGGCATCGCAAAAGCTGCTGGTCTCCAAATTCGTATGGAGGGGAATACGCAAAGACGTCAGAGACTGGGCGAACACTTGTGTTGTTTGCCAACGGGCCAAGGTGCAACGGCATGTCAGGGCCCCGCTCGCCACCTTCGAGGTTCCGGAGCGGCGATTTGATCACATTCACATAGACTTCGTGGGCCCGCTTCCACCTTCCCGGGGCTTTACGTACCTTTTGACGATGGTGGATCGCACCACGAGGTGGCCGGAGGCGGTCCCCATGATGTCCACCACCTCTGCGGATGTTGCTCGAGCTTTCGTTTCATCATGGGTAGCCCGTTTTGGTGTCCCTGCGGATATCTCGTCGGATCAGGGCCGCAATTTTCGTCCGAACTGTGGAATGAGGTGATTCCCGTGTTGGGCGTTAAACTCCAGCGCACTACGGCCTATCACCCGCAAGCGAACGGCTTGTGCGAGCGGTTCCACCGTTCCTTGAAGGCGTCACTCAGGGCCAGCCTGCTGGATGCATCCTGGGTCGACAAACTGCCGTGGGTGATGTTAGGACTCCGCATGGCGCCGAAGGAAGATCTCCAGTCGTCGTCGGCGGAGATGGTTTACGGGCAACCGCTTCGAGTCCCGGGTGAATTCCTGCCATCCCCTACGCGACCATGGTCTGCGGCCAGGCAAAGAGAGACCCACCGGGATGCGGCCCGCTGTTTCCGCCCAGTTCCGACCTCACAGCACGGTTTGCCTTCGTCCAACCTCCTGGGGGAGTTGTCGAAAGCCAAGTTCGTGTTTGTGCGCCAAGACGGCCATCGTACCCCGCTCGCACCTCCTTATGCCGGGCCCTTCAAGGTTTTGCAGACAGGGGACAAGAGTTTCGTGATTGACGTCGGGGGCAAGCCGGATCACATCTCTGTCGATCGCCTCAAGCCTGCGCACCTGGACCTCGAACGACCGATCGAGCTGGCGCAGCCGCCACACCTGACAGCGCTGTGTTACCTGCCAGCTCGCCGCCTGCTCAGCGTTTTCCCCTCCGGGAATTTAGGAGTCGGTCCAACAGACTCGTCCGACCTCCTCAGCGATTGACTCTTTTCGTTAAAGACAATTCTGGGGGGGGCGTATGTGGCAAAGCCACTAACAGACTCTCACAGGGACTTGTATAATTGCCTTTAATCATGTTTATTACCTTTCAATGTTGACTCTGGTTAAACAGAGCTAGATTGACAAAATCGCGATCTGACACAATGACGTCATCACGTGGGTCATGTGACGTCCCCAACGGCGGGAAACGTGATGACGTCGTGGCGTCAGAGGTAGAGGGCGTGGCCAGCCAGTCCTCGTGTGGAATGATAGAGAAAAGACCTGTTTAGAGCTTCTCCTGCATTTTCTTGTTTTGTAAAGTTTTAATACATTAAACTCAGTTTGTTAACTTCCAGTGAGTTTATAGATTCTTTGCTAGGAATGCATAGACTCCTACAAGATGATGCATTTTGGCAGAACGAAGAGGGAGAGGCAATATACACTTAATGGCACAGTTTTAAAGAGTGTGCAGGGACAGAGGGACCTGGGAGTTAATGTGCATAGGTTCCTGAAGGTGGCGGGACATATTGAGACAGTGTGACGGAATAAGCCATATTTCAAGAGATACACCATAATATGAATAGATTTCTGACATTATTAATACATGATATACTGGGTTTAAAAATCTAAAGCCTCGGAGACACAGGCTACAAACAGAAAACAGGCTTCTGAGATGGGATGGTTTGATAACAAAGTTGTAAACACCACAAGCTTTGAAATGGGAATTGATTGTTAATGATAATACATTGGCCCTATTGAAATAGCAGTTTGGCGCTTCCGAAAGGTCTGCGTGTGGAACCAACACAATGAATGACCCAAGTAAAGTGTTAGAAACTGACACTTCGAACAGGAACAGAATATTTCAAAAGGGCCTAGAAATTCGGTGGCATGCGCCACCAGTTAGCGCCTAAAGAGGGCACTCAGTGGCTTTAGCGTCACTGGCCACGCCTCCCGTGAAATTTAGCGGGGCGCTAATGGCGGCGTTAGCCTGTAGCGCTGCGCTGCCACCAAACGCGATATTGGGTCGCGCCCCCCGCCGTAGCGCCGGTCGCAATTCGCAACTGGTTCAGGGGGCCTACCTGTGGTGGTAGTGGCACAAATTAAAGGGGAGGTGCGGGGCGGCCATTTTTTTCGCTGGCCGCCTGCCAGCACCTCCTCGCACCGCCCTCCCCGGCCTCCTGATCCCCCCCCCCCCCCGGGCAGTGCCGGCTGTGTCCCAAGTGCCCGGCACTTCTCCTTGGCGCCGGGCTCTTTTGCCGGCACTCGCGATCAGAGATCATGCTGGTGCAGGCCCCTCCCCTTTAAGAAGGGGAGGAAGGCCTGCAGTACTGCAGCGTGCGTGCCGCAGCATGTGGCGCTGCGGCACGTTGCGCTGCGATATTCAGTTTCAGCGCCCCAAGAGGGACGTGGGGCGCCTCGAGCAGCGCCCCGCTTCCGTTTGGGGCGCTGAAACTGAATATCAGGATGGCACAAGCGGCTCCGCCCGGAGCAGTAATTCCGGCACCCAGGCGAGTTTGGCGCCCCAAAAGTAGTTTTGATTTACATGTAGTAAATATGATAGCCGCAGAACACTTTCAAGATATAACTTCAATAGATACACCAAGCAATTACATTGTTTTTGTATTGAACTTGGAACACTACGGAGTTACAACGTCTGCTAAAACCAGTTAAGCCAATATTAAGAATTGAATGAAAGTTCTTCAATAAGAATGACATCAGATAAATACTACAGTCATATTGTTTTTATGATGGCTTCTGGAACGCCTAAAGGTAGAGACATAATTATGCATGCAGCAGCTAAATTGACAATAAAATCAGTAAGAATTCAACAGAGAAAATGAATAAGACAATTAGCTTACATCAGCAGGAAACTTCAAAGAATAAACCACTAAAAAAAGAGTATAAAAGATAGAGCTTTTCAGATGAAAAGTCAGAAGTCATTGAACGGGCAAGCATTTCGCAACTTCACAGGCACGCTCTGTAAGTTTTTAACTTTGAGTCTCGGGTAATCAAGGTATTTGATTTTGGTGGATGTTCTGGATTTAGAAATAAGTAAGAAATGTAGAAATGTAACGAAGTAAAGATTTGAAAATAAGGAGCGGGGGAATGGGACTGACTGGATTGCTCTACAGAGAACTGGCACGGACTCGATGGGCAGAATGGCCTCCTTCTGTGCCATTATACATAGATACATAGATACATAGAAGATAGGAGCAGGAGTAGGCCATTCGGCCCTTCGTGCCTGCTCCGCCATTTAATGAGATCATGGCTGATCCTTTAATTCAGTATCCCGTCCCCGCCTTCTCTCCGTAACCCTTAACCCCTTTTGCCCGTAGAAATATATCTAATTCCCTCTTAAATATATTTAATGAGCTGGCGTACACTGCCCTCTGTGGCAATGAGTTCCACAGGTTCACCACTCTCTGAGTGAAGAAATTCCCCCTCATCTCTGTCCTAAATGGTTTAGCCCTTATCCTTAAATTATGTCCTCTAGTTCTGTTTTCACCCGCCAAGGGAAACATTCCTTCTGCATCCAGTCTGTCTAGACCTGTCAGAATTTTATACACTTCTATGAGGTCCCCTCTCAATCTTCTAAACTCCAGTGTGTACATCCCTAAACTACATAGTCTCTCCTCATAGGTCATTCCCGCCATTCCTGGTATCAGCCTGGTGAATCGCCGCTGCACCCCCTCCATGGCAAGAACATCCTTCCTCAGATGAGGCGACCAAAACTGTACACAGTACTCGAGGTGTGGTCTCACCAGTGCCCCGTACAGCTGCAGCAAGGTATCCCTGTTCCTGTATTCTAACCCTTTTGCTATGAAGGCCAGCATACCGTTTGCCTTCTTGACCGCCTGTTGCACCTGCATGCTCGCCTTCAGTGACTGGTGTACAAGAACACCCAGGTCTCTCTGTACTTCCCCCTCTCCCAATCTATTGCCATTTAAATAATAATTTGCCCTCCCGTTCCTGCACCCAAGGTGGATAACTTCGCACTTGTCCACATTATAGTGCATCTGCCATTTATCCGCCCAATCGCCCAGTCTGTCCAAATCGCTCTGGAGCTTCCTGGTCTCTTCCTCTGAGCCCACCCCACCTCCTAGTTTAGTGTCGTCTGCAAATTTGGAAATGCTGCATCCGACTCCCTGATCCAGGTCATTAATGTAAATTGTGAACAGCTGGGGGCCCAGGACAGATCCCTGTGGTACCCCACTTGTTACTGCCTGCCATTCAGAAAATGAGCCGTTTATTCCAACTCTCTGTTTTCTATCTGACAGCCAGTTCCCTATCCACGCCAAAACTTTCCCCTTTATCCCATGAGCCTCAATTTTCCATGCTAATCTTTTATGTGGGACCTTATCGAAGGCCTTTTGGAAGTCCAGGTACACCACATCTACTGGCTCTCCCCCATCTATTCTACCAGTTACTCCCTCAAAAAATTCCAATAGATTAGTCAAGCACGATTTACCCTTTGTAAATCCATGTTGACTCTGTCCTATCCTGTCCCCATTTGCTAAATGCTCCGCTATTTCATCCTTAATGATGGACTCCAGCATTTTGCCCACAACTGATGTAAGGCTTACAGGTCTGTAATTACCTGCTTTTTCCCTACCCCCCTTTTGACTCTATGACTATACCAGTGTAAATATACTGTATCCAGTGTAAATATACTGTACCCATATTGCAAATATACTGTACCCACAGAGTAAATATACTGTACCCACAGTGCCTGTAAATATACTGGACCCACATTGTAAATATACTGTACCCACATTGTAAATATACTGCACCCAGTGTAAATATACTGTACCCACATTGTCTGTAAATATACTGTACCCACATTGTAAATATACCGTACCCACAGTTTCTGTAAATATACTGTACCCAGTGTAAATATACTGTACCCACATTGTCTGTAAATATACTGTACCCACATTGTAAATATACTGCACTCAGTGTCTGTAAATATACTGTACCCACATTGTAAATATACTGTACTCAGTGTCTATAAATATACTGTACCCACATTGTAAATATACTGTACTCAGTGTCTGTAAATATACTGTACCTCATTGTAAATATATTGTACCCACATTGTAAATATACTGTACCTACAGTGTCTGTAATAATACTGTACCGACATTGTAAATATACTGTACCCACAGTGTTTGTAAATATATTGTACCCACATTGTAAATATACTGTACCTACAGTGTCTGTAAATATACTGTAGCCACAGTGTCTAAATATACTGTACCCACATTGTAAATATACTGTACCCACAGTGTTTGTAAATATATTGTACCCACATTGTAAATATACTGTACCTACAGTATCTGTAAGTATACTGTACCCACAGTTTCTGTAAATATACTGTACCCACATTGTAAATATACTGTACCTACAGTGTCTGTAAATATACTGTACCCACATTGTAAATATACTGTACCAACAGTGTCTGTAAATATACTGGACCCAGTGTAAATAAACTGTACTCAGTGTCTGTAAATATACTGTACTCAGTGTAAATATATGGTACCCACAGTGTCTGTAAATATACTGTACCCACAGTTTCTGTAAATATACTGTACCCGTATTGTCTTTAAATATACTGTACCGACAATGTAAATATACTGTACCCACAGTGTCTGTAAATATACTGTACCCACATTGTAAATATACTGTACCCAGTGCCTGTAAATATACTGTACCCAGTGTCTGTAAATATACTGTACCCACAGTTTCTGTAAATATACTGTACCCAGTGTAAATATACTGTACCCAGTGTCTGTAAATATACTGTACCCACAATTTCTGTATATATACTGTACCCATATTGTCTGTAAATAAACTGGTCCCACAGTGTCTGTAAATATACTGTACCCACATTTGTTTTTATTCATTTATTGGACGTGAACGTCGCTGGCAAGGCCAGCATTTATTGCCCATCCCTAATTGCCCTTGAGAAGGTGGTGGCGAGCCGCCTTCTTGAACCGCTGTAGTCCCGTGTGGTGAAGCTTCTCCCACAGTGCTGTTAGGTAGGGAGTTCCAGGATTTTGACCCAGCGATGATGAAGGAACAGCGATATACTTCCAATTTAGGATGGTGTGTGACTTGGAGGGGAACTTGGAGGTGGTGGTGTTCCCATGAGCCTGCTGCCCTTGACCTTCTAGGCGGAAGAGGTCGCGGGTTTGGCAGGTGCTGCCGAAGAAGCCTTGGCGAGTTGCTGCAGTGCATCTTGTAGATGGCACACACTGCTGCCACGGTACGCAGATGGTGGAGGGAGTGAATGTTTAAGGTAGTGGATTGGGTGCCAATTAAGCGGGCTGCTTTGTCCTGGATTGTGTCGAGCTTCTTGAGTGTTGTTGGAGCTGCACTCATCCAGGCAAGTGGAGAGTGCTCCATCACACTTCTTACTTGTGCCTTGTAGATGTTGGAATGGCTTTGGGGGGTCAGGAGGTGAGACACTCGTCGCAGAATACCTAGCCTCTGACCTGCTCTTGTTGCCACAGTATTTATGTGGCTGGTCCAGTTAAGTTTCTGGTCAATGGTGACCCCCAGGATGTTGATGGTTTGGGATTCGACAATGGTAATGCTGTTGAATGTCAAGGGGCGGTGGTTAGACTCTTGCTTGTTGGAGATAGTCATTGCCTGGCACTTCTGTGGCGCGAATGTTACCTGCCACTTATCAGCCCAAGCCTGAATGTCGTCCAGGTCTTGTTGCATGCAGGCATGGACTGCTTCATTATCAGAGGAGTTGCGAATGGCACTGAACACTGTGCAGTCATCAGCGAACATCCCCATTTCTGGCCTTATGTTGGAGGGAAGGTCATTGATGAAGCAGCTGAAGATGGTTGGGTCAAGGACACTGCCCTGAGGAACTCCTGCAGCGATGTCCTGGGGCTGTGGTGATTGACCTTCAACCACCACAACCATCTTCCTTTGTGCTAGATATTACTTTAAATATACTGTACCCACAATGTAAATATACTGTACCCAGTGTCTGTAAATATACTGTACCCATTTTGTCTGTAAATATACTGTACTGACAATGTAAATATACTGTACCCAGTGTCTGTAAATATACTGGACCCACAATGTAAATATATTGTACTTTGTAAATATACTGTACCCATATTGTCTGTAAATATACTGTACCCATATTGTCTGTAAATATACTGGTCCACAATGTATGTAAATATACTGTACCCATATTGTCTGTAAATATACTGTACCTGTAATGTCCGTGTGTAATTGAGACACGGACTGCAGAAGTTGGTTATAACAGGTGTTTACTGAATGGAGACAAAACTGGAACTACTATACAAAGTTACTACACAGGCTTATATACAGGGGTGGTCACTACTGGTACTGCAGTATACAGGGGCTGCAGAATATAGTTCCTTCTTCAAGGTACATGCACTACAATTCCTCCCCTTTTAGCTAAACAGTACATAACATTCGATTAATAATTAAATAACATATTTACAATTACAGTTGCTATATACATTAGCTGAAGTTAATCAATTATAAATTCAGTCTTTGAGTAGGCTTCCTGATTCTGTCCGGATAACGCCTCTTTGGGGTATCAGGTTCTTCTGGCAAAGTTGATTCGGGATCAACGTCGTTGTTTGGTTCGTCTGCTTCCAATATCACCGATTCTGAGGTAGATGCAATTGGTACTTCGGTTTCATCACCAGGTGTATAGGATCGTGGTGTAGATTTGACGTTTTCCAGTGACTCTAGAGTCTGGTCAGCATGGCGTCTTACAATGCTCTCTCCAACGTCCACGGTATACATTAGAGGTCCTTGCCGTGTGCAGATCGTTCCTGGCTGCCATTTCTCTGTGCAGTAGTCCTGGGCCAAAACTGGTTGACCTATCTTGAAACTCCTGGTTGGCCTTTCATTCATATTCTGAAACTGCCTGTTCTCCACATCTCTTCTGATGTTTGGCTTAACCAAATCCAAGCGGCATCTTAGTCTTCGATTGAAGAACATCATGGCTGGAGTTTGGTTGGTAACCGCATGTGTCACATTCCGGTAGGCAAACAAGAAGTTATCCACCTTGTGTTGTAGGGGTATGTCTTCATTACACATTGCCTTGATAGCCTTCTTGAATGTTTGAATGAACCTCTCAGCCAATCCATTGGTGGCTGAATGATATGGGGCGGATGTGTAATGCTTAACACCATTGTTCTTTAAGAACCTCCGGAACTCTTCAGACACAAACTGTGGTCCATTGTCGGAGCAAATCTGTTCAGGCAGCCCATTTCTGGCGAAGATGGTTCGTAAGACTGTGATAGTTTTTTCTGTGGTGGTTGAGGACATTTTTATTACCTCTGGCCACTTTGAATGTGCATCCACCGCAATTAAAAACATCGAGTCCATAAATGGACCAGCAAAATCAATGTGTACCCTTTGCCATGGAGATGAGGGCCACTCCCATGGATGTAGAGGGGCTTGTGGTGGGGCATTTTGGACCTTCTGGCATCCTGTACAGCTCTTGGTCATCTCTTCGATTTCTCTATCGATTCCCGGCCACCACACAAACGCTCTGGCTAAGTTCTTCATTTTTACCCCTCCCAGATGACCCTCATGAAGCTCATTGAGCACTCTATCCTTCAATTTGGGTGGAATTACTACTCTGGATCCACACATCAAGGTTCCTCGGCACACTGACAGCTGTTCTCTTCTCGGCGAGAATGCTGGCAACAGTGGTTCGCCATGTGCTGGCCACCCCTTCACCGTTAAATCATAGACCCTGGAGAGTGTCTGGTCATTTCGTGTTTCCTTTTCTATGTTTGCATTCGTCACAGGTGGACATTCGACTATGGTCGAGTGGAATATCTCCACAGGATCCACTGCAGGTGCTTCTTCCACCGTCGGCAATGGTAGGCGCGACAATCCATCAGCATTCCCATGCTGTTTAGTTCCTTTGTACTCGGTGTCATATTGGTGTGCCCCTAGGAAAAGGGACCACCTTTGTAGCCGTTGTGCTGTCATTATCGGGACGCCCTTCTTAGGGTTGAAAATGGAGACAAGAGGTTGATGATCAGTTAGTAGAGTAAATTTCTGTCCGTGCAGGTAGTGATTGAACTTCTTCACCCCCCACACCAGGCTGAGGGCCTCTCTGTCAATCTGGGCGTAGTTACGCTCGGCTGCAGTTAACGAGCATGACGCAAAAGCTATCGGCCTCTCTGAACCATCAAGGGATTTATGTGACAGTACCGCTCCAACGCCGTAGGGAGACGCATCACATGCCAGTCTTATCGGTAGTGATGGGTTGTTGTGAGCCAATACTTCTCTTGAAGTGATCAGGCCTTTACACTTCTGAAAGGCCCGCTTACATTCATCGCTCCATTTCCATGCTACTCCAGTTTGTAGCAGGGCGTTCAGTGGGTGCAGAATTGTGGACAAATTCACCAATCCGAGGAATGACCTCGGTTGCGACACATTTTCAGGCGCTGGAGCCTTAACTACCGCTTCAATTTTGTCAGAGGACTTATGTAACCCCTCTTCATCAATCACGTGGCCACAATACAATATTTGTTTCTTCAAAAACTCGCACTTGGGGCGATTGGCTCGTAGCCCATGTTCTCTTAGTCTAGTGAGCAACTGCTCTAGGTTGGCAAGGTGTTCGCTGTCATTTTCACCTGTCACTAGGATGTCGTCCAAGTAACACTGAGTCCCCGGAATCCCTTGCAGGACTTGTTCCATCGCTCTTTGCCATATAGCCGGAGCCGATGCAACTCCGAATACCAGTCGATTATACTGGTAAAGACCTTTGTGAGTGTTTATCGTGAGATATTTCCTAGAGGATTCTTCAACCTCCATCTGCAAATATGCTTGCGCTAGGTCAATTTTTGTAAAACGTTTCCCTCCAGATAGTGAGGCGAAAATATCTTCTATCCTCGGAAGAGGATACTGTACTGTGTGAAGGACTGGGTTCACAGTCACCTTGAAGTCCCCACAGATGCGAACCTTCCTTGGCTCCTCAGACTTATTGTTTAACGTTTTCTTCATGACAGGAACGATGGGTGTCGCCCACTCGCTCCGGTCTACCTTAGTTAACACGCCTGCATTCTCCAGATTCTCCAGCTCTGCCTCGACGGCTGGGCGAATTGCATACGGTACTGGTCTTGCTTTGAAAAACTTGGGAATTGCATTCTCTTCTATTTTTATCGAGGCGGTTACGCCTTTAAGAGTTCCCAGTTCTTGTTGAAATACCTTTTTAGCGTTAGCCAAGATTTTTTGACAATCATCCAGGTGTGACGTCGTCATCCTTTTTACCAGCCACAGTCAGTGCCTGAATGGAGTGCCAGTCTAAACTTATCTTTCTGATCCATTCACATCCCAATAACGGTGGTCCACCATCTTGCAGTATGTACAGATACAATTTCTGTATTTCTTTGCCGTTGTATTCGACAGGCACCCTTATTTTCCCTCTGGGGTATACTTTCTGCCCCGTATATGTCTTCAAGACAATGGATGTGTCTTTCAAGGGTATGTGTGAGAATAGCTGCTCGTAGTCTCGTCGATTCATGACGGTCAGAGCTGATCCTGTATCCAATTCCATTTTGACTTGGGACCCTGCTATCGTGAGGGTGACCCAAATGGTTTGGTGATCCTCTTTTGTGATTACGTTGTGTAGTTTGAGACAGCTTAGTCTCTTGTTCCCAGATTCACTATCGCTCTTCTGGTCTTCGGAACTACTGTCCGTCATCTTTTGTACTTTCCTGTACTTTTCCTTAGTAGTCTTTTTGTTGTCGTTAGTCTTCTTCCCGGACCTGCAAACTCGTGCAATGTGTCCCATCTTTCCGCATTGCCTGCATGTTTTGTCCTTAGACCAGCAGTCCTTCTGGTCATGGGTTGTTCTGCCGCAGCAATAACATTTTTCAAATCCCCGTGTCATTTCATGGGTGCCGTATTCCTGTGGCTTTTGCTGTATTTCCGCAGCTCCCCTTGCTGCTGCTTCGTACGATACTGCCACGCTGAAAGCCTTATCTAGCGTCAGCTCTTTCTCTGAGAGTAACCTCTTCTGGGTTCCTTCACTCAGGAGTCCACAGACAAATTTGTCCCGTAGGGTATCTGCCAGTCCTGCTCCGAACTGGCAGTGCTTTGATAGCTTACGTAGTTCCGTAAGGTAATCAGCATTGCTCTCATCTTTATGCTGATTTCTCTTGTGGAATTTAAATCTTTCTGCTATCAGCAGCGGTGTAGGATTTAGGTGTTCCTGTAGGATATGAACAATTTAGTTAAAACTCTTCTCCATCGGTTTGACTGGAGTGATCAGGTTCCGCAATAGGCCGTACGTTCTTGCGCCCATTAAGTTTAGTAGTACCGATGCCTTTTTCTCATCGGCTACTTCATTTGCCTTGCAATATACTTCGACTCTTTCCACATACGTGGTCCAGTCTTTTATTGCATTATCGAAGGCAGTGACATTGCCAGTCTTCGGCATCTTGGAGATCTAAGATGGCGCCTCCCGCGCTTTGCCTTCTTCCCCGATTGAACAAAATGGTGCCTCCCGCGCTTTGCCTTCTTCCCCGCTGGATTAAGATGGCGCCTCCCGCGCTTTCTGTCTTTTCCGCTGCTGCCAGCGCTGTTGCTGGCGTTTTTATGCCTTGATGGCGACGCCCTATGGTCTTCGTGCGCTTCCCCCCGCGCTGCTGCCAACGCCGCTCTCTGCGGTCCCCGTGGCAAACTGCAGCTCCTCGCGGCTTTCTGCGCTTCTAATTTCTTTTGCTTTTATTTTAATTACTGTTCCCGTCGTCAGAGCAGACCCTATGGGACACTTCCCTCCCTCTTCTCGGGTCTGTACACTGCCCGGCTTTGTAGCACCGGCCGCGCCCTGTGTGCTCCACCCTCTCTCTCTCTCTCCTCTTCCCGACAACGCTGCTCGGCCCCGTTGAAAAGCCCCCCGATCGAGCTCTAGCCCGCCGCAGCCCAGGAAGGATCAGTGTACTACCTGCCACCAGCCCGATTAGCTGGAACACCATAGACTGGATAACTAAGCCCAGCTCTCGACAGCCTCTCCTGCAAATCTTCGAATTCGATGAATCAGAGGGCGGTTGCCCACGGTCGACGCCCGTTTCTTCTGTTTGTTTTTTTTTTCTTTTTGGATTTTTTCCTTCTGGCTTCGACCTCTAATAAATTCGCTTCAGGGATGGATCCCCGTGAGGTGGTGCAGAACTGTAGGTAAGTTCGGATCTGTTCGTCGCCAATGTAATGTCCGTGTGTAATTGAGACACGGACTGCAGGAGTTGGTTATAACAGGTGTTTACTGAATGGAGACAAAACTGGAACTACTATACAAAGTTACTACACAGGCTTATATACAGGGGTGGTCACTACTGGTACTGCAGTATACAGGGGCTGCAGAATATAGTTCCTTCTTCAAGGTACATACACTACAGTACCCACAGTGCCTGTAAATATACTGGACCCACAATGTAAATATACTCTACTTTGTCTGTAAATATACTGTACCCATATTGTCTGTAAATATACTGGGTCCACAATGTCTGTAAATATACTGTACCCACAGTGTCTGTAAGTATACTGGAGCCAGTGTAAATATATTGTACCCACAGTGTCTGTAAATATACTGTACCCAGTGTAAATATACTGTACCCACAATGTAAATACACTGTACCCAGAGTGTAAATACACTGTACCCATAGTGTAAATATATTGGACCCACAGTCAATGTTCCCTGTAATTAATTTTTTGGGCCGTGCAGCCTCTTTAACGGGCTACGTGGCCCATTCAAAAGTCCGTGCATGCGCATTTTTTTCAATTTAAAAGCCGGCTCACCGGCTGCGCGGGACCCCTGGAGCGCTGCGCGGTCACGCGGCTGCACAGCTCAAAGGAAACATTGCCCACAGTGTGACTCTGCTGGAACATGTGCATGTATAGATTGTAGGTGAGGACGGGATGGGGTCAAGCAATGCTGCTCTCTGCGGGGGAATGGTTTGTCGATATTCAGTGAGTGTCCTCAGTCAGCGTGTAGCTGGGGTTCCCTGGGGCCCTGTGAATCCACAATACAGGCCGAGTGACCTGCCCGAGGAGAGGAGGGGAGACAATTACCGTTCTACGTACAAGATACCAGCGGTGAGCAGTGTGACACGAAAGAGCGTTCACTGATTTTATATCATTAATGAGCCAGGCTAGGTTTGAGAACGAGCTCCGACACCGGAAATCGGTTCAGTAGAACCTGAGTTATATTACTGGTTCTGTGGGGTCAATGTGGTTATCAGAACAGTTGGGAGCAGCCAAGGACATCGCTATGGAAACATTGCCTGTGTGATCCTATTCGCCAAGGTACCAGCAGCAGCAGTGGTGAAACAGTTTGGAATGTCAGACACGACCAGCCTGCATTCCGCCCGAGGACGCTGCGCTCCCCTCCAGGCAGCTCCGTCAACTGGTCAGTGGCCATGTTTCTAAATGCGCCTCGATGGTGGGAGTGTGTGACTGACCTCGCACCACGACAGCTCCTTATTTCACAGTAGCACCAGAGCGTGACATCTGCTTCACGTTCTAACTCAGGAGTAACATCGGGTCATTAGAGCAATGTTGCACCTCAAGTCTTAAAGCGACACTGCCTTTATGGAAAGGTGTTTGGGAACTCCGTTTCCTTCTTTGAAAACACCTGATTCACACTAGAAATATCCTCATTGTACTTGCGACCTGCACATGGCATCATCAAGATCGAAGGACGCATGGAGAAACAAATTCTTCCTGCTTTTAAACACACAACCTGGATTTAATTAATTTGAGTCTTGAGCAGGAACACCTATCAGGGTAGGGTAGTGTAGTGGTTGTGTTATCCCGAGGCCTGGACCAATAATTCAGAGAACGTGGCTTAAAATCCCATCGTTGCAGTTTGAGAATTTGAATTTAGTGTAACACAAAATCTGTAAATAAAATGCTGGTGTCAGTAAAAGTGATCATGAAGCTGCTGGATTGTTGTAAAAACCCAACTGGTTCACTAATGTCCTTTAGAGAAGGAAACCCACTGTCCTTACCCGGTCTGGCCTATAGGTGACTCCAGCCCCACACCAACATGGTGTTGGTGGCCTAGCAAAACACCCGATTGTATCAAACAATCGATTGTACCAAGAATGGTTCAAGAAGGCGGCTCACCACCATCTGCTCAGGGCAACTAGGGATGGGTAGAAATTTCCCCCTCCTTTCCTGAAGGCACAGAATCGCACTGGGATATTAGCACCATTTCCTCACTGGGACTTCACCAAGTGGCCACTGCTAAACTGGACAATGAACTTCATCAGGTTATTTGACTGCAGGAGGCATCACAACCACGCCTGAACTATTCTGACCTGATGTCCATTTGCACACTCTCTGCCCCCTGAATGCGCACGTCTACACACAGTAAAATTGGCAAATACAGGGATAATATACCCTAGGGAGCAGGACCCCAGGCTGATTGGCCCCCTCTCTAGCCCAGGCATTGAAGCTGGTTGCTTCACTAGAAATCGCACAGGACAGAGCAGTTTGGAACTTTGGCCTTTGCAGCGATGCCCCAGTGAAGAACCGAACTCAGGACTGGCCAGAGACCTTCCTGACCTCGATATCCACTCATTTTAGATGCTGAGCCATCAGGGAACTCAGAAATCACAAAATCCAGCCACATTTCACAATGCAGCTGAGGTGATACCTGGGTTGGGAGACTCCATCACATGTTAAAGGGAGCAAAGTACCTCGAGGAGTGAGGAGTGAGAGTAGTGAGGATGGAGAGGAGTGAGGAGGGGAGTGAGGAGAGTGAGGAGTGAGGGGAGGAAGGAGGGATGGAGTGAGGAGAGAGGGGAGGGAGGAGGGATGGGAGTGAGGAGTGAGGGGAGTGAGGAGTGAGGGGAATGAGGAGTGAGGGGAGTGAAGAGTGAGGGGAGTGAGGAGTGAGGGGAGTGAGGAGGTGAGTGAGGGGAGTGAGGAGTGAGGGGAGTGAGGAGTGAGGGTGAGGGGAGTGAGAGGAGTGAGAGGAGTGAGAGGAGTGAGGAGAGTGAAGAGGTGAGGATTGAGGGGAGTGAGGAGTGAGAGGAGTGAGGGGAGTGTGGGGAGTGAGGAGTGAGGAAAGTGAAGAGTGAGTGGAGTGTGGGGAGTGAGGGGAGTGAGGGGAGTGTGGGGAGTGTGGAGAGTGTGGAGAGTGTGGGGAGTGTGGGGAGTGAGAAGGGAGTGAGGGGTGTGAAGAGTGAGGGGGTGAAGAGTGAGGGGAGTGAGGAGTGAGGGGTGAGGAATGAGGGGAGTGAGGAATGAGGGTAGTGAGGAATGAGGGGAGTGAGGAATGAGGGGAGTGAGGAATGGGGGAGTGAGGAATGAGGGGAGTGAGGAATGAGGAGTGAGGGGAATGAGGAGAGAGGGGAGTGAAGGGAGTGAGGAGTGAGGGGGCGAGGAGTGAGGGGAGTGAGGGGAGAGGAGTGAGGGGAGTGAGAGGAGTGAGGGGAGTGAGAGGAGTGAGGGAATGAGGAGTGAGGAGTAAGGAGAGTGAGGAGTGAGGGGAGTGAGGAGTGAGGGGAGTGAGGAGTGAGGTGAGTGAGGGGAGTGAGGAGTGAGTTGCCCAAGATAAAGGTGCTGGGCCACTTCTGTTCATTACTTTTGTTAATGATGTGGAGGAAGCACAGGCCACATTCAGTCGTGGACATTTAAACTCCATGAACACTGCATCCTCAATGATGACAGAGCCCAGCACGTGATGCAAAAGACAAGGCTGAAGTGTTTGCAAATATCTTCAGGCAGAAGTGCCGAATGGATGATTCATATCGGCCTCCTCCTGAGGTCCCCAGAATCACAGAAGCCAGTCTTCAGCCAATTCGATTCACTCCACGTGATATCGAGAAGCGGCTGAGCGCACTGGATACAGCAAAGGTTGCAGAGCCCGACAACACCCCGGCTATCGTGCTGAAGACTTGTGCTCCAGAACTAGCCACACCTCTAGCCAAGCCGTTCCAGTACAGCTACAACACTGGCATCTATCCGACAATGTGGAAAACTGCCCAGGTATGTCCCGTCCACAAAAAGCAGGACAAATCCAATCTGGCCAATTACCGCCCCATCAGTCTACTCTCAATCATCAGCAAATGATGGAAGGTGTCGTCGACAGTGCTATCAAGCAGCACTTACTCACCAATAACCTGCTCACTGATGCCCAGTTTGGGTTCCGCCAAGACCACTTGGCTCCCAACCTCATTACAGCTTTGGTCCAAACATGGACAAAAGAGCTGAATTCCAGAGGTGAGGTGAGAGTGACTGCCCTTGACATCAAGGCGGCATTTGACCGAGTGTGGCATCAAGGATCCCTAGTAAAACTGAAGTCAATGGGAATGAGGGGGAAAACTCTCCACTGGCTGGAGTCATACCTAGCACAAAGGAAGATGGTTGCGGTTGTTGGAGGTCAATCATCACAGCCCCAGGACATCGCTGCATGAGTTCCTCAGGGCAGTGTCCTAGGCCCAACCATCTTCAACTGTTTCATCAATGAACTTCCCTCCATCATAAGGTCAGAAGTGGGGATGTTTGCTTATGTTTGCACAGTGTTCGGTGCCATTCGCAACTCCTCAGATAATGAAGCAATCCGTGCCCGCATTCAGTAAGACCTGGACGACATTCAGGCTTGGGCTGATAAATGGCAAGTAACTTTTGCGCCACACAAGTGCCAGGCAATAACTATCTCCAACAAGAGAGAGTCTAACAACTCCCCTTGACATTCAATGGCATTACCATCGTTCAATCCCCCATCAACATCCTGGGGACCACCATTGATCAGAAACTTAACTGAACCAGTCACATAAATACTGTGGCTACAAGAGCAGGTCAGAGGCTAGGGGGGAGAAATTCGGTATCGCCCCGTTTGGGGCGCAATTATCGGCCGGGCGCAAAGTTTAGCGCCTGGCGCTAATTATCGCCTCCGACTGCAAACTTGGCTTCTATCGCCCCCGGAGGTGATTGGAGCGCTAAATCAGGCACTACACACCTCTCTTAAGGCGCTAACGCCGAGGAGCGAGGTGCTACCTCAGAGCGCTGGCGAAGCTCATGTGATGTCAGTCAGCAATGAAACACAGACACACTGGCGCCGGCCAGTTCTTAAAGGGGAGGGTCGATCTTGCTCTCCATCCACACCCTGCTCATTGCAGCCTTGAGTCTCGGCCTGGAGAGACCTGTACATCAAATCTGCTGGAAAGAACAATGGAGAGGCCCAGGGAAAGAGCTCAGAGTGCAGCCCCCATAGTCTCTTCTAAATCGATGCAAGGAAGGTCAAATCCAAATGAACCTGTAAAGTGCTGCTCAGTACCCAAAACTCCTTCACACAGCGTTGAATCTCTCCAGAAGTCTCTCTCTCTCTCTCAGAATGCGTGGTGCAAAAATGTCACCGACAAAAAAAGGCAGGAAGCGGTCGCCTTTAAATAGCGCTCCCCCGTCCCTTCCCGACTGCAAAACGCCCCCCAAACCTGTCGTTGCTAGCGGCAGGTGGAAAGGCAGGGGGCGCCACTCAATATCCGGTCCGGGGTGCTACCGGGGCGTTGCACACTCGACTGACGTCACGATCTGTGGGCGCAGGAAATCGTGGCGGTAATGTTTAGTGCCGCCGCAAAATGTCTGGTGAATTTCGCGAGCGGTGCAAAAATCGCCGCGCCCAGGCGCTAGTTGCTTTGCGCCCCATTAGCTTAGGGCACTAACGGGAGGTGTAAAGCAACCGAATTTTTTCCCCTTGGTCTCCTTATTTAAGGAGGAATATACTTGTATTGGAGGCAGTGCAGAGGGTTCACGAGGTTGATTTCTGAGATGAAGGGGTTGATTTATGAAGTAAGGTTGAGCAGGTTGTGTCTATACTCATTGGAATTTAGAAGAATGAGAGGTGATCTTATTGAAATATACAAGATACTGAGGGGGCTCGACAAGGTAGATGCAGAGAGGATGATTCCCCTCATGGGGAATCTAGAACTCGGGGGCATAGTTTCAGACTAAGGGGTCGCCCATTTAAAACTGAGATGAGGAGGAATTTCTCCTCTCAGAGGGTCGTAAATCTGTGGAATCCTCTGCCCCAGAGAGCTATGGAGGCTGGGTCATTGAATATATTTAAGGTGGAGAGAGACAGATTTTTGAACAATAAGGGAGTGATGGGTTATGGGGAGCGGGCAGGGAAATTGAGCTGAGCCTAAGATCAGATCAGCCATGATCTCATTAAATGGTGGAGCAGGCTCGAGGGGCCAAATGGCCGACTCCTGCTCCTATTTCTTATGTTCTTATGCTCCTGGTGTCTGTCTGTCTGTCTCTCTCTGCTTCTGTGTTTGTCCGTCTCTCTCTCTCTCTCTCTGCTCCTGGTCTCTCTCTCTCTCTCTCTGCTTCTGGTCTCTCTCTCTCTCTCTCTGCTCCTGGTCTCTCTCTCTCTCTCTCTCTCTCTGCTCCTGGTCTCTCTCTCTCTCTCTCTCTGCTCCTGGTCTCTCTCTCTCTCTCTCTACTCCTGGTCTCTCTCTCTCTCTGCTCCTGGTTTCTCTCTCTCTCTCTCTGCTCCTGGTCTCTCTCTCTCTCTCTGCTCCTGGTCTCTCTCTCTCTCTCTCTGCCCCTGGTCTCTCTCTCTCTGCTCCTGGTCTCTCTCTCTCTCTCTCTGCTCCTGGTCTCTCTCTCTCTCTCTCTGTTCCTGGTCTCTCTCTCTCTCTCTCTACTCCTGGTCTCTCTCTCTCTCTGCTCCTGGTCCAATTCCAATTCCAATTCAATTCAAATGCTTTATTGGCATGAAAGTTTACAGAGAACCATATTGCCAAAGCTTACATAGCAAAAAGGTACAGTTTTCCAACATTCTGTAGGTGTCAATCGATTTGACATTTGTTGGGTACATACAATATTACTTTTAAACAATATTAATTTTAAACAGTCTTTGTACTTCATTTGGTACGTTCAATATTAATTTTAAACAGTCTTAATTTTAAACAGTCCTCAGGTTGTGACATGTTACATATTTGGCCCCAAGGTATGGTCTGTCTCCTTCTCCCAGGACTAATCTCAATTTTGACAGGTCATCCAATTCCTTGAAATCTGGGGTTGTTTGGCTTAGCTTGTTGAATAATATGTTTCTTGATGTGTTGAATTTTTCGCATTTTAGGAGGAAATGCATTTCTGTTTCAACCTCGCCGGACAGACATTGATCGCATATTCTATTCTCTCTAGGCTGCCAGGATTTCTTGTATCTGCCTTTTTCAATTTCCAGTTGGTGGTCGCTTAGTCTGTACCTGGTGAGGGTCTGTCTCTGTTTTGTGTCTCTGATGGTCGTGAGGTAGTCTGCCAGTTTATATTCTCTTTTTAGGGCCCGGTAACATTCTAATCTGCTTTGGCTTTCGGTTATTTTGTTCCAATGTTTCAGGTAGGTTTCTTTGCATTGTTTAATGATTTGGTTCACTCGGATTGGTGTTTGGACGGCTGTGTTGGTCTGGGGCTGGTCAGGGTCCGGCTGAGTACTTAGTTTCAGTAGCAGCTGACTCAGGGGACTCTTTTCTGGGTTTAGCTCTTGGGTCTGAAAGGCTTTGAAATGAAGGGTGTCTGGGGAGCTAGATTTGAGGTGATTTAGGAAGTTTAGTGCTCGTTTTTGGATGTTTATTATCAGTGGGTATCTGCCTAGTTCGGCTCTGCATGCATTTGTTGGCGTTTTTCTTTGGATGCGAAGGATGCTTCGGCAGAATTCTGCATGTAGGGCTTCTATTGTGTGTTTTTCCCATTTAGTGTAGCTTTGGTGATTTAGCGGGCCCCATACTTCACTACCGTACAGTGCGATGGGCAGGATTATGCTGTCAAATATTTTGAGCCAGATTTTGATTGGGATTTGGATGTTGTAGAATTTTCTTTTTATTGCATATAGGGCTCTTCGGGCTTTTTCTTTTAGTGCATTCACTGCTATGCTGAAGCTCCCTGATGCTGTAATAGTTAGACCAAGGTAGGTGTAGCTCATAGTGTGTCCTATAGTGGTATCACTGAGGGTAAACTGGTATTTGTTTTCCTGACATCTGGGCCTTTTTTGAAAAATCATGATGTTGGTTTTCTTTAGATTTACTGTTAGAGCCCAATTTTGGCAGTATTTGTCGAGTAGGTCTAGTTGTTGCTGTAATCCCTGTTCTGTGGGAGACAGCAGAACCAGGTCGTCCGCATAGAACAGGGATTTCACTTCTCCATCCAGGAGACGGAGACCTGGTGACTCGCTTTGCTCCAGCATGTCTGTTAATTCATTTATGTATATGTTGAACAGGGTCGGGCTCAAATTGCAGCCCTGCCGGACGCCTCTTCTCTGGGTGAAGAAATCGGTGCGTTTGTCTCCAATTTTGACCCCGCATTTGTTTTTCAGATACATTGGTTTAATAAGGTCATAGATTTTGCCCCCTATTCCACACTGAAGAAGTTTATAATAGAGCCCTTCGTGCCATATAGAGTCAAAGGCTTTCTTGAAGTCGATGAAACAGGTGAATATTTTCCCATTTTTTGTTTGGTGTATATGTTTTTCAATGAGGGTGTGAAGGGTATAGATATGGTCGGCGGTGCGGTGTTTTGGAAGAAAGCCTATTTGTTTTTTTCTGAGGATATTATGTTTGTTAAGAAAATCAAGTAATCTACTATTTAGAATACTGCAGAATAACTTCCCTAGACAACTGTTGACACAGATGCCGCGGTAGTTATTTGGGTCTGATTTGTTTCCACTTTTATATATGGGGGAGATTAGTCCTTGGCACCAGATATCGGGAAAACAGCCTGAACGTAATATGATGTTGAATAATTTGAGTACCGCACCCTGCATCTCCATATTGCTGAACTTGAGCATTTCATTTTTGATGTTGTCTGGGCCACAGGCTTTCTTTAGGTGGAGAGATTTTGTTTTTGTGGCCAGTTCTTTCCATGTGATTGGGGAGTCTAGAGGGTTTTGGTTGTCTTTAATTGTTGCTTCTAATGTGTGGAGTTTTTCTGTGACCTGATGTTGACTTGGGTTTGTTTCGTTTATTGGGATGTCTTTGTAGAGGTTTTCAAAATGTGTTCTCCAGATGTCGCCATCTTGGATTGGTAATGCTTGCAATTGTGTTGTACTCAGGTTATTCCACATTTCCCAGAATTGTTTTGGATTGGTGGAGTTTTCAATTTCTTCGAGTATTTTGTGGGTATAGTTTTGTGTTTTGTTCCTAATGGTGTGTTTATATCTTTTGAGGGTTTCATTGTATCTAGTACGTAGGTCCGGATTGTTTGGTTGGCGATGCTTTTGGTTTGATATTTTTCTCAGGTCTTTTCTGGCATTTTTGCATTCGTGGTCAAACCATTTCTTATTTTTATTTTGTCTTTTGTGACGCTTCCTCTTCTGTTTCACAAGGTCGGCTTTTACAGCTGCCTCATGGAAGATCATATTTATATCCTCTATGGCCATGTTTACACCATCTCTGGTGATCTCGTATGGGTTTTCTTTAAATTTTGATATTTTACTTGTGAGATCAGGTGACTTTAGTGCTGTGATGAATTTTTCTCCACTGTCTGGGGCCCATCTGTATGTCTGGTTTATTTTATGGAGCTTACTGGGTTCCTTTTTTGTGTCTGTAGTTTGGGCAGAAAGTTTAAGGTACATATTTATTTGGTTATGGTCTGAGAGGGGGGATTGCTGCCTGACAGTGAATGAGTTGATATCGCAGGGGTCCAGGTCAGTGATTGTATAGTCCACCACACTAGACCCAAGAGTTGAGGAGTATGTGAGTCTCCCTAAGGAGTCCCCTCTGAACCTACCGTTAACTATGTACAGGCCTAAGGCTCGGCAGAGTTGCACTACCTCCCTACCGCTTTTATTTATTTCACGATCGAGGTTGTTCCGATTTGCGATGGCTGGTGTGACATCTAAAGGGGTCTGGCCAAACACATGGTTGTTTCCCTGTGGGTCTCTCTCTCTCTCTCTGCTCCTGGTCTCTCTCTCTCTCTCTGCTCCTGGTCTCTCTCTCTCTCTCTCTCTGCTCCTGGTCTCTCTCTCTCTGCTCCTGGTCTCTCTCTCTCTCTCTCTGCTCCTGGTCTCTCTCTCTCTCTGCTCCTGGTGTCTCTCTCTCTCTCTCTCTGCTCCTGGTCTCTCTCTCTCTCTCTGCTCCTGGTCTCTCTCTCTCTCTCTCTCTGCTCCTGGTCTCTCTCTCTCTCTCTGCTCCTGGTCTCTCTCTCTCTCTCTCTGCTCCTGGTCTCTCTCTCTCTGCTCCTGGTCTCTCTCTCTCTCTCTCTGCTCCTGGTCTCTCTCTCTCTCTGCTCCTGGTGTCTCTCTCTCTCTCTCTCTGCTCCTGGTCTCTCTCTCTCTCTGCTCCTGGTCTCTCTCTCTCTCTCTCTCTGCTCCTGGTCTCTCTCTCTCTCTCTCTGCTCCTGGTCTCTCTCTCTCTCTCTGCTCCTGGTCTCGCTCTCTCTCTGCTCCTGGTCTCTCTCTCTCTCTGCTCCTGGTGTCTCTCTCTCTCTACTCCTGGTGTCTCTCTCTCTCTGCTCCTGGTGTCTCTCTCTCTCTCTCTCTCTCCCTCTCTGCTCCTGGCGTCTCTCTCTCTCTCTCTGCTCCTGGTCTCTCTCTCTCTCTGCTCCTGGCCTCTCTCTCTGCTCCTGGTCTCTCTCTCCCTCTCTGCTCCTGGTGTCTCTCTCTCTCTCTCTACTCCTGGTGTCTCTCTCTCTTTCTCTACCCCTGGTGTCTCTCTCTCCCTCTCTCTGCTCCTGGTCTCTCTCTCTCTTTCTCTCTACCCCTGGTGTCTCTCTCTCTCTCTACTCCTGGTGTGTGTGTGTCTCTCTCTCTACCCCTGGTCTCTCTCTCTCTCTCTCTCTCTACCCCTGGTGTCTCTCTCTCTCTCTCTCTCTGCTCCTGGTGTCTCTCTCTCTCTCTCTCTCTCGCTCTACTCCTGGTCTCTCTCTCTCTCTGCTCCTGGTGTCTCTCTCTCTCTCTCTCTGCTCCTGGTGTCTCTCTCTCTCTCTCTCTGCTCCTGGTCTCTCTCTCTCTCTCTGCTCCTGGTCTCTCTCTCTCTGCTCCTGGTCTCTCTCTCTCTCTGCTCCTGGTCTCTCGCTCTCTCTCTCTGCTCCTGGTCTCTCTCTCTCTCTCTCTCTCTGCTCCTGGTCTCTCTCTCTCTCTGCTCCTGGTGTCTCTCTCTCTCTCTCCCTCTCTGCTCCTGGTGTCTCTCTCTCTCTCTCCCTCTCTGCTCCTGGTCTCTCTCTCCCTCTCTGCTCCTGGTGTCTCTCTCTCTCTCTCTACACCTGGTGTCTCTCTCTCTTTCTCTACCCCTGGTGTCTCTCTCTCTCTGCTCCTGGTCTCTCTCTCTCTTTCTCTCTACCCCTGGTGTCTCTCTCTCTCTCTACTCCTGGTGTGTGTGTCTCTCTCTCTCTACCCCTGGTCTCTCGCTCTCTCTCTCTCTCTACCCCTGGTCTCTCTCTCTCTCTGCTCCTGGTGTGTGTCTCTCTCTCTCTCTCTCTCTCTCTACTCCTGGTGTCTCTTTCTCTCTACTCCTGGTGTGTCTCTCTCTCTCTACTCCTGGTGTCTCTCTCTCTCTCTCTCTGTTCCTGGTGTCTCTCTCTCTCTCTCTACTCCTGGTCTCTCTCTCTCTACTCCTGGTCTCTCTCTCTCTCGCTCTACTCCTGGTCTCTCTCTTGCTCTACTTCTGGTCTCTCTCTCTCTCTGCTCCTGGTCTCTCTCTCTCTCTCTCTCTGCTCCTGGTGTCTCTCTCTCTCTCTCTCTGCTCCTGGTGTCTCTCTCTCTCTCTCTCTCTGCTTGTAAAGTCTGTGGGTTATATGGTGAATTAATACACAGACTACAAGAGTAACTTTAACAGGACTTTACTATTCGAAGGTCAGGGCGAATCTGCCCAATAAATCCTTACACAGCACTTATATACCGGTGTGGTCACTCCCGGTATTACAGTATACAGCAGCCAAGATAAAGTAGTGCAACACCTAAAATAGTTCTCTTAAAGGTAGAACGGTTACATACACTACAATCCTCCCTTTTTAGCTTACAACATACTTATTCCCCATTAAACATAACATATATCCAACTTCATGTAAAAACAGTTCACAGATGTAGTCTCTGCAGAAACAGTTCACAGATTCAGTCTCTGCGGGAAAACAGTTCACAGATTCAGTCTCGGTGTAGTCGGTTCACGTTGCTGGAGTGACTCATCCAATAGTCCTTCACTGGACTTAACAGCTTGAACTTCCGTCACTTCTGAACCAGCATTGTTGACTTCTAAAAGCTTGAGTACCTTGGGAAGTTTTTCTACTTCCAAACTGATTTGGCTCCGTACGGAGAGACCACGTGCGTGACCTGGTAGAGGTGATAATGGTTCAGATGGTCATCATCTTCTGCTTCGTCTTTTCCTTTTCTGCTTCTTGGAGACTCTCTGGGCTCCACTGTCAGCTGCCAGCTGCATGCACCGTTCCTCCTTCTCGTCCTCCTTTTTCCGTAGTAGCGCCACCATCTCCCGATGTTCCTTAGACTTTAGGTGATTCTTCATGGTTTCTGCACTTTGGGAGTTTTCATCACAAGCTGGGCAGAGCAGGTCATCGTAATATTCGGTGTCGTCCAACAGGTCATGGTAATATTCGGTGTCGTCCTGAGCTAGGCCAGCGAGAGGGTCTTCTATTTCCTCCATACCCAGCTGGACGTTAGCCAGCTTTTGTTCCAAATCCAGACATCTTTCCTGAAGAGACTTCTTCATGCGTTCAGTTTCATCCAGCTTTTTCTGGGCTTCCTGCAAGTCTTTTACTAATGACCTCATTCGTGATTTCAATACTTCAACTTCATTGGGAGATTGATTGATTGTATTATTCAATCCCTCTACTGGAGCAGCTGTTTCAGCATTCTGTTGTTCAACATTGACGTGAATCAGCGTACTTTTGGCATCCAAGGTTTGCTCTGCTGCCATCTTCTCAGTCTGTGTTGCAACCTCAGCTATTCCAATAACTTTTGGGAGCTCCAAACCCCTCTCCTTTGAAGATTTAGACTCATGTCCAAATTGTTCCCATTTCAGATTCTTGTCCCTCAGCATATAAAAGAGTTGGCTGACCATTGACTCTTCTGACCTTATCCGTTTCCCAGTAGCTGCAGGGCTGTTTATAACCTTGCCCTGGGGCTCCTTTGCTGTTTCTACTTCGCCATCATCCGCAGCCTCCACCATTCGAATTTCCACAAATGAATCGTCCGGTGATGCTGCACCCCACTTCAGTAGGAGCTCGGAATTCATGGCGACCAACTCAGCCTTTTCTGCCTGCAATCTGCTAACAAGCGCCTTCAGTTGCTGAACATCTTGCTCCACCAGATTAGAGCACGCACCTTCAGAAACCGAATCAGCTTTGATTTGTTTGGCCTCCTTGCGCAGACGGTTTGTGTGCTCCTGCTCCCTTTTCTCCCTCAGCTGTTTCTGTTGTCTTTCCAGATTCTCCCACTCTGTGTCAAAGAACGTTTTCATTGCTTTTATCTCTTGCTCGAGACGGCAACTCAATTGTTCTAATTGCTGTTGTAATTTGAAATGGAGTTGAGTTCGAGCCCGGTGTTCCTCAGACTTGTGCATGTCTGTAAACTGGACAGACTCAGAATTCTCTGCCAAACTATGTTGTTGTTGTTCAGTGGAATTCTGTTCTGAAACTTCGTTCTCCTTTGAAGCATTAGTATTTATGCACTCCTTCGTTTTTCCAACCTTAGTCAGCAAGTCCATTTTAGACTTGTCTTTCGCACCTGGGCTGGTCTTGTCGTCATCCGTTTCAGAGCCTGAGCTGATTGTCTTCACCGAGTTCTCACTCGTTATTGCTTTTAGGTAGTGCCATTCCATGTTTATTTCCCTGATCCACTCCCGTCCCAGAAGTGGTGGACCTCCCTCAGGTAGTACATATAAGTCCATTCCTTGGTGTTCTTTGCCCCTGTCTCTCATCTTGACTTGTATCTTTCCCATGGGGTATACTTTATGCCCCGTGTATGTCTGCAATACGATCTTGGTATCTCTCAAGGGTATATGTGAGAATAGCCGGTTGTAATCCCTTCGATTTATGACTGATAGGGCTGATCCTGTGTCCAATTCCATTTTCACTTGGACTCCGGCTACTTTTAGTGTGACCCAGATAGTTTGTAGGTCAGCTTCCTTACTCACATTGTAAATTCTCAGACTACCCAGTTCCTGGCCGTTCGGGTCTGAATCCGAATTCTGTTCATCTGAACTCTTCTCAGCCACCTTGTGTACCTTGCTGTACTTTTCCTGCGGTGACTTTTTTCTGTTGTTGGTCTTCTTTCCTGACCGGCATACTTTAGCTATGTGACCAAGCTTGCCACATTTTCTACATTCCTGGTTTTTAAACCAGCATTGGTTCTGGTCGTGTGTTGTCTTCCCACAACGATAACATTTTGTTGTACCCGAAGTCCTTTGATCCACGCTGAGTACCGCTGCCTTCAGCTGCATTTCCGCAGTGCCTCTCGCGGCTGCTTCGTGTGATGCTGCAATAAGGACAGCCTTGTCAAGTGTAAGATCGTTCTCTTCGAGCAGTCGCTTTTGTGTTCCTTCCTTCGACAACCCGCACACGAACTTGTCTCTCAATGCCTCTGTCAGATTTTCCCCAAACTGGCAGTATTTCGCTAGTCTACGCAGTTCGACCAAGTATTCCGCGTTGCTTTCCTCTTTCCGTTGCGTTCTCGCATAAAATTTGAATCGTTCCGCCAACATCAGCGGTGTGGGGTTCAAATGATCCTTCAGGACAGCAACAATATCAGCGAAAGTCTGATCCGCTGGTTTAGCTGGTGATAGAAGATGCTTCAATAGCCCGTATGTCTTCGCCCCCATTGCGTTTAATAAGGTGAGAGCTTTATCATCATCTGCTATTTTATTGGCCTCACAATATATCTCGATGCGTTCTACGTACGTGGCCCAATCTTCCACCTCGGAATCGAAGTTGTTGATGTTACCATGCTTAGGCATCTTCACTATCTTTTTGAGAAACCACAACGAATTTGTTCGTTACTTTTTTTTTCCAAAAATGGCGGTTTCCCGCGCTTGTCTTCTTCCCCGCCCACTTTCAAAATGGCGGTTTCCTGCTTCTGTCTTCTCCCCCGCCTACTGGCGGCTTCCTGCGTTTCTTCCCCTGGCGGGAGGGGTAAGCTTTCCTTCGGGCGACGACCGCTGGCTTTCGGAGTTCGCAGCCTGCGCGCTGGCTTCAGTGCGTTCCTTGTTCCCTTTTCTCGGCCGGCAACCGGCGCTGGGGACAACCCGTTGGCGGCGAACAGTTCCAGCCGCTGGGCGGAATCTCGCTCGGTCTCCCTCGCTCGGTCCCGTTCCCCCTTCACTCGGGCTCTGTCTCTCCCTCAGCGGCTTCCAATCGTGCCTCCCAGCCCTCTCGCAGTCCGGTCCTTTCCTCCCCCGGCTGCGGCTGAGTTCTCCGCGGTTTTATTTATTTTTATATCTTCCCGCGCCTTACGATCTCGGTCGCAGCGCCTCGTGCCCTCGGTAGCTGCCCGGCCTTTTTCGCCGGTCGCGGTCTAGCTGTCTCACGACGTTGTTGCGTCTCCCAGCCCGCTCGTAGCCCAGTCTCTCACACCGGCTGCGTTCCCGCTTGTAGCCCGGTCTCTCACACCGGCTGCGTTCCCGCTTGTACCGCGGCTTCCGTGCCCTACGCTGCCCCAGTCTCAGCGCCTCTGGGCCCGACTTCTGTCCGGCTCCTTTCCCCCGACCGTGGTCGAGTTCACCGCCCTTATCCTCCGTTTCTTTTTATTTTCCCCCTACTCACAGTCAACGTGGCCGACTTGCTTCTCTTGGCTGATCGGCTCACTCACCGCCGTGGCAGAAGGGACAATAACAGCCTGTTGCTGATGGAAGGCTTCGTGTCTGAATCCTTCCTTCTTCCTTGCTCTGCAGACTCGAGTCTTCTCTCAGCAGAACGACGAGGGCGGGTGCCTCTTCTCGACGCTCGTTAACTGCTTCGGGTGTGTCGCTGCCGCAGGGTAAGATCGAACCCGTCGCCACTGTAAAGTCTGTGGGTTATATGGTGAATTAATACACAGACTACAAGAGTAACTTTAACAGGACTTTACTATTCGAAGGTCAGGGCGAATCTGCCCAATAAATCCTTACACAGCACTTATATACCGGTGTGGTCACTCCCGGTATTACAGTATACAGCAGCCAAGATAAAGTAGTGCAACACCTAAAATAGTTCTCTTAAAGGTAGAACGGTTACATACACTACACTGCTCCTGGTGTCTCTCTCTCTCTCTCTACCCCTGGTCTCTCTCTCTCTCTCTTTCTCTCTCTCTCTCTACCCCTGGTCTCTCTCTCTCTCTCTCTCTGCTCCTGGTGTCTCTCTCTCTCTCTCTCTACTCCTGGTGTCTCTTTCTCTCTACTCCTGGTGTCTCTCTCTCTCTACTCCTGGTGTCTCTCTCTCTCTCTCTCTCTCTGCTCCTGGTGTCTCTCTCTCTCTACTCCTGGTCTCTCTCTCTCGCTCTACTCCTGGTCTCTCTCTCTCTCTACTCCTGGTCTCTCTCTCTCTCTCTCTCTACTCCTGGTCTCTCTCTCACCCTACTCCTGGCCTCTCTCTCTCTCTACTCCTGGTCTCTCTCTCTCTCTCTCTACTCCTGGTGTCTCTCTCTCCCTCTGCTCCTGGTGTCTCTCTCTCTCTCTCTCTGCTCCTGGTGTCTCTCTCTCCCTCTGCTCCTGGTGTCTCTCTCTCTCTGCTCCTGGTGTCTCTCTCTCTCTCTGCTCCTGGTGTCTCTCTCTCTCTCTGCTCCTGGTGTCTCTCTCTCTCTCTCTGCTCCTGGTGTCTCTCTCTCTCTCTCTGCTCCTGGTGTCTCTCTCTCTCTCTCTGCTCCTGGTGTCTCTCTCTCTCTCTGCTCCTGGTGTCTCTCTCTCTCTCTGCTCCTGGTGCCTCTCTCTCTCTGCTCCTGGTGTCTCTCTCTCTCTCTGCTCCTGGTGTCTCTCTCTCTCTCTACTCCTGGTGTCTCTCTCTCTGTCTACTCCTGGTGTGTCTCTCTCTCTGCTCCTGGTGTCTCTCTCTCTGCTCCTGGTGTCTCTCTCTCTCTACTCCTGGTGTCTCTCTCTCTCTCTCTACTCCTTGTGTGTCTCTCTATTCCTGGTCTCTCTCTCTCTCTCTCTTCCCTTGGTGACTCTCTCTCTAATTGTTGCTTCTCTCTCTCTCTACTCCTGGTCTTTCTCTCTCTCTCTCTCACTCTAGTCCCTGGTGTCACTCTCTCTCTCTTCCCCTGGCACCTCTCTCTCTAATCCTTGCTTCTCTCTCTCTCTACTCCTGGTGTCTCTCTCTCTACTCCTGGTGTCTCTCTTTCTCTCTACTCCTGGTGTCTCTCTCTGCTTTTCAATGTTAATACCTCCATCTTATTGCTTGCTCATTGTTAGATTTTTGACCTGGGGAGTTTGAGACAGATCCTTTAGTCTGAGTGATTTTTTTGTCAGAACCCATTCCCATGACCACCGCTGCACCCGATGCAACATTATAAATTCAAACACATGGCCTGTAAATTCAGCCACACAGAGCCCGTGTTTTGGGTGTTAACTCTACTAAAGCCCCAATATGGCCTGCAGGAAGTTCGCTGTTTGCCATATTGCGCATATTAAAGGAAGTTCGGAAAGACATAACAGAGGCACTATTACATATATATAAAAATTCATTAGAAAAGTAATAGTACCAAAGTACTGGCAGACAGCTAATGTGATTCCTATATATAAAAAGGGAGATAGAACAAGTCCAGAGAACTATAGACCAATTAGCTTAACATCGGTGGTAGGAAAGATAATGGAATCCTTACTCAAAGATGTCATAGAAAAACATTGAGAAACTGAAAATATTATAGAGTAGTCAGCACAGTATCCAAAAAGGAATGTCATACTTGATCAACCTTATCGAATTCTTTGAAGAAGTAACAAAAAGGGTACATAAGGGTAATGTTGTAGACGTCCTTAATAATAGATTCCAGCATTTTCCCTACTACTGATGTCAGTCTAACTGGTCTGTAGTTCCCCGTTTTCTCTCTCCGTCCTTTCTTAAATAGTGGGGTTACATTTGTTACCTTCCAATCCGTGGGAACCATTCTCGAATCAATGGAATTTTGGAAGATGACAACCAATGCATCCACCATCTCTATAGCCACCTCTTTCAAAACCCTAGGATGTAGGCCATCAGGTCCTGGGGATTTATCGGTCTTCAGTCCCATTAATTTTTCCAGTACTATTGTTTTACTAATACTAATTTCTTTCAGTTCCTCATTGTTGCTAGACCCTTGGTACTCCACTATTTCTGTGAAGACAGACACAAAGGGCTGGATTTTGTCAATGGGGACGTGATGGAGGCGGGACTCACACTTTTTGGGTTGTAGTCCCGCCTCCATCAACTTGTGGCCAACCCACGCTATTTTCCCTTGATTGACCTTGTTAAGCCCACCCAGCGGGCTCAGCAGGCCAATTAAGGGACACCTGGTTACTGGTGAATCAGTGATTGACATTTCATCTGTCAAGAGCTTTTGACAGATGAAAAATCAGCGTTTGACAGCTCTGTGAAGCTGTCAAACACTGACAATCTGTCTTCTAACTTGAGTCCTTCTACTCAGACTCAGTTAGAGATCCCTCCAGACCAGAAAGCAGAATGCTGCAGATTTTGACATTTCAGCGGCCATTCTGCTTTCTGTGCCGGTGAGCTGAGGGACTCCCAAGAACTGAAGGGAGGAAGCTTGCAGGAGAAAGTAAAGGTAAGTAAAACTTGTAAACCACTTTACACTTACCTCACACACTTACCTCTGTACACATGCATCCATCACTCACCTGCACAACGGACATCTTGACCCCTCCAACCCCTTCAGACCGACAGCCCGCCTCGCTAACTTAGCGTGGTTCAGAGCCATCGGGAAGCCCACACTTCAGGGCTAAAAATAGGGGTTAGGCAAAAAACTGCCCATTAACTACCTGTTAACAGGCAGTTAATTAGCACTAATCCCCTTCCCGCCTTGGGGAGGTGGCTCCCAGCACAGGTCGGATACCCGCCTCCTGGGACATTGGCATGGAGGCGGGTTGGGGGCTGGATGCGTTTGTGCCCCCAGATTCTGCAATTTTCCCACTACTCCCGCCTCCAAACCCGCCTCCACGGGGCTTGGAAAATCCAGCCCAAAGTATTTGTTTAATTTCCCTGCCATTTCCTTATTCCCCATTATTATTTCTCCTGTCTCAGCCTGTAAGGGACCCACATTTACTTTCACTAATCTTTTCCTGTTTACATACCTATAGAAGCTTTTACAGTCTGTTTTTATGTCTCTCACTAGTTTACTCTCATTCTATTTTCCCTTTCTTTATCAATTTCTTGGTCCTCCTTTGCTGAATTCTAAAATCCTCTCAATCCTCAGGCTTACTGCTCTTTTTGGCAAGTTTATAAGCCTCTTCCTTTGATCTAATACTATCTTTAACTTCTCTTGTTAGTCACGGTTGGACCACTTTTCCTGTGGGGTTTTTGTGCCTTAAAGGAAATTATGTATTAATTTTTTTAATGCTAGCCATTGCTTGTCTACTGTCATACCTTTCAATGTAGTTTTCCAATCTACCTTAGCCAACTCGCCCCTCATACCTACATAGTTTGTTTTGTTTAGTTTTAAGACCCTAGTTTTGGATTTAACTAAATCACTTTCAAACTTAATATAAAATACTATCATATTATGGTCACTCTTCCCTAAGGGCCCCTTTACTACAGGGTTATTAATTAACCCTTTCTCATTGCACAATGCTAGATCTAAAATAGCCTCTTCCCTAGTTGGTTCCTCAACATACTGATCTAGAAAACTATCTTGCATACATTCCATGAATTCATCCTCCACAATATTACTGCAAATTTGGTTTGCCCAGTCTATATGTAGATTAAAGTCCCCCATGATTACTGTATTACCCTTGTTACATGTGCCTCTAATTTCCTGATTTATACTCTGCCCTACATTACAACTATTGTTTGGGGGCCCATAAACAACTCCCACCAATGTTTTCTGCCCCTTGCTATTGCTTAGCTCCACCCAAACAGATTCTACTTCTTGATTTCCGGAGCCAAGATCCTTTCTCTCTACTGTCTTTATCTCATCCTTTATTATCAGGGCGACCCCTCCTTCTTTTCCATTTTGCCTAGCTCTTTTAAAAGTTAAGTATCCTGGAATATTTAGTTCCCAACCTTGGCCACTGTGCAACCATGTCACCGTAGTGGCTATTAGATCAAACCCATTCATTTCTATCTTCGCTATTAATTCATTTATTTTGTTGCGAATGGTTCGCGCATTCAGGTATAGTGCCTTTAGCTTTGACTTTTTTCTATTTTTCCCTGATGTCACCTTAATCACTGATGCCTTATTACCTTTGTTACTCTCTCTGTCCCTTCCTGACCCACTCTGGTTATTTTTACCCAAAACTCTGCTCTGCTCTAGTCTTGACATTTCTCTAGCTGCTTTTAAATTGACTCTTTCCTGAATCCTCCCACCCCCTTTCATTAGAAACATAGAAGATAGGAGCAGGAGTAGGCCATTCGGCCCCTCGAGCCTGCTCCACCATTCAATGAAATCATGGCTGATCATCCAAATTCAGTACCCGGTCCTGCCTTCTCTCCATATCCCTTGATCCCTTTAGCCTTAAGAAATATATCCAACTCCTTCTTGAATATATTTAATGAATTGGCCTCTACTGCCTTCTGTGGCAGAGAATTCCACAGGTTCACCACTCTCTGGGTGAAGAAATTCCTCCTCATCTCAGTCGTAAATGGCTTACCCCTTAGACTGTGACCCCTGGTTCTGGATTCCCCGACCATTGGGAACATCATTCCTGCATCTAGTCTGTCTAGTCCTTTTGAATTTTATAAGTTTCAATGAGATCCCCTTTCATTCTTCTAAACTCCAGCGAGTAAAAGCCCAATCGACCCAATCTCTCCTCATACGTCATTCCTGCCATCCCAGGTATCAGTCTGGTGAATCTTCGCTGCACTCCCTCCATGGCAAGAACATCCTTCCTCAGATAAGGCGACCAAAACTGCACACAATACTCAAGGTGTGGTCTCACTGCAGCAAGACATCCTTGTTCCTGTACTCAAACCCTCTCGCTACGAAGGCCAACATACCATTTGCCTTCTTAACCGCCTGCTGCACCTGCATGCTTACCTTCAGCGACTGGTGCACAAGGACACCCAGGTCTCGTTGCACTTCCCCTTCTCCCAATCTATTGCCGTTCAGATAATAATCTGCCTTCCTGTTTTTGACACCAAAGTGGATAACCTCGCATTTATCCACGTTATATTGCATCTGCCATGCTTCTGCCCAATCACCCAACCTGTCCAAATCATACTGGAGTTTCTCGGCATCCTCCTCACAGTACACACGCCCACCCAGCTTTGTGTCGTCTGCACACTTGGAGATATTACATCTAGTTCCCTCATCTAGATCATTAATATATATTGTGAATAGCTGGGGTCCAAGGACCGATCCCTGCGGTACCCCACTAGTCACTGCCTGCCACTCGGAAAAAGACCCGTTTATTCCAACTCTTTGTTTTCTGTCTGCCAACCAGTTCTCTATCCAAGTCAATACCTTGCCCCCAATCCCATGTGCCTTAACTTTACACGCTAATCTCTTATGCGGGACCTTATCGAAAGCCTTCTGAAAGTCCAAATACACCACATCCACTGGTTCTCCCTTATCTATTTTACCAGTTACATCCTCAAAAAATTCCAGTAGATTAGTCAAGCACGATTTACCTTTTGTAAATCCAAGTTGACTTTGTCCGATCCTGTCACTGTTTTCCAAGTGCTCTGCTATTACATCTTTTATAATGGACTCTAGCATTTTCCCCACTACCGATGTCAGGCTTACCGGTCTGTAATTCCCCATTTTCTCTCTACCACCTTTTTTGAATAGTGGGATAACATTAGCTACCCTCCAATCCATGGGTACTGTTCCAGAGTTGATCGAACGTTGGAAGATGACCAACAATGCATCTACTATTTCTAGGGCCACTTCCTTAAGTACCCTAGGATGTAGATTATCAGGCCCTGGGGATTTATCGGTCTTCAATCCCATCAATTTCCCTAACACCATTTCCCTACAAATACTGATTTCTTTCAGTTCCACCCTTTCATCAGACCCTATGTTCCACGGTATTTCTGGGAGGTTATTTGTGTCCTCCTTTGTGAAGACAGAACCAAAATATGTATTTAGTTGGTCTGCCATTTCTTTGTTCCCCATTATAAATTCCCCTGATTCTGACTGCAAGGGACCTACGCTTGACTTCACCAATCTTTTTCTCTTCACATATTTATAAAAGCTTTTACAGTCAGTTTTTATGTTCACCGCAAGCTTACTCTCATACTCTATTTTCCCCCTCTTAATTAATCCCTTTGTCCTCCTTTGTTGAATCCTAAACTGCTCCCAATCCTCAGGTTTACTGCTTTTTCTGGCCAATTTGTATGTCCTCTCCTTATGCTATCCCTAATTTCCCTTGTTAGCCACAGTTGAGTCACCATTTTTGTTTTATTTTTATGCCAAACAGGGATGAACACATTTTGTAGTTCATCCATGCGATCATTAGTTTAAAGCCCTGTCTACTGCCCTAGTTATTTGATTCACTAGGACACTGGTTCCAGCCCGGTTTAAGTGGAGCCCGTCCCAACAGAACAGCTCCCTCTTTCCACAGTACTGGTGCCAGTGCCCCATGAAGCAAAACCCCTGCCTCCCACACCACTCTTTGAGCCATGCATTTAACCTTCTAATCCCTATGCCAATTGCGTGTGGCTCAGGTAACAATCCAGAGATTCTTACCTTTGAGTTTGTGCTTTTTAATTTTGACCCCAACTCCTCAAACTCTCTCAGCAGAATCTCATTCCTAGTTCTACCTATGTCGGTGGTTCCTACATGGACCACGACAACTGTATCCTCCCCTTCCCACTCAAAGTTCTTCTCCAGCCACGAGGAGATGTCTTTAACCCTGGCACTGGACAGGCAACACAACCTTCGCAACTCCTGGTCACGGTTGCAGAGAACAGTAGCTATCCCTCTGATTATGCTGTCCCCTACCACAACTACAACCCTTTTCACTCTCCCCACTTGAATGACCTCCTGCACCATGGTGCCATAGTCAGCTTGCTCATCCATCTTGCAGGCTTTTCCCTCATCCACACAGACAGCAAGAACCTCATACCTGTTGGATAAGGAGAAATGCCAAGGTTCCTCCAGCACTTCACCTGGGGTCCCCTTACCTGCCTGAGTTGCAGTCACACTCTCCTGTCTCTGACCATTAACCAGTCCTGTACCACTACCTAACCTAAGGGGTGTAACTGCCTCCTGGATCAAAGTGTCCAGGTAACTCTCCCCCTCCCTGATGCCCTGCAATGTCTGCACCTCAGACTCCAGCTCAACAACTCTGAGCTGAAGTTCCTCAAGATACAGGCACTTACTGCAAACGTGGTTGTCTGGGATCACAATGCTCTCCACAAACTCCCACATGCTGCAGTTGCAGCACACCACCTGCACTGCCCATCCCTATATGACCTTGTTCTATTTAATTACATTTAAGTAAATTTGTATTTAAGTAACTTAATTTAAAGTTTAGTTTCTTGACTGCTTAATTGATCTAGATTAAGTTATGGGTAATGAAATTAAATATCTACCTGTAACACAAAGTGTACAAGTAGTGTAGGCAAAAACCAGCAACTCCTTCCTCCTCTTCTCCAATTTCCCAAATGAAACACCCTGTTTAAGTGCACTCCATTTAATTCCACTCTATGCTCTGCAGAACTGTTTACTTTTATACTCTAGGAGCCTCACCCAATTTACAAGTGTTGACTCAGCTCCCCTGCTCCCTGTGATTAGCGCCTATTCAAGATAAACACTAAGGGGTCGATTTTCATTAAGCTGTCGGGAAGGAGGCGGGACTACAACTTTTGGGTTTTAGTCCCGCCTACATCGACGTCCGGCCAATCCACGCGATTTTTCCTTGATTGACCTTGTTGAACCCGCAGGCCAATTAAGGGCCACCCGGCAACAGGTGACATCACAGACTGAAAGTTCATGTGTCAAGAGGTCTTGACAGATGAAATATCAGTGTTTCACAGCTGTTTGAAGCTGTCAAACACTGACAGTCTGACTTCTAACCTGAGTCCTTCTACACAGACTCAGTTAGAACTCTCACCGACACTAAAAGCTGAAGGCTGTCACTTTTGACAGCTCGCAGCCATTTTGCTTTCAGTGTCGGTTGAGTGATGGACTCCCGAAACCTAGAGGAAGAAAGGCTGTTAAGGTAAGTACAGGTAATTTAAACTTCTTTACACACTTTAGACACACCAAACACACTTACCTTTGCACTCATGCACCCATCACTCACCTGAACACTGACATCGCGACCCCTCCAAGTCCTTCAACCCGACGGCCCGCCTGCTCTAACCTGGCATGGTTTGGAGCCGTCGGGAATCCCACACAACACCCCTCAAAATAGGGATTAGGCTAAAAACTGCCTGTTAACTACCTGTTAACAGGCAGTTAATTGGCACTAATCCCTTCCCGCCTCGGGTCAGCGGGTCGCAGTGCGGGGCGGGTACCCGCCTCCTCTGAAACTTACGTGGAGACGGGTTTTGGGCGGGATGATGTCGGGACCCCCGAATTCGGGATTTTTGCCCCCCGCCCGCCTAAAAGCCCGCCTCACGGCACACTGAAAATCTAGACTTTACAGTTGACTGACAGTTAACTGCCACTGACAAACAGCTTCTGTTAACTATAGCTTTTAAAGCTCTAGCTTTAAATCAAAATGTTGAACTAAATTTCACTATTTACAGCTTCTACTTGCCCAATAGTTACCAGAAATTCCCATTCTTTCAAAATTCCCAAATGAAACACTCTGTTTTAAGTGCATTCCATTTAATTCCGCTCTGTGCAGACCGCAGACCGTTAAACTTGGTTAGACCACACTTGGAGTACTATGCACAGTTCTAGTCGCCATATAATAAAAAGCATATAGAGGCACTGGAGAAAGTGCAAAAAAGATTTACCAGAATGATACCAGAACTGAAAGGTTATACCTATCAGGAAAGACTGAACAGCCTGGAGCTCTTTTCTCTAGAAAAGAGAAAGCTGAGAGGTGCCCTAATAGAGGTCTTGGATAGGGTAGACGTAGAGAAGATGTTTCCACTTGTGGGGGAGACCAAAACCAGGGGCCATAAATATAAGATAGTCACTAAATCCAACAGGGAATTCAGGTGAAACGTCTTTACCCAGTGATGGTTAGAATGTGGAAATCGCTACCACATGGAGTGGTCAAGGCGAATAGTATAGATGCATTTAAGGGAATGCTAGATAAACATATGAGGGAGAAGGGAATAGAGGGATATGTTAGATGAAGAAAGGTGGGAGGAGGCTCATATTTTCTTTGTTGTAAATACTATGTAATACTGTGTAATATTGGGCAAGGAATTTAAATATGCAAATAAAGAGCCCACTGCATGTTTGAGCCTCACTCCGAGATTGGTTTGCCCTGAACATCATATTGCACTCAGGGAAACCTGACCTTGGGACCGTTCACAACGTACAGGGTAAGTTTTTTACATTTACTTCCCTGAATGTGGAGCCAGAGGATCAGAGTCCCAACCCCATATTTAACAATAGTTCTCCCCAACGATCTTCCTCCCCCGCTCTCCTCTCCCAACCCCCGGTCTGATCCTTCCCACCGATCCCACAACCCCTGACCCTCCTCCCTCTAACTCCTCTCCCGACCCCCCAGCCTCCGACCCTTGACATCTGATCCTTCCCCTCGATCCCACGACACCCGATCGTTCCTGCTGATCCCAAGATCCCCTTCACCTACGTGAGGGTCACTGTGACATTCTTGATCTCCTCTTCACTGGCTCCATTATAATGAGGTCTGAGGTCCAATATCGGGGGCAAGTTGGGCCTCACCATTCAGGTGCAGGGCATGAACCCTGCACCCCCCACGTGCCCAAAAATGCAGACACCTGAATTTCTAGGCCACTATAATCCTTCAATTATCACAAATACCTGGATCAGATCCCCTCCAAATCTCTGTCACTCCAACAGGTACAAACCCAGGGCATTAAATCCATCTCCAATATTCTCAGGCCAAGAATCATCCTTTTCCTCCAACTCTGCACCTTCCCCAGTGTCACACTGTCCTTCCTGAGGTCAGGAACCAAAACTGGAGGCTGTTCCCCACATACGAACATACGAATTAGGAGCAGGAGTAGGCCACTCAGCCCCTCGAGCCTGCTCTGCCATTCAATAGGACCATGGCTGATCTGATTACTCCACATTCCCGCCTACCCCCAATAACCTTTCACCCCCTTGCTTATCAAGAATCTATCTACCTCTGCCTTAAAAATATTCAAAGCCTCTGCATGGGAACACCACCACCTCCAAGTTCCCCTCCAAGCCACACACCATCCTGACTTGGAAATATATCGCCATTCTTTCATCGTCACTGGGTCAAAATCCTGGATCTCCCTCCCTAACAGCACTGTGGGAGAGAGTTCCAAAGACTCATGATCCTCTGTGAGAAAAAATTTCTCCTCATCTCCGTCTTAAATAGGCGACCCCTTATTTTTAAACAGTGACCCCTAGTTCTAGATTCTCCCACAAGAGGAAACATCCTCTCCACATCTATCCTGTCAAGACCCCTCAGGTTCTTATATGTTTCAATCAAGTCACCTCTTACTCTTCTAAACACCAGCGGATACAAGCCTAGCCTGTCCAACCTTTCCTCATAAGACAACCCGCCCATTCCAGGTATTAGTCCAGTAAACCTTCTCTGAACTGCTTCCAATATGAGACCTATGGAGTCATTCCCACGTATGACATGAGGCAGTCAATGAACCATCCAGACCGCGCGCCCTCTCAGTTACTGTTAGCTCACGTGGCCTGTGCTCCGTACAGTGTGACTAATTACACACTCCTCTACATTGGCCAATCTTCCTCAGTCTATCCTAATCCAGTCATAACCTAATTCCCTCTTCCAGTTTACTGACTCTGCCACACAATTACTGTGTTCCCTTTTATTTTATTCATTCACAGGATGTAGGTGTCGCTGGCAAAGCCAGCATTTATTGCCTATCCCTAATTGCCCTTGAGAAGGTGGATATGGAGGAGGAGGTTGAGAGACCAGGAGTAGAGAGAGAGAGAGGCCAGGAGTAGAAAGAGAGAGAGACACACACACCAGGAGTAGAGAGAGAGAGAGAGAGAGAGACCAGGAGTAGAGACAGAGAGAGAGACCAGGAGTAGAGAGAGAGAGAGACACACACACCAGGAGTAGAGAGAGAGAGAGAGAGAGACACCAGGAGTAGAGAGAGAGTGAGAGACCAGGAGTAGAGAGAGAGAGAGAGAGAGAGACCAGGAATAGAGAGAGAGAGAGACCAGGAGTAGAGAGGGAGAGAAGGGCCAGGAGTAGAGAGAGAGAGAGACCAGGAGTAAAGAGAGAGAGAGAGACCAGGAGTAAAGAGAGAGAGAGAGAGACCGGGAGTAGAGAGAGAAAGAGACACCAGGAGTAAAGAGAGAGAGAGAGAGACCGGGAGTAGAGAGAGAGAGACCAGTAGAGAGAGCGAGCGAGAGAGACAAGGAGTATAGAGAGAGAGAGAGAGACACCGGGTGCAGAGAGAGAGAGAGAGAGAGGCCAGGAGTAGAGAGAGAGAGAGAGAGAGAGAGAGAGACCAGGAATAGAGAGAGAGAGAGACCAGGAGTAGAGAGAGAAAGAGACACCAGGAGTAAAGAGAGAGAGAGAGAGAGACCGGGAGTAGAGAGAGAGAGACCAGTAGAGAGAGCGAGCGAGAGAGACAAGGAGTAGAGAGAGAGAGAGAGACACCGGGTGCAGAGAGAGAGAGAGAGAGAGACCAGGAGTAAAGAGAGAAACACCAGGAGTAGAGAGAGAGAGAGAGAGACACTGGGAGTAGAGAGAGTGAGAGACCAGGAGTAGAGAGAGAGAGACACCAGGAGTAGAGAGAGAGAGAGAGGCCAGGAGTAGAGAGAGAGAGAGAGACCAGGAATAGAGAGAGAGAGAGACCAGGAGTAGAGAGAGAAAGAGACACCAGGAGTAAAGAGAGAGAGAGAGAGAGACCGGGAGTAGAGAGAGAGAGACCAGTAGAGAGAGCGAGCGAGAGAGACAAGGAGTAGAGAGAGAGAGAGAGAGAGAGAGAGAGACACCGGGTGCAGAGAGAGAGAGAGAGAGAGAGACCAGGAGTGAAGAGAGAAACACCAGGAGTAGAGAGAGAGAGAGAGAGACACTGGGAGTAGAGAGAGTGAGAGACCAGGAGTAGAGAGAGAGAGAGAGAGACACTGAGAGTAGAGAGAGTGAGAGACCAGGAGTAGAGAGCGAGAGACACCAGGAGTAGAGAGAGAGAGAGGGAGACACCGGGAGTAGAAAGAGAGAGAGAGCAGGAGGAGAGAGGGAGAGAGAGAGAGACACCGGGAGTAGAGAGAGACCAGGAGTAGAGAGAGAGAGAGAGAGAGACCAGGAGTAGAGAGAGAGAGAGACCAGGAGTAGAGAGAGAGAGAGAGAGAGAGACCAGGAGTAGAGAGAGAGAGAGAGAGGCCAGGAGTAGAGAGAGAGAGAGGTTCTGCTGTCTCCCACAGAACAGGGATTACAGCAACAACTAGACCTACTCGACAAATACTGCCAAAATTGGGCTCTAACAGTAAATCTAAAGAAAACCAACATCATGATTTTTCAGAAAAGACCCAGATGTCAGGAAAACAAATACCAGTTTACCCTCAGTGATACCACTATAGGACACACTATGAGCTACACCTACCTTGGTCTAACTATTACAGCATCAGGGAGCTTCAGCATAGCAGTGAATGCACTAAAAGAAAAAGCCCGAAGAGCCCTATATGCAATAAAAAGAAAATTCTACAACATCCAAATCCCAATCAAAATCTGGCTCAAAATTTTTGACAGCATAATCCTGCCCATTGCACTGTACGGTAGTGAAGTATGGGGCCCGCTAAATCACCAAAGCTACACTAAATGGGAAAAACACACAATAGAAGCCCTACATGCAGAATTCTGCCGAAGCATCCTTCGCACCCAAAGAAAAACGCCAACAAATGCATGCAGAGCCGAACTAGGCAGATACCCACTGATAATAAACATCCAAAAACGAGCACTAAACTTCCTAAATCACCTCAAATCTAGCTCCCCAGACACCCTTCATTTCAAAGCCTTTCAGACCCAAGAGCTAAACCCAGAAAAGAGTCCCCTGAGTCAGCTGCTACTGAAACTAAGTACTCAGCCGGACCCTGACCAGCCCCAGACCAACACAGCCGTCCAAACACCAATCCGAGTGAACCAAATCATTAAAAAATGCAAAGAAACCTACCTGGAACATTGGAACAAAATAACCGAAAGCCAAAGCAGACTAGAATGTTACCGGGCCCTAAAAAGAGAATATAAACTGGCAGACTACCTCACGACCATCAGGGACACAAAACAGAGACAGACCCTCACCAGGTACAGACTAAGCGACCACCAACTGGAAATTGAAAAAGGCAGATACAAGAAATCCTGGCAGCCTAGAGAGAATAGAATATGCGATCAATGTCTGGCTGGCGAGGTTGAAACAGAAATGCATTTCCTCCTAAAATGCGAAAAATTCAACACATCAAGAAACATATTACTCAACAAGCTAAGCCAAACAACCCCAGATTTCAAGGAATTGGATGATCTGTCAAAATTGAGATTAGTCCTAGGAGAAGGAGACAGACCATACCTTGGGGCTAAATATGTAACAACATGTCACAACCTGAGGACTGTTTAAAAGTAAGACTGTTTAAAATTAATATTGAACGTACCAAATGAAGTAGAAAGACTGTTTAAAATTAATATTGTTTAAAAGTAATATTGTATATACCCAACAAATGTCAAATCGATTGACACCTACAGAATGTTGGAAAACTGTACCTTTTTGCTATGTAAGCTTTGGCAATATGGTTCTCTGTAAACTTTCATGCCAATAAAGCATTTGAACTGAACTGAACTGAACTGAGAGAGAGAGAGACCAGGAGTACAGAGAGAGAGAGAGAGACCAGGATTAGCGAGAGAGAGAGAGACCAGGAGTAACATAGAAATATAGAAGATAGGAGCAGGAGTAGGCCATTCGGCCCCTCGAGCCTGTTCCGCCATTTAATGAGATCATGGCTGATCATCCAAATTCAGTACCCTGTCCCTGCTTTCTCCCCATATCCCTTGATCCATTTAGCCTTAAGAAATATATCTAACTCCTTCTTGAATATATTTAATGAATTGGCCTCAACTGCCTTCTGTGGTAGAGAATTCCACAGGTTCACCACTCTCTGGGTGAAGAAATTCCTCCTCATCGCTGTCCTAAATGGCTTACCCCTTATCCTTAGTCTGTGACCCCTGGTTCTGGACTCCCCCGCCATTGGGAACATCCTTCCTGCATCTAGTCTGTCTAGTCCTGTTAGAATTTTATAAGTTTCAATGAGATCCCCTCTCAATCTTCTGAACTCTAGTGAATATAAGCCTAATCGACCCAACCTCTCCTCATACGTCATTCCTACCATCCCAGGTATCAGTCTGGTGAATCTTCGCTGCACTCTCTCCATGGCAAGAACATCCTTCCTCAGATAAGGCGACCAAAACTGCACACAATATTCAAGGTGTGGTCTCACCAAGGCCCTGTACAACTGCAGCAAGACATCCTTGCTACTGTACTCGAATCCTCTCGCTATGAAGGCCAACATACCATTTCTCTTCTTAACCGCCTGCTGCACCTGTATGCTTACCTTCAGCGACTGGTGCACAAGGACATCCAGGTCTCGTTGCACTTCCCCTTCTCCCAATCTATTGCCGTTCAGATAATGATTTGTCTTCCTGTTTTTGCCACCGAAGTGGATAACCTCGCATCTATCCACATTATACTGCATTTGCCATGCATGTGCCCAATCACCCAACCTGTCCAAATCATACTGGAGTTTCTCTGCATCCTCCTCACAGCACACCCGCCCACCCAGCATTGTGTCGTCTGCAAACTTGAAGATATTACATCTAGTTCCCTCATCTAGATCAGTTATATATATTGTGAATAGCTGGGGTCCTAGCACCGATCCCTGCGGTACCCCACTAGTCACTGCCTGCCACTCGGAATAAGACCTGTTTATTCCAACTCTGCTTCCTGTCTGCCAACCAGTTCTCTATCCAAGACAGTACCTTACCCCCAATCCCATGTGCTTTAACTTTGCACGCTAATCTCTTATGCGAGACCTTATTGAAAGCCTTCTGAAAGTCCACATACACCACATCCACTGGTTCTCCCTTATCTATTCTACCAGTTACATCCTCAAAAAATTCCAGTAGATTAGTCAAGCATGATTTACCTTTTTTAAATCCATGTTGATTTTTTCCGATCCTGTCACTGTTTTCCAAGTGCTCTGCTATTACATCTTTTATAATGGACTCTAGCATTATCCCCACTACCGATGTCGGGCTTACTGGTCTATAATTCCCCGTTTTCTCTCTACCACCTTTTTTAAATAGTGGGTTTATATTAGCTATTCTCCAATCCATGGGAACTGTTCCAAAGTCTATTGAATTTTGGAAGATGACCAGCAATGCATCTACTATTTCTTGGGCCACTTCCTTAAGTACCCTAGGATGTAGATTATCAGGCCCTGGGGATTTATCGGCCTTCAATCCCATCAATTTCCCTAACACCACTTCCCTACAAATACTGATTTCATTCAATTCCTCCTTCTCATTAGAACCTATGCTATGTTCCCCGACATCTCTGGGAGGTTATTTGTGTCCTCCTTTGTGAAGACAGAACCAATGTATGTATTTAATTGGTCTGCCATTTCTTTGTTCCCCATTATCAATTCCCCTGATTCTGACTGCAAGGGACCTACGCTTGACTTCACCAATCTTTTTCTCTTCACATATCTATAGAAGCTTTTACAGTCAGTTTTTATGTTCCCTGCAAGCTTACTCTCATATTCTATTTTCCCTTTCTTAATTAATCCCTTTGTCCTCCTTTGTTGAATCCTAAACTGTTCCCAATCCTCAGGTTTACTGCTTTTTCTGGCCAATTTATATGTCCTCTCCTTGGATCTTATGCTATCCCTAATTTCCCTTGTTAGCCACGGTTGAGTCACCTTTTTTGTTTTATTTTTATGCCAAACTGGGATGAACAAATTCTGTAGTTTATCCATGCGGTCTTTGAATGTTTGCCATTGCCTATCCACCGTCAACCCTTTGAGTGACATTCCCCAATCAATCCTACCCAACTCACACCTCAGACCATCGTAGTTTCCTTTATTTAAATTTAGGACCCTAGTCTCTGAGTCGACTGCTTCATTCTCCATCTTAATGAAGAATTCGATCATATTATGATCGCTCCGACCCAAGGGGTCTCGTACAACAAGATTGCTAATTAATCCTTTCTCGTTACATAATACCCAGTCTAAGATGACCTGATCTCTGGTTGGTTCCATCCCTTAAACACTCCAGGAATTCCTCCTCCACAGTATTGTTACTAATTTGGTTAGCCCAATCTATATGTAGATTAAAGTTACCCATGATGACTGCTGTGCCCTTATTGCACGCTTCTCTAATTTCCCTTTTAATGCCATCCCCAACCTTTGCATTACTGTTTGGAGGTCTATATACCACTCCCACTAACATTTTCTGCCCCTTGGTATTTCTCAATTCTACCCATACAGATTCCACATCATCAGAGCTAATATCTTTCCTTACAATTGTGTTAATCCCTTCTTTAACCAGCAATGCTACCCCACCTCCCTTTCCTTTTTGCCTATCTTTCCTGAATATTGAATACCCCTGGATGTTGAGTTCCCAGCCTTGGCCACCCTGGAGCCATGTTTCCGTAATCCCAATCAAATCATATTTGTTTACCTCTACTTGCACAGCTAATTCATCCACCTTATTACGAATGGTCCTCGCATTAAGACACAAAGCCTTCAGGCTTGTTTTTTTAACGCTCTTACACCTATTAGAATTATTATTTACTGTGGCCATGTTTGATTTAAACTGTTGATTTCTCGGACTGCCACTTTTGTTTTTCTCCTTCCTATCTTTTGCTTTTATCCTTGTTTCCCTTTCCTCTGTCCCCTTGCTCAGGTTCCCAACCCCCTGCCATCTTAGTTTAAACCCTCCCCCAGAGCACTAGCAAACACTCCCCCTAGGACATCGGTCGCGGCCCTGCCCAGGTGCAAACCGTCCGGTTTGAACTGGTCCCACCTCCCCCAGAACTGGTTCCAATGTCCCAGGAATTCGAATTTGGGGCGCTCCAACTGAATTTCCGGCGGGCGGCCGTGACTGCTTCCGGGGCGCTACTTTTAGCACCCTGGTGAGGCTGGCACCCCAAATGAGGCTATAGTCAATTTCTAGGCCAAAGCCTTCAGGCTTGATTTTTTAACACTCTTAGTCCTTTTAGAATTATTATTTACTGTAGCCATGTTTGATTTACACCCTTGATTTATCTGCCTTCCACTTTTGCTTTTCTCCTTCCTGTCTTTAGTTTCTATCCTTGCTTCCCTTTCCTCTGTCTCCCTGCACAGCTTCCCAACCCCCTGCCATTTTAGTTTAAACCGTCCCACAGAGCACTAGCAAACACTCCCCCTAGGACATCGGTTCCGGTCCCACCCAGGTGCAAACCGTTCAGTTTGTACTGGTCCCAGAACCGGTTCCAATGTCCCAGGAATTTGAATCCCTCCCCCTTGCACCATTCCTCTGGCCATGTATTCATCTGAAATATCTTTCTATTTTTACTCTGACTAGCACGTGGCACTGGTAGCAATCCTGAGATTACTACCTTTGAGGTTCTACTTTTTAATTTACCTCCTAAATCCCTATATTCAGCTTTTAGGACCTCATCCCATTTTTTACCTATATCGTTGGTACCTATATGCAACATGACAACTGGCTGTTCACCCTCCCCCTCCAGAATGTCCTGCAGCGGCCCCGAGACTTCCTTGACTCTTGCACCAGGGAGGCATCATACCATCCTGGAGTCTCGTTTGCGGCCACAGAAATGCCTATCTATTCCCCTTACAATAGAATCCCCTATCACTATAGCTCTCCCGCTCTTTTTCCTCCCGTCCTGTGCAGCAGGACCACCCACGGTGCCAGGAAGTTGGCTGCTGCTGCCTTCCCCCAATAAGCCATCTCCCTCAATAATATCCAAAGTGGTATATCTGTTTGAAAGGGGGATGGCCACAGGGGACCCCTGCACTACCTACCTGCGCCTACTACACTGCCTGGTGGTCACCCATTCCCTTCCTGCCTGTGCAGCCTTTACCTGCTATCCACGATGTCCTCAGCATCGCAAATGCTCCAGTATGTATCCATTCGCAGCTCCAGCGTAGCGAGAGAGAGAGAGAGACCAGGAGTAGAGAGAGGGCGACACCAGGAGTAGAGAGAGAGAGACCAGCAGTAGAGAGAGGGCGACACCAGCAGTAGAGAGAGAGAGAGAGACCAGGAGTAGAGAGAGGGCGACACCAGGAGTCGAGAGACAGAGAGGCCAGGAGTAGAGAGAGAGAGAGAGACCAGGAGTAGCGAGAGAGAGAGAGAGACACCAGGAGCAGAGAGAGACCAGGAGTAGAGAGAGAGAGAGAGAGGGAGACCAGGTGCAGTGAGAGAGAGAGAGACCAGGAGTAGAGAGAGAGAGAGAGACCAGGAGTAGAGAGAGAGAGAGACCAGGTGTAGAGAGAGAGAGAGAGACCAGGAGTAGAGAGAGAGAGAGAGAGAGAGATCAGGAGTAGAGAGAGAGAGAGAGACCAGATGTAAAGAGAGAGAGAGAGAGAGAGAGACCAGGAGTAGAGAGAGAGAGAGAGACCAGATGTAGAGAGAGAGTGAGAGAGACCAGGAGTAGAGAGAGAGAGACCAGGTGTAGAGAGAGAGAGAGAGAGAGAGAGAGACCAGGAGTAGAGAGAGAGAGAGAGACCAGATGTAGAGAGAGAGTGAGAGAGACCAGGAGTAAAGAGAGAGAGAGAGAGACCAGGAGTAGAGAGAGAGAGAGAGAGACCAGGAGTAGAGAGACAGAGACCAGGAGTAGAGAGAGAGACAGAGAGAGAGAGACCAGGAGTAGAGAGAGAGAGAGAGACCAGATGTAGAGAGAGAGTGAGAGAGAGAGATAGACCAGGAGTTGAGAGAGAGAGAGAGACCAGGAGTAGAGAGACAGAGACCAGGAGTAGAGAGAGAGACAGAGAGAGAGAGAGACCAGGAGTTGAGAGACACCAGGAGTAGAGAGAGAGAGAGACCAGGAGCAGAGAGAGAGAGAGAGAGACCAGGAGTTGAGAGGGAGACACCAGGAGTAGAGAGAAACACCAGGAGTAGAGAGAGACAGACCAGGAGTAGAGAGAGAGAGAGAGAGACCAGGAGTTGAGAGAGAGAGAGAGAGACCAGGAGTAGAGAGAGAGAGAGACACCAGGAATAGAGAGAGAGGGAGACCAGGTGTAGAGAGAGAGAGAGACCAGTAGTAGAGAGAGAGAGACCAGGAGTAGAGAGAGAGAGACACACACACCAGGAGTAGAGAGAGAGAGAGACCCTGAAAAGTGTGAGGTGATGCATTTTGGACAGACTAACAAGGCAAGGAAATACACAATGAATGGTAAGACCCTAGGAAAGACATAGGATCAGAGGGACCTTGGTGTGCATGTACATAGCTCCCTGAAGGCAGCAGGGCAGGTGGATAAGGTGGTTAAAAAGGCATATTTAAAAAAAATTGTTTTAATTCATTGATGGGATGTGGGCGTCGCTGGCTAGGCCTGCATTTAGTACCCATCCCTAATTGCCCTTGAGAAGATGGTGGTGAGCCGCCTTCTTGAACCGCTGCAGTCCATATGGTGTAGGTACACCCACAATGCTGTTAGGAAGGGAGTTCCAGGATTTTGGCCCAGCGACAGTGAAGGAACGGCGATACAGGTCCAAGTCAGGATGGTGTGTGGCTTGGAGGGGAACTTGTAGGTGGTGATGTTCCCATGTGTCTGCTGCCCTTGTCCTTCTAAGTGGTAGAGGTCGCGGGTTTGGAAGGTGCTGTTGAAGGAGCTTTGGTGAGTTGCTGCAGTGCATCTTGTAGATGGTACACACTGCAGCCACAGTGCGCCGGTGGTGGAGGGAGTGAATGTTGAAGGTGGTGGATGGAGTGCCAATCAAGCGGGCTGCTTGATCCTGAATGGTGTCGAGCTTCTTGATTGTTGTTGGAGCTGCACTCATCCAGGCAAGTGGAGAGTATTCCATCACACTCCTGACTTGTGCCTTGTAGATGGTAGAAAGGCTTTGGGGAGTCAGGAGGTGAGACACTCGCCGCAGAATTCCCAGCCTCTGGCCTGCTCTTGTAGCCACAGTATTTATATGGCTGGTCCAGTTCAGTTTCTGATCAATGGTAACCCCCAGGATGTTGATAGTGGGGGATTCAGCGATGGTAATGCCATTGAATGTCAAGGGGAGATGGTTAGAGTCTCGCTTGTTGGAGATGGTCATTGCCTGGCACTTGTGTGGTGCGAATGTTACTTGCCACTTGTCAGCCCAAGTCTGAATGTTGTCCAGGTCTTGCTGCATATGGACACGGACTGCGCCAGTATCTGACGAGTCTCGAATGGTGCTGAACAGTGTGCAATCATCAGCGAACATCCCCACTTCTGACCTTATGATGGAGGGAAGGTCATTGATGACACAGCTGAAGATGGTTGGGCCTAGGACACTGCCCTGAGGAACTCCTGCAGTGATGTCATGTGATTGAGATGAATGACGCCAACTTCCTTTGTGCTAGGTATGATTCCAACCAATGGAGAGTTTTCCCCTTGATTCCCACTGACTTCAGTTTTGCTAGGGCTCCTTGATGCCACACTCGATCAAATGTTGCCTTGATGTCAAGGGCAGTCACTCTCACCTCACCTCTTGAGTTCAGCTCTTTTGTCCATGTTTGGACCAAGGCTGTAATGAGGTCAGGAGCTGAGTGGCCCTGGCAGAACCCAAACTGGGCGTCAGTTAGAAGGTTATTGCTGAGTAAGTGCCGCTTGATAGCACTGTCGACGACACCTTCCATCACTTTGCTGATGATTGAGAGTAGACTGATGGGACGGTAATTGGCCGGGTCGGATTTGTCCTGCTTTTTGTAGACAGGACATACTTGGGCAATTTTCCACATTGCCGGGTAGATGCCAGTATTGTAGCTGTACTGGAACAGCTTGGCTAGGGGCGCAGCTAGTTCTGGAGCACAAGTCTTCAGTACTATTGCCGGAATGTTGTCAGGGCCCATAGCCTTTGCAGTATCCAGTGTCGTCAGCCGTTTCTTGACATCATGTGGAGTGAATTGAATGGGCTGAAGACTGGCATCTGTGATGCTGGGGACCCCAGGAGGAGGCCAAGATGGATCATCCACTCGGCACTTCTGGCTGAAGATACTTGCCTTCATTAGCCAAGGCATAGAATATAAGAGCAGGGAGGTTATGATGGAGCTGTACAAAACGCTGGTAAGGCCACAGCTGGAGTACTGTGTGCAGTTCTGGTCACCACACTATAGGAAGGATGTGATTGCTTTGGAGAGGGTATAGAGGAGATTTAACAGGATGTTACCTGGGCTGGAGCGCTTCAGCTATGAAGAAAGACTGGACAGGCTGGGGTTGTTTTCCTTGGAGCAGAGAAGGCTGAGGGGGGACCTGATTGAGGTGTACAAAATTATGAGGGGCATAGATAGGGTAGATAGAAGGGAACTTTTCCCCTTAGTAGAGGGGTCAATAACAAGGGGGCATAGTTTCAAGGTAAGGGGCAGGAGGTTTAGAGGGGATTTGAGGAAAAACTTCTTCACCCAGAGGGTGGTTGGAATCTGGAACTCACTGCCTGAAAGGGTGGTAGAGGCAGGAACCCTCACAACATTCAAGAAGCATTTGGATGAGCACTTGAAATGCCATAGCATACAAGGCTACGGACCAAATGCTGGAAAATGGGATTAGATTAGACAGGGCTTGATGGCCGGCGTGGACGCGATGGGCCGAAGGGCCTCTTTCTGTGCTGTATAACTCTATGACTCTATGACCAGGAGTAGAGAGAGAGAGAGACCAGGAGTAGAGAGAGAGAGAGACCAGGAGTAGAGAGAGAGAGAGAGACCAGGAGTAGAGTGAAAGAGAGAGACCAGGAGCAGAGAGAGAGAGAGAGAGAGACCAGGAGTAGAGTGAGAGACACCAGGAGTAGAGCGAGAGAGAGAGAGTGAGACCATGAGTAGAGAGAGAGACACCAGGAGTAGAGAGAGAGAGAGAGAGAGAGAGAGAGAGAGAGTGAGACCATGAGTAGAGAGAGAGAGACCAGGAGTAGAGAGAGAGACACCGGGAGTAGAGAGAGAGACACCAGGAGTAGAGAGAGAGAGAGAGAGCGAGAGAGAGAGAGTGAGACCATGAGTAGAGAGAGAGAGACCAGGAGTAGAGAGAGACACCAGGAGTAGAGAGAGAGAGACACCAGGAGTAGAGAGAGAGAGACACCAGGAGTAGAGAGAGAGACCAGGAGTAGAGAGAGAGAGAGAGAGAGAGACCAGGAGTAGAGAGAGAGAGAGAGAGAGACCAGGAGTAGAGAGAGAGAGACCAGGAGTAGAGAGAGAGAGACACCAGGAGTAGAGAGAGAGAGAGAGAGAGAGGCCAGGAGTAGAGAGAGAGAGAGAGAGAGAGAGACACCAGGAGTAGAGAGAGAGAGAGAGAGGCCAGGAGTAGAGAGAGAGATGCACCAGGAGTAGAGAGAGAGAGACACCAGGAGTAGAGAGAGAGACCAGGAGTAGAGAGAGAGAGAGACCAGGAGTAGAGAGAGAGAGAGACCAGGAGTAGAGAGAGAGAGAGAGAGAGACCAGGAGTAGAGAGAGAGAGACCAGGAGTAGAGAGAGAGAGACACCAGGAGTAGAGAGAGAGAGAGAGGCCAGGAGTAGAGAGAGAGGCCAGGAGTAGAGAGAGAGAGAGAGAGAGACACCAGGAGTAGAGAGAGAGAGAGAGAGAGAGGCCAGGAGTAGAGAGAGAGAGAGAGAGACACACCGGGAGTAGAGAGAGAGAGACACCATTTTCCATCCTCAATAAACTTCAGCTCATCCAGTGCTGTGCTCTAACGTTAATATGAACCTTGTCGAGAGACGCAGCTTGCGTGTGCGTCTCCTTGGCATGACCTGTTGGTGCTAGTGTAACAGGATTGCAGCAGGTTCAGGAAAAAGCAGCAAGGATAATTATCGAACTCAGGGACCTAACTAATGAGGAGATCCTTTCACTTCTGACAGTGCTGAAGGGAAATGCTGAAAGTCGCAGTCCAGCCTCTCACTCTCCCGGGTGCAGGAGGGCGTCAGTCACAAGCAGCAGTTGCAAGAAAATGTATAAAGAATAAAATCATGTCAGGAGATATAAGCGGGAACATTGTACCACGAACAAGCCAGTACAGCGTGTTCTGTGTGCTGTCTCTTAGCAGCGTGCTGCCCCCTAGCAACTGACACGGTGACACTGTGCAGTGGAACCGCCCCTCTTAATCCATTTCATTTCCTGTGCTTCTTTAGACTTGACAAAGGGGTTTTCACCTGAAACGTTGACTCTATTTTCTCTCCACGGATGTTGCCTGGCCTGCTGAGTTTTTCCAGCATTTTCTGTTGTTATTTCGGATTTCCAGCATCTGCAGTATTTTGCTATCGCTTTGTATATAATTGTTGTACAAAACATGGCCGAATACCAGCCTTTTGTCGAAGGAGGTTTGAGGACCTTATGCTATGAAAGAATTGAGGCAAGAGGCAACATGTACATGGACTTCCAGAGGCATTTGATAATGTTCCACATAAGAGATTATCAGCAAAAGTGAGAGCACATGCAATTGGAGAGAGCCTTGTGACATGGGTTTGTATTTGGTTGGGAGCTAGGAGACAGAGAGTGGGGATAAAGGGTTTTTTCTCTGATTGGCGGGATGTGACAACTGGTGTTCCCCAGGGATCTGTACTGGGGCCTCAGCTTTTCACCATACAAATCAATGACTTGGATGAAGGAATAGAGAGTTGTATATCTGAGTTTGCAGATGACACTAAGCTCGGAGGCCCAGTAAATTGTGTCAATGGGAGCAGGAGGTTACAAAGCGACATAGACAGATTAAGTGAGTGGGCAAAACTGTGGCAGATGGAGTTCAATGTGGGGAAGTGTGAGGCCATCCACTTTGGACCCAAGAAAGGGAAATTGTAATAGACTAGAAACTCTGGAGGAACAAAGGGATTTAGGGTTCCAGGTACACAAATCATTAAAAGCGAGTGACAGAATAAAATTGGTTAGTGGAATGTTAGTCTTTATCTGAAGAGGGTTGGAATTCAAAAGTGAGGAAGTGGTGCTTCAGTTGTACAGAGCCTTGGTCAGGACCCTATCCGGAGCACTGACGAGTGGGGCCAGGGGGAGAAAGGGTCAAACTCCCAGTGGGGTCTGGGGGAGAAAGGGTCAAACTCCCAGTGGGGCCTGAGAGAGAAAGGGTCAAACTCCCAGTGGGGTCTGGGAGAGAGAGGGTCAAACTTCCAGTGGGTACTGAGAGAGAAAGGGTCAAACTCCCAGTGGGGTCTGGGAGAGAGAGGGTCAAACTCCCAGTGGGGCCAGGGGGAGAAAGGGTCAAACTCCCAGTGGGGCCTGAGAGAGAAAGGGTCAAACTCCCAGTGGGGTCTGGGGGAGAAAGGGTCAAACTCCCAGTGGGGTCTGAGAGAGAAAGGGTCAAACTCCCAGTGGGGCCAGGGAGAGAGAGGGTCAAACTCCCAGTGGGGTCTGGGACAGAAAGCTGCGCCTTGGGTTCGGACCTGTGGAACCCACAATTGGAGAGTTGGAATTCAGTTTAAAACAAAATCTGTAAATAAAAAGCTGGTCTCAGTAAAAGTGACCATGAAGCTGTCGGATTGTTGTAAAAACCCAACTGCTTCACTAATGTTCATTAGGGAACAAAACTGGCCGTCCTTATCCAGTCTGGGCCTATATGTGACTCCAGTCCCACACCAATGTGGTTGACTCTTAACTGCCCTCTGTAATGGCCTAGCAGGCCACTCCGTTGAATCAAACCAGTTCAAGAAGGCCCACCACCTTCTCAGAGCAACTTGGGAATGGGCAATAAATCCTGGCCTTGTCTGTGACGGCCACATCCCGAGAATAAAAATAACTGTCACCAGCGGAACACTGTGCGACAGCAGGAAGGAAAGCAAACCAGGTCTTGGGATGTACAGTCAGAGGGATAGAATAAAGTGAGTCTGTACAGGCACTGGTGCAGCCACTGCTATACTGGGTATAACTGGTCCGGGGGGGATGGAGGAGGAGGTGAGTGGAGGAAGGGGGGAGGGGGAGGGGAAAGGAGGAGGGGGAGGGGGGGATGAGTGGGGGGAAGGGGAGGGGAGGGGGGAGGGGAGTAGAGGATGGGGATGGGGAGTGGGGCCAGGGAGTGGGGGCGTGGAGCAGGGGGGAGTGAGTTGGGGCAGAGAGTTATTGCTGGGTCTGGCTGGGTGAGCTGTATCGTTTTCTGCTCCTGTACTTTCTATGTTGAGTGTGGAGGACGTGAGCTGAGCTGCTGAGAAGGCCGAATCGAGAAAAGTAGCTCAGTCGTGACACCTGGTGGGCAGTGAAAGAAGGCAAGAAAACAAATTCACCCCAAGAGGGAAAGGAATGCCAGAGCTGAGGGAGAAAGAGAAGGAAGTAAAAGGATGGGAAAAAGAGAGGATGGTACAAAAACAGGGAAAGAGCTGAAGAGACAGCCCTGTGATAACTGAAGGAAGATACCAGGAAGCTAGAGCAGAAACTTCAACTCTGTGAAGGATAAAGGTGAGGGAGTAAGTGAGGGAGAAGCAGGACAGCCAACCGAAGGACAGATCCAAGCTGCAAGAATATAGCTTTGATATAGATCAAGATAAAGGAACTGGAGGAGGCCTGTGAAAGCGAAACAACAACTCAACGAGGGGAAAGTGTGTAGGTTACTGATAGTGAGTTTGGAACAATCCCAGGGCATTCTTAAAGCAGAATTGCCAGAAACTAGTAAGATGGGGGGAGGGATCTAAAGAAATGAAACCAACCTAAATATAAATGAAACAGGAAAAGAGAGCACAGCAAAGACTAATCTAAGGGAGGACCTAGATGGCCAGAGAATAAAATACATTTATAAAACAGGAGTGTAAAAAGATGGTTAAAAATAAAGTGAGAGGAACTGCTATTAAAATGAGTTAAGCTGTCTGTACAGCAATGCACACAGTGTCCGTAATAAAAGAGGGGAACTGGAGGCAATAATACATTGCAAGGAACCAGATATAGTAGGGATTACTGAGACATGGCTGCAGAAAAATCAGGACTGGGAATTAAACATTGCAGGGTATAACAAAGATAGAGAGGGAAAAAGGGGAGGTGGAGTAGCTGTACTTGTTAGATCACATAATGGCAGTAGAAAAAAGTGACGCAGCCATCAGTAAGACAGAAATACAATCCATGTGGATAGAGAGAAAAGATAATAAAGGATCAATCACACGAATAGGGGTAGTCTACAGACCACCTAATAGTAGAAGGGAGGTGGAGGAAGAAATATGCAAACAAATGAGGGAAATGAGAAGAAACATAGAATAATAATCATGGGGGATTTCAACTACCCCGATATTAATTGGCCAGAAGAGGTAGGTAAAGGGGATGAGGGGTAAGAGCTCCTACAATGTGTACAGGACTCCTTTCTAACCCAATATGTAAGAAGCCCAACAAGGGAGGATTCGCTACTGGATCTAGTAATGGGGAATGAACCAGAGCAGATTTTCAAAAGGCCTTTGATAAGGTACCACATAATAGAATGAATAAGGTCCGAGAATACGGAGTCAGGGGACAAGTAGCAGAATGGATAGCTAGCTGGCTTCAAGGCAGAAAGCAGAGAGTAGTGGTAAAGGGTAGCTAGCTATACAGTGGCAGAAGGTGGGTAGTGGTGTTCCACAAGGATCAGTGCTGGGACCACTGCTGTTCACAATTTACATTAACAATTTAGACTTTGGAATCAAAAACACAATTTCTAAATTTGCGGATGACACCAAATTGCGGGAGATAGTCAATACTGAGGAGGACTGCAACAAATTACAAGAAGACATTAATAAACTTGCAGAATGGGCATATAATTGGCAAATTAATTTCAACACAGATAAATGTGAGGTATTACATTTTGGGAAGAAAAATAGGGAGGTCACTTATCACTTGGAAAAAAATCTAAATAAGGTAGAAGAGCAAAGGGATCTCGGAGTACAAATACACAAATCATTAAAAGTAGCGATGAAGGTTAATAAGGCCATAAAAAAGCAAACCAAGCACTAGGGTTTATTTCTAGTGGGATAGAACTGAAAAGTAGGGAAGTTATGCTAAACCTGTAACGAACCTTGGTTAGATCACGGTTAGAGTACTGTGTACAGTTCTGGTCGCCATATTATAAAAAGGATATAGAGGCACTGGAGAGGGTGCAGAGAAGATTTACAAGGATGATACCAGAAATGGGAGGGTATACACATCAGGAAAGGATGAACAGGCTGGATCTCTTTTCTCTTGAAAAAAGAAGGCTGAGGGGTGACCTAATAGAGGTCTATAAAATTATGAAAGGTTTTGATAGAGTGGATACAGAGAGAATGTTTCCACTTGTGGGGAAGAGCATAACTAGAGGCCATCAATATAATAATAATAATTCAACTTTATTGTCATTGTACAATGCACAAGTACATGAACAACAAAATGTGATCTTGCAAGCTCCCATGAGTCCAGTACAAATAACATTAACATTAAACGTAAATAGCACCATCCTGGGAGAAGCAAAGCCGCTGCATCTGTGCGCGCCGCCATTCCATTTCCACCGTTCCTCCTATCTTCAGCCCAACGCCCGGACCTGCTCACCAGCCGCCCCTCCCGAGGCTCCTTCCGTGACCTTCTCACCAACCGCCCCTCCTCGGGGCTCCTTCCGTGACCTTCTGCACCTGGTCTTCCCTGATGGTCACCCCTTCCAGGTACTAACCAGGCCTGGCTCTGCTTAGTTTCCAAGCCTTGCCAGTGACCCTGTCCCTAGTCCCAGGAACAGCATGTATAAGATAGTCACCAAGATATCCAATAGGGAATTCAGAAGAAAATTCTTTACCCAGAGAGTGGTGCGAACATGGAACTCGCTACCACAGGGAGTGGTTGAGGCGAATAGTATAGATGCATTTAAGGGGAGGCTAGATAAGCATATGAGGGAGAAGGGAATGGAGGGTTATGCTGATAGAGTTAGATGAGGAAAGACGGGAGGAGGCTCGAGTGGAGCATAAACGTCAGCATGGACTAGTTGGGCCGAATGGCCTGTTTCTGTGCTGTATATTCTATATAATCCTATGTACTGTTGGACACAACAGTCCATTCACTTATGCAGCAGCTGTTACAGCCCTCGAGAGAAAAGGGGGAACAGGTAGAAAGTTCAGAGACTGATGTCGATAAGGTAGCAGGAGAAAGACTAAAGTTAGGAGGGGAAATGACAGCCAGGTGGCGAGTTTACAGATCCGCTGGATTAGAATTACATTTTTTTGTAGAGGTTCCTGAACTCAGATGTGGAAACGAGTGAGCACAACTTTGCACGGCCATTATCTACACAATCCACTGCTGCCTGAATTTACAGATTTAAAACTCTGGATTTTTGGGGGGGGCGAGGGAGCAATGATTTGTGGATCTAGTTTAGCCTGCTCATAGTTCTTACAATTCCTGCTCATATCTGAAAACTATTGTAAGCAGGAACAACAGCAGTAACATAAGAACATAAGAAATAAGAGCAGGAGTAGGCCATACGGCCCCTCGAGCCTGCTCCGCCATTCAGGAACATCATGGCTGATCATCGACAATAATAACAATAACAGTAACAACAACAACAACTTGTGTTTATGTAGCGCCTTTAAAATAGTAAAACGTCCCAAGGCGCTTCACCGGAGTGATTATCAGACAAAAACTGACACCGAGCCACATAAGGAGATATTAGGACAGATGGCCAAAGGCTTGGTCAAAGAGGTAGGCTTTAAGGAGTGTCTTAAAAGAGGAGAGAGATGAAGAGGTTTAGGGAGGGAATTCCAGAGCTTGGGGCCCAGGCAGCTGAAGGCACGGCCGCCAATGGTGGAGCGGTGAAAATCGGGGATGCGCAACAGTTCAGAATTGGAGGAATGCAGAGATCCCGGAGGGTTGTAGGGCTGGAGGAGGTTACAGAGATGGGGAAGAGCGAGGCCATGGAGGGATTTGAAAACAACAAAGAAATTTAAAATCGAGGCGTTGCCAAATAGTAACAATAATAAAAGTAATGACAACAACAACTTGTATTTATATAGAGTATTTAACGTAGTAAAATGTCCCACGACACCTCACAGGAGCGATTACCAGAAAACAACAATAATAAAAACACCAATAATAACAACAGTAAATTGAATAACTAACATATCCACTCCATCACCAAGACCGCCTACTTCCACCTCCGTAACATTGCCTCAGCTCCTCTGCTGCTGAAACCCTCATCCATGCCTTTGTTACCTCCAGACTTGATGATTCAAATACTCTCTTGGCCGCCCTCCGGTCGTCCACCCTCCATAAACTTGAGCTCATCCATAACTCTGCTGCCCGTATCCTAACTCGCACCAAGTCCTGTTCACCCAGCACCCCTGTGCTCACTGCCCGTATCCTAACTCGCACCAAGTCCTGTTCACCCAGCACCCCTGTGCTCACTGCCCGTATCCTAACTCGCACCAAGTCCTGTCCACCCAGCACCCCTGTGCTCACTGCCCGTATCCTAACTCGCACCAAGTCCTGTTCACCCATCACCCCTGTGCTCACTGCCCGTGTCCTAACTCCCACCAAGTCCTGTTCACCCAGCACCCCTGTGCTCACTGCCCGTGTCCTAACTCCCACCAAGTCCTGTTCACCCAGCACCCCTGTGCTCACTGCCCGTGTCCTAACTCCCACCAAGTCCTGTTCACCCAGCACCCCTGTGCTCACTGCCCGTATCCTAACTCGCACCAAGTCCTGTTCACCCATCACCCCTGTGCTCGCTGCCCGTATCCTAACTCGCACCAAGTCCTGTTCACCCATCACCCCTGTGCTCGCTGCCCGTGTCCTAACTCGCACCAAGTCCTGTTCACCCAGCACCCCTGTGCTCGCTGCCCGTGTCCTAACTCGCACCAAGTCCTGTTCACCCAGCACCCCTGTGCTCACTGCCCGTATCCTAACTTGCACCAAGTCCTGTTCACCCAGCACCCCTGTGCTCGCTGCCCGTATCCTAACTCGCACCAAGTCTTGTTCACCCATCACCCCTGTGCTCACTGCCCGTGTCCTAACTCCCACCAAGTCCTGTTCACCCAGCACCCCTGTGCTCACTGCCCGTGTCCTAACTCCCACCAAGTCCTGTTCACCCAGCACCCCTGTGCTCACTGCCCGTATCCTAACTCGCACCAAGTCCTGTTCACCCATCACCCCTGTGCTCGCTGCCCGTATCCTAACTCGCACCAAGTCCTGTTCACCCATCACCCCTGTGCTCGCTGCCCGTGTCCTAACTCGCACCAAGTCCTGTTCACCCATCACCCCTGTGCTCGCTGCCCGTATCCTAACTCGCACCAAGTCCTGTTCACCCATCACCCCTGTGCTCGCTGCCCGTGTCCTAACTCGCACCAAGTCCTGTTCACCCAGCACCCCTGTGCTCGCTGCCCGTGTCCTAACTCGCACCAAGTCCTGTTCACCCAGCACCCCTGTGCTCACTGCCCGTATCCTAACTCGCACCAAGTCCTGTTCACCCAGCACCCCTGTGCTCACTGCCCCGTATCCTAACTCGCACCAAGTCCTGTTCACCCAGCACCCCTGTGCTCGCTGCCCCGTATCCTAACTCGCACCAAGTCCTGTTCACCCAGCACCCCTGTGCTCACTGCCCGTATCCTAACTCGCACCAAGTCCTGTTCACCCAGCACCCCTGTGCTCACTGCCCGTATCCTAACTCCCACCAAGTCCTGTTCACCCAGCACCCCTGTGCTCGCTGCCCCGTATCCTAACTCGCACCAAGTCCTGTTCACCCAGCACCCCTGTGCTCGCTGCCCGTATCCTAACTCGCACCAAGTCTTGTTCACCCATCACCCCTGTGCTCGCTGCCCGTGTCCTAACTCGCACCAAGTCCTGTTCACCCAGCACCCCTGTGCTCGCTGCCCGTATCCTAACTCGCACCAAGTCCTGTCCACCCAGCACCCCTGTGCTCGCTGCCCGTATCCTAACTCGCACCAAGTCTTGTTCACCCATCACCCCTGTGCTCGCTGCCCGTGTCCTAACTCGCACCAAGTCCTGTTCACCCATCACCCCTGTGCTCGCTGCCCCGTATCCTAACTCGCACCAAGTCCTGTTCACCCAGCACCCCTGTGCTCGCTGACCTACATTGGCACCCGGTCAGGCAACACTCCACACTTAAAATTCTCATCCTTCTTGTCAAATCCCTCCATAGCCTCGTCCCTCCCTATTTTTGAAACCTCCTTCAGCCCTTCAACCCTCCGAGATATCTGCGCTCCTCCAATTCTGGCCCCTTGCGCAGCCCCGATTTTAATCGCTCCACCATTGGGGTCTTCAGCTGCCTAGATCCCTAAGCTCTGGAATTCCCTCCCTAAACCCCTCTGCCTCTCCACCTCTACTCCTTAAAAGCTACCTCTTTGATCAAGCTGATGGTCACCTGTACTAATAGCTCCTAATGTGGCTCGGTGTCAAATTTTGTTTAATAATGCTCCTGTGAAGCACCTTGGGACATTTTACTGCGTTAAAGGCGCTATACAACTGTAAGTTGTTGTTCTAATAACAGCAACAGTAACAACATAAAAGCAACAATAGCAGTAACATCTCTCCCACACCGGTCAGTCAGTCGCTCCCACACCGGTCAGTCAGTCGCTCCCACACCGGTCAGTCAGTCTCTCTCACACCGGTCAGTCAATCTCTCCCACACCGGTCAGTCAGTCTCTCTCACACCGGTCAGTCAATCTCTCCCACACCGGTTAGTCAGTCGCTCCCACACCGGTCAGTCAGTCTCTCCCACACCGGTCAGTCAGTCGCTCCCACACCGGTCAGTCAGTGTCTCCCACACCGGTCAGTCAGTCTCTCCCAAACCAGTCAGTCAGTCTCTCCCACACCGGTCAGTCAGTCGCTCCCACACCGGTCAGTCAGTCTCTCCCAAACCAGTCAGTCAGTCTCTCTCACACCGGTCAGTCAGTCTCTCCCACACCGGTCAGTCATTCTCTCTCACACTGGTCAGTCAGTCTCTCTCACACCGGTCAGTCAGTCGCTCCCACACCGGTCAGTCAGTCTCTCCCACACCGGTCAGTCAGTCTCTCCCAAACCAGTCAGTCAGTCTCTCTCACACCGGTCAGTCAGTCTCTCCCACACCGGTCAGTCAGTCTCTCCCACACCGGTCAGTCAGTCTCTCTCCCACTGGTCAGTCAATCTCTCTCCCACCGGTCAGTCTGTCTCTCCCACACCGGTCAGTCAGAATCTCTCACACCAGTCAGTCAGTATCTCTCACACTGGTCAGTCAGTATCTCTCACACCGGTCAGTTTGTCTCTCCCACACCGGTCAGTCAGTATCCCTCACACTGGTCAGTCAATCTCTCTCACACTGGTCAGTCAGTCTCTCCCACACCGGTCAGTCAGACTCTCACACCGGTCAGTCAGTCTCTCCCACGCCGGTCAGTCTCTGCCACAGTGGTCAGTCTCTCTCACACCGGTCATTCAGTGTGTCCGACACTGGTCAGTCAGTCTCTCTCACACCGGTCAGTCAGTCTCTCTCACACCGGTCATTCAGTCTCTCTCACACCGGTCATTCTCTCCCACACCGGTCAGTCAGTCTCTCCCATGCCGGTCAGTCAGTCTCTCTCCCACCGGTCAGTCAGTCTCTCCCCCACACCAGTCAGTCAGTCTCTCTCACACCCGTCAGTCAGTCTCACACCAGTCAGTCAGTCTCTCTCACACCCGTCAGTCAGTCTCTCCCACACCGGTCAGTCAGTCTCTCCCACACCGGTCAGTCAGTCTCTCTCCCACTGGTCAGTCAATCTCTCTCCCACCGGTCAGTCTGTCTCTCCCACACCGGTCAGTCAGAATCTCTCACACCAGTCAGTCAGTATCTCTCACACTGGTCAGTCAGTATCTCTCACACCGGTCAGTTTGTCTCTCCCACACCGGTCAGTCAGTATCCCTCACACTGGTCAGTCAATCTCTCTCACACTGGTCAGTCAGTCTCTCCCACACCAGTCAGTCAGACTCTCACACCGGTCAGTCAGTCTCTCCCACACCGGTCAGTCTCTGCCACAGTGGTCAGTCTCTCTCACACCGGTCATTCAGTGTGTCCGACACTGGTCAGTCAGTCTCTCTCACACCGGTCAGTCAGTCTCTCTCACACCGGTCAGTCAGTCTCTCCCACACCGGTCAGTCAGTGTCTCTCACACTGGTCAGTCTTTCTCACACCGGTCATTCAGTCTCTCTCACACCGGTCATTCTCTCCCACACCGGTCAGTCAGTCTCTCCCATGCCGGTCAGTCAGTCTCTCTCCCACCGGTCAGTCAGTCTCTCCCACACCGGTCAGTCAGTCTCTCCCACATCGGTCGGTCAGTCTCTCCCACACCGGTCAACCTGTCTCTCTCACACCGGTCAGTCAGTATCTCTCACACCGGTCAGTCAGTCAGTATCTCTCACACCGGTCAGTCAGTCAGTATCTCTCACACCGGTCAGTCAGTCTCTCCCACACCGGTCAGTCAGTATCTCTCACACCGGTCAGTTAGTATCTCTCACACCGGTCAATCTGTCTCTCTCACACCGGTCAGTCAGTATCCCTCACACCGGTCAGTCAGTCTGTCTCTTTCACACCGGTCAGTCAGTATCTCTCACACCGGTCAGTCAGTTTCATTCACACCGGTCAGTCAGTCTCACTCACACCGGTCAGTCAATCTCTCTCACACCGGTCAGTCTGTCTCTCCCACACCGGTCAGTCAGTATCTCTCACACTGGTCAGTCAGTCTCTGCCACACCGGTCAGTCAGACTCTCACACCGTTCAGTCAGTCTCTCCCACACTGGTCAGTCTCTGCCACAGTGGTCAGTCTCTCTCACACCGGTCATTCAGTGTGTCCGACACTGGTCCGTCAGTCTCTCTCACACCGGTCTGTCAGTCTCTCTCCCACCGGTCAGTCAGTTTCTCCCCCACACCAATCAGTCAGTCAGTCTCACACCCATCAGTCAGTCTCTCTCACACCCGTCAGTCAGTCTCTCCCACACCCGTCAATCTCTCTCACACCGGTCAGTCAATCTTTCTCACACCGGTCAGTCTGTCTCTCCCACACCGGTCAGTCAGTATCTCTCACACCGGCCAGTCAGTCTCTCTCACAACGGTCAGTCTGTCTCTCCCACACCGGTCAGTTAGTATCCCTCACACTGGTCAGTCAATCTCTCTCACACTTGTCAGTCAGTCTCTCCCACACCGGTCAGTCAGACTCTCACACCGGTCAGTCAGTCTCTCCCACACCGGTCAGTCTCTGCCACAGTGGTCAGTCAGCCTCTCTCACACCAGTCAGTCAGTCTATCCCACACCGGTCAGTCTGTCTCTCCCACACTGGTCAGTCAATCTCTCTCACACTGGTCAGTCAGTCTCTCCCACACCGGTCAGTCAGACTCTCACAGCGGTCAGTCAGTCTCTCCCACACCGGTCAGTCTCTGCCACAGTGGTCAGTCAGGCTCTCTCACACCAGTCAGTCAGTCTATCCCACACCGGTCAGTCAGTAACTCTCACACCGGCCAGTCAGTCTCTCTCACACCGGTCAGTCAGTCTCTCTCACACCGGTCAGTCAGTCTCTCTCACCCCGGTCAGTCAGCCTCTCTCACACCGGTCAGTCAGTCTCTCCCACACCGGTCGATCAGTCTCTCCCACACCATTCAATCTGTCTCTCTCACACCGGTCAGTCAGTCTCTCTCACACCGGTCAGTCAGTATCTCTCACACCGGTCAGTCAGTCTGTCTGTCTCACACCGGTCAGTCAGTATCTCTCACACCGGTCAGTCAGTCTCACTCACACCGGTCAGTCAATCTCTCTCACACCGGTCCGTCTGTCTCTCCCACACTGGTCAGTCAGTATCCCTCACACTGGTCAGTCAATCTCTCTCACACTGGTCAGTCAGTCTCTCCCACACCGGTCAGTCAGTCTCTCTCACACCGGTCAGTCAGTCAGTCTCACACCGGTCAGTCAGTATCTCTCACACCGGTCAGTCAGTCTCACTCACACCGGTCAGTCAATCTCTCTCACACCGGTCCGTCTGTCTCTCCCACACCGGTCAGTCAGTATCCCTCACACTGGTCAGTCAATCTCTCTCACACTGGTCAGTCAGTCTCTCCCACACCGGTCAGTCAGTCTCTCTCACACCGGTCAGTCAGTCACTCCCACACCGGTCAGTCAGTCTCTCCCACACCGGTCAGTCAGTCTCTCTCACACCGGTCAGTCAGTCTCTCTCACACCGGTCAGTCAGTCTCTCTCACACCGGTCAGTCAGTCTCTCCCACACCGGTCAGTCAGTCTCTCCCACACCGGTCAGTCAGTCTCTCCCACACCGGTCAGCCAGTCTCTCCCTCACCGGTCAGTCTCTCCCACACCAGTCGGTCAGTCTCTCCCACACCGGTCGGTCCGTCTTTCTCACACCGGTCAGTCAGTCTGTCCCACACCGGTCAGTCAGTCTCTCTCACACCGGTCAGTCAGTCTCTCCCACACCGGTCAGTCAGTCTCTCCCACACCGGTCAGTCAGTCTCTCCCACACCAGTCAGTCAGTATCTCTCACACCGGTTAGTCAGTCTCTCTCTCTCACAGGTCAGTCTCTCCCACACCAGTCTGTCACTCTCTTCCACACCGGTCGGTCAGTCTCTCCCACACCGGTCGGTCAGTCTCTCCCACATCAGTCAATCTCTCCCACATCGGTCGGTCAGTCTCTCCCACACTGGTCGGTCAGTCGCTCCCACACCGGTCAGTCAGTCTCTCCCACACCGGTCAGTCAGTCTGTCTCTCTCACACCGGTCAGTCAGTATCTCTCACACCGGTCAGTCAGTCTCACTCTCTCACCGGTCAGTCTCTCCCACACCAGTCGGTCACTCTCTCCCACACCGGTCGGTCAGTCTCTCCCACACCGGTCGGTCAGTCTCTCCCACACCGGTCGGTCAGTCTCTCCCACATCAGTCAATCTCTCCCACATCGGTCGGTCAGTCTCTCCCACACCGGTCGGTCAGTCTCTCCCACACCGGTCAGTCAGTCTCTCCCACACTGGTCGGTCAGTCTTTCTCACACCGGTCAGTCAGTCTCTCCCACACCGGTCAGTCAGTCTCTCTCACACCGATCAGTCAGTTTCTCCCACACCAGTCGGTCAGTCTCTCTCACACCGGTCGGTCAATCTCTCTCACACCGGTCAGTCAGTCTCTCCCACACCGGTCAGTCAGTCTCCCTCACACCGGTCAGTCAGTCTCCCTCACACCGGTCAGTCAGTGTCTCCCACACCGGTCAGTCTCTCACACACCGGTCATTCAGTCTCTCTCACACCGGTCAGTCAGTCTCTCTCACATCGGTCAATCAGTCCCTCCCACACCGGTCAGTCAGTCTCCCTCACACCGGTCAGTCAGTCTCCCTCACACCGGTCAGTCAGTCTCCCTCACACCGGTCAGTCAGTCTCCCTCAAATCGGTCAGTCAGTGTCTCCCACACCGGTCATTCAGTCTCTCTCACACCGGTCATTCTCTCCCACACCGGTCAGTCAGTCTCTCCCACACCGGTCAGTCAGTCTCTCTCACACCGATCAGTCAGTTTCTCCCACACCAGTCGGTCAGTCTCTCTCACACCGGTCGGTCAATCTCTCTCACACCGGTCAGTCAGTCTCTCCCACACCGGTCAGTCAGTCTCCCTCACACCGGTCAGTCAGTCTCCCTCACACCGGTCAGTCAGTGTCTCCCACACCGGTCAGTCTCTCACACACCGGTCATTCAGTCTCTCTCACACCGGTCAGTCAGTCTCTCTCACATCGGTCAATCAGTCCCTCCCACACCGGTCAGTCAGTCTCCCTCACACCGGTCAGTCAGTCTCCCTCACACCGGTCAGTCAGTCTCCCTCACACCGGTCAGTCCGTCTCCCTCAAATCGGTCAGTCAGTGTCTCCCACACCGGTCATTCAGTCTCTCTCACACCGGTCATTCTCTCCCACACCGGTCAGTCAGTCTCTCTCACACCAGTCAGTCAGTCTCTCTCACATCGGTCAATCAGTCCCTCCCACACCAGTCAGTCAGTCTCTCTCACACCGGTCAGTCAGTCTCTCCCACACTGGTCAGTCAGTCTCTCTTACACCAGTCAGTCAGTCTCTCTCACACCAGTCAGTCAGTCTCTCTCACACCGGTCAATCAGTCCCTCCCACACCGGTCAGTCAGCCTCTATCACACCGGTCAGTCAGTCTCTCTCACACAGGTCATTCTCTCCCGCACCGGTCAGTCAGTCTCTCTTACACCGGTCAGTCAGTCTCTCTCACACCAGTCAGTCAGTCTCTCACACCAGTCAGTCAGTCTCTCTCACAGCGGTCAGTCAGTCTCTCTCACAGCGGTCAGTCAGTCTCTCCCACACCAGTCAGTCAGTCTCTCCCACACCGGTCAGTCAGTCTCTCCCACACTGGTCATTCTCCCTCACACCGGTCAGTCAGTTTCTCTCACACCGGTCAGTCAGTCTCTCTCACACCGGTCAGTCAGTCTCTTTCACACTGGTCAGTCAGTCTCTCTACCAGTCAGTCAGTCTCTCTCACACCAGTCAGTCAGTCTCTCTCACACTGGTCAGTCAGTCTCTCTACCAGTCAGTCAGTCTCTCTCACACCAGTCAGTCAGTCTCTCTCACACCGGTCAGTCAGTCTCTCACAGCAGTCAGTCAGTCTCTCTCACACCGGTCAATCAGTCTCTCTTACACTGGTCAGTCAGTCTCTCTCACACTGGTCAGTCAGTCTCTCTCACACTGGTCAGTCAGTCTCTCTCACACTGGTCAGTCAGTCTCTCTCACACCGGTCAGTCAGTCTCTCACACCAGTCAGTCAGTCTCTCTCACACCGGTCAATCAGTCTCTCTTACACCGGTCAGTCAGTCTCTCTCACACTGGTCAGTCAGTCTCTCTCACACCGGTCAGTCAGTCTCTCTCACACCGGTCAGTCAGTCTCTCTCATACCGGTCAGTCAGTCTCTCTCACACCGGTCAATCAGTCTCTCACACCAGTCAGTCAGTCTCTCTCACACCGGTCAGTCAGTCTCTCCCGCACCGGTCAGTCAGTCTCTCCCACCCCGACCCCAAACAGTGAGTCTCTCCAGCTTTGAATCACTACCAGCAAAATATCGACCGATTCTGCCTCTCTGCTATGGTGCCTGCTCCCAGCTCTGCTCCATCCTCCTGTTCTGCCATCACCCCTTTAAGCAGCTGCAGGTTTTATATCCAGCTGCACACCGGGAATTCCAAGGCTGCTGTGGGACCATTCAAAAAAGAGTAGGGAGCTCTCCTGACCAATGCTACTGAAAGCAGATTAACCAATCATTCATCTCAGTGCAGGTTAGGGCATATTTCTGTCTTGCCTCTTTAAACAACATGAACAGTGCTGCGAGATATGTCTGAGGGACGAGATAAGGTGTGATACAAGTGATACATTTCAGTGAGTGCCCCTTTAAGATGGTTATGCAGTTGTCCACCAGAAGAGGTCGCTATTTATTCATAACAGGCAGCCAGCAGAGACTGAACAACTTTCAAATGTTTAATTAATCATTAAAAAGGCTAATTGAATGGCTTAAACTCAAGGGGGCTGGAATACAAAGGGGTGGAAGTTATACCACAGTGGTACAAAGCTCTGGTTAGACCCCGTTTAGAGTATTGTGGTCAGCACTGGGCATCGCACCTCAGGAAGTATATATTGGCCTTGGAGGGGGGGCAGCGCAGATTCACCAGAATGATACCGGGGCTAAAAGGGTTAAATTAGGAGGACAGATTGCATAGACTAGGCTTGTATTCCCTTGAGTATAGAAGATTAAGAGGTGATTTAATTGCGATGTTTAAGCTGATTAAAGGAGTTGATCGGGTAGATAGAGAGAAACTATTCCTCTGGTGGGAGAGTCCAGAACAAGGGGGCAGAAGCTTAAAATTAGAGCTCGGCTGTCGGGGGTGAAATCTGGAACTCTCGCCCACAAAAAACTGTTGAAGCTGGAGTTCAATTGAAAATTTCATAACTAAGACTAATAGATTTTTGTTAGGTAAGGGTATTAAGGGTTATGGAACCGAGGCGGGTAAACGGAGTTAAGATACAGGTCCGCCATGATCTCATTGAATGGCGGAACAGGCTCGAGGGGCTGAATGGCCTGCTCCTGTTCCTATGTTCCTCTGTTCAGTCCAGAAACATGACCAGATTTACATATGCACAGACACTGTGACCGGCCAGTGGATTACACCAATGACAGTGTCAATTATGGCTGCATTTATATAGCGCTTTTAATGTAATCAATCATAGGGAACTTTCACAGGGCACACACACAGTGAGCAGTATTGGAAGAGTTAGAGAACATTCCAGACACAGTGATTGCTATTCTCTATAATATACACAGTGATTGCTATTCTCTATAATATACACAGTGACGGCTATTCTCTATAATATACACAGTGACGGCTATTCTCTATAATATACACAGGGGCTGCTATTCTCTAATATACACAGTGACTGCTATTCCCTATAATATACACAGAGGCTACTATTCCCTATAATATACACAGGGGCTGCTATTCTCTATAATATACACAGAGGCTACTATTCCCTATAATATACACAGGGGCTGCTATTCTCTATAATACAGAGAGTGATTCTATTCTCTATAATATACACAGTGACTGCTATTCTCTATAATATACACAGGGGCTGCTATTCTCTATAATACAGAGAGTGATTCTATTCTCTATAATATACACAGTGACTGCTATTCTCTATAATATACACAGGGGCTGCTATTCTCTATAATATACATAGTGCCTGCTATTCTCTATAATATACACAGTGACGGCTATTCTCTATAATATACACAGTGATTGCTATTCTCTATAATATACACAGGGGCTGCTATTCTCTATAATATACACAGTGATTGCTATTCCCTATAATATACACAGTGACTGCTATTCTCTATAATATACACAGTGACGGCTATTCTCTATAATATACACAGTGACGGCTATTCTCTATAATATACACAGTGATGGCTATTCTCTATTATACACAGTGATTGCTATTCTCTATAATATACACAGTGACGGCTATTCTCTATAATATACACAGGGGCTGCTATTCTATATAATATATACACAGGGGCTGCTATTCTCTATAATATACACAGGGGCTGCTATTCTATATAATATATACACAGGGGCTGCTATTCTCTATAATATACACAGGGGCTGCTATTCTCTATAATATACACAGTGACGGCTATTCTCTATAATATACACAGGGGCTGCTATTCTCCACAATATACACAGGGGCTGCTATTCTCTATAATATACACAGTGACCAAAATTCCCTGGACTCTGGAGAGGTCCCAGCGGATTGGAAAGCCGCAAATGTAACACCCCTATTTAAGAAAGGAGGGAGGCAGAAAGCAGGAAACTATAGACCAGTTAGCCTAACATCTGTCGTTGGGAAAATGCTGGAGTCCTTCATTAAGGAAGTAGTAGCAGGGCATTTGGAAACTCATATGGCAGTCAAGCAGAGTCAGCTTTATGAAAGGTTTTATGAAAGGGAAATTGTTGGATCCGTGATTCTGAGGATATGCTGTTATTCAATAATCACACGGATGCTGTACATTAACAATAAACAGGTCTTTACTGGAGGAGGGTAGTCTCAAGACTAGGGGTACAGAGGCATGCGCAAAGCTTATATACAGGTGTGGTCACTGCCGGTACTACAGTATACAGGAGCTGTAAAAGTAGTTCTGACTTAAAGGCACATACACTACAATTCCTCCCCTTTTAGATTAGTAGTACCCCTAATATTCAAATAACAATTAACATTTTTAACATGTACATTAAACAACAAAAGTCCATTTATAGATTCAGTCTTTGGGGCGGCTTCCTGACCCTTTCGGGATAGCGCCTTTCCGGAGGTTCTTGTTCTTGGTGCAGAGGCGATTCTGACCCCTTTTCATCGGGTAGTTCATCGGGTTCCACTGCTACTGGGTCTGAGGTAGGTGCTACCAGTATGTCGGGTTCATCCCCAGGTACTCGAGACATGGGGTTGACGCGTTCCTGTGACGCTAAGATCTGATCGACGTGGCGTCTCACAATGTTCTCCCCGACATCCACTGTGTACATTAATGGCCCCTCCCTTGTACATATCGTTCCGGGTTGCCATTTCTCTGTTCGATAGTCACAGGCCAAGACTGGTTGCCCTACATTGAAGCTCCTTGTCGGCTTCTCATTGATGTGCTGGAATTGTTTGTCCTCAACATTTCTTCGCACATTTGGTCTGAGCAAGTCCAGACGAGATCTCAACCTTCGGTTAAAGAACATCATGGCCGGGGTCTGGTTGGTAACTGCATGTGTCGCGTTTCAGTAGGCTAATAAGAAATTGTCCATCTTATGCTGTAGTGGAATTTCATCATCGCACATGGCCTTTATCGCCTTCTTAAAGGTTTGTACGAACCTCTCAGCCAATCCATTTGTGGCTGGATGATACGGGGCGGATGTGTAATGCCTTACCCCATTCCTTCTCATAAATTTTTGAAACTCGTCGGACACAAACTGTGGTCCATTGTCAGAGCAAATCTGCTCTGGCAAACCGTTTCTGGCAAATATGGTCCGTAGGACTGCAATCGTTTTCTCTGTAGTGGTTGAAGACATTTTTATCACCTCAGGCCACTTTGAATGAGCATCCACTGCTATTAAGAACATTGAGTCCATGAATGGACCAGCGAAATCAATATGCACCCGTTGCCATGGAGAGGAAGGCCACTCCCATGGGTGTAGAGGGGCATGTGGTGGTGCATTTTGGAGCTTCTGGCATCCTAAGCAGCTCTTAGTTAGGTCTTTGATTTGTTGATCGATTCCCAGCCACCACACATAAGCCCTAGCAAGGCTTTTCATTTTCACTCCCCCCAGATGACCTACATGTAGCTCATTTAGCACTCTCTCCCTTAACTTGGGTGGAATCACCACTCTGGATCCACACATCACTGTCCCCTGGCATACTGACAGCTGTTCTCTACTGGATGAGAATGCTGGCAACAGTGAGTCGCCATGTGTTGGCCATCCCCTCACCGTCAATTCATATACCCGAGACAGCGTCGGATCATTGCGGGTCTCCTTCTCTATATCCGCGTTCATTACTGGCAATCGTTCAATTATTGACGAATAAAATATCTCGATAGGGTCCACTGCTGGTGCTTCCTCCACAGTAGGCAGTGGCAGGCGCGATAGCCCATCAGCGTTCCCATGCTGTTTCGTGCCTTTATATTCTATTTCATATTGATTCGCCCCTAGAAACAGGGACCATCTTTGTAACTGCTGTGCAGTCATCACTGGAACGCCCTTCTTAGGATTAAAGATGGAGACAAGTGGTTGGTGGTCAGTCAGCAAGTTGAACTTCTGCCCATGCAGATAGTTGTTGAATTTTTTTACTCCCCATACTAGGCTGAGGGCCTCCCTGTCAATCTGGGCGTAGTTGCGCTCGGCTGAGGTTAGTGACCGAGACGCAAAGGTTACTGGCCTCTCCAACCCGTCTGGGAATTTGTGCGACAGCACCGCTCCAATACCATAGGGTGATGCATCACATGCCAAACGAATTGGTAGTGCTGGGTTGAAATGGGCCAACACCTCTTTTGATGTGATCAATTCTTTACACTTCTGGAAAGCTCGTCTACGTTCGTCATCCCACTTCCATGGTACCCCTGTTTGCAGTAGGGTGTTCAGTGGGTGTCATACCGTGGACAAATTTGGTAAGAACTTGTGGTAGTAGTTTACCAGCCCGAGGAACGACCTCAGTTGTGACACATTTTCCGGTGCTGGAGCCTTGACTACTGCCTCAATCTTGTCAGGCGACTTATGTAACCCCTCTTCATCGATGACGTGGCCACAATACGAGATCTGTTTCTGGAAAAACTCGCACTTGTGGCGATTAGCTCGTAGCCCCTACTCCTTTAATCTGTTGAGTACCTTCTCCAAGTTGGCGAGGTGATCACCGTCATTTTCGCCTGTGACCAAGATGTCGTCCAAATAACACTGGGTCCCTGGAATCCCTTGCAGGACCTGATCCATCGCCCTTTGCCAGATAGCTGGAGCCGAGGCTACTCCAAACACCAGCCGGTTGTATTGATAGAGACCTTTATGAGTGTTAATCGTAACGTATTGTTTCGAAGCTTCTTCTACCTCCATTTGCAAGTACGCCTGGGCTAGATCAATTTTGGTGAAGCGTTTACCTCCAGATAGCGAGGCGAAAATATCCTCAATTCGTGGAAGCGGATATTGTACCATGTGAAGGACTGGGTTCACTGTCACCTTAAAATCCCCACAGATGCGGACCTTCTTTGGTTCCCCCGGGCGTATTACTCAACGACCTCTTCATTACAGGAACGATGGGTGTAGCCCACTCGCTCCAGTCCACTTTGGACAGTACTCCTGAACGTTCCAACCCTTCCAGCTCTGCTTCAACAGCTGGTCTGATCGCATAAGGCACTGGTCTGGCCTTCAGAAACTTTGGGCTTGCATTTTCCTCTATTTTAATCGTTGCTGTTATTCCTTTTAGTGTTCCTAGTCCCTCCTGGAACACTTCTTTTGCGTCAGTTAGCATTTTTGACAGTCGGCCAGGTGTGACGTCGTCATCCTTTTTGGCCTCAACCTTCAGTGCCTGTATGGAATGCCAATCTAGTTGTATCTTCCGGATCCATTCACGTCCTAGCAGTGGTGGTCCTCCATCTGGCAATACATATATATCCATTTTAGGTATTTCCTGGCCTTTATATATCACTTTCACCCTTATTTTTCCTTTGGGGTAGACTTTTTGCCCCGTATACGTCTTCAAGACAATCTCTGTAGCTTTCAAGGGTATGTGTGAAAATAGCCGCTTGTAGTCTCTTTGATTTATGACTGTTAGAGCTGATCCTGTGTCCAATTCCATTTTCACTTGGACTCCGTCTCTCTTGAGTGTAACCCAGATAGTCTGGTGATCCTCCATTTCGGTTACCTTATGTAGTTTCAGACAACCCAGCTCCTTGCTTCCGGAGTCTGTGTCACTTTTCTGTTCGTCTGAACCACTGTCCATCACCTGGTGTACCTTTTTGTACTTCTCCTGTGGAGATTTCTTACTGTTGGTTTTCTTCCCAGATCTGCAGACTCTTGCTATGTGTCTTGCTTTCCCACACTGTCTGCACACTTGGTCCTTGAACCAACAATCTTTCTGGTCATGTGTTGTTCTGCCGCAGCGATAGCACTTCCCTGTTCCATAGGACATTTCATTGGTGCCATATTCTTGCGGTCTCCGTTGTATCTCTGCAGCGCCCCTTGCGGCTGCTTCGTGTGATACTGCCATACTGAAAGCCTTGTCCAGCGTAAGATCCTTTTCTGATAGAAGCCGTTTCTGGGTTCCTTCACTTTGTAGCCCACACACAAACTTGTCCCATAACGTATCTGCTAGTCCCGCTCCAAACTGGCAGTGTTTCGATAGCTTGCGCAGTTCCGTAAGGTACTCAGCATTGCTTTCGTCTTTGTGTTGGTTCCTTTTTTGGAACTTAAATCGTTCTGCTATCAGCAGCGGTGTGGGGTTTAAGTGGTCCTGTAGGATTTCTACTATGCTTTCAATATTCTTGTTCACCGGCTTCTCTGGGGTTATTAGATTTCGCAGTAACCCATAAGTTTTTGCACCCATGGAATTTAACAGAACCAGTGCTTTATTAGCATCTGGCACTTCATTCGCCCTGCAGTACACCTCAATATGTTCCACATATGTCGCCCAATCTTCGACTTCACTGTCGAACGTAGAGATACTGCCACTCTTCGGCATCCTTGGGTGTGAGTTAACTGTCAAAAATGGCGTCTCCCGCGCTTCCCCTTCTTCTCCGCTGGCACAAAATGGCATCTCCCGCGCTTTCCTTCCTTCCCGCGCTCGCCCTTCTTCTCCGCTGCGGCTTCTAAAAATGGCGTCTCCCGTGCTCCCCCTTCTTCGCCCCGCAGACCCTGTTCAGCCCGTGAGCCCTGGCTGTGCTCTGCGTGTTCTTCTTTTTTTTTTTTCCGACGCCGCTCAGTCTAGAACCCGGCTGTTTCTTTACCCTCTCTCTCTCCAGTTTGTTTCCTTTTTCTCAACGCCGCTCGGTGTTCAACCACCGGCTGTGCCCTGCGCTCCTCACCCTCTGTCTTACCCCGTCGACGCTGCTCGGCTTTCTCTCCGCCGTCGGTCAGCTCCAGCCGCCGCTGCTCGGGAAGGGTCTGCGCTGGACCTGTCATCGGTCTCTTGCTGATCGTCGTGGCTGGGGAACCAAGCCCGGCTCTCCACAGCCTCCCCTGCGATGTTCAATCTCTGCCTGACGGCTGGGCGGTTGCTCGTGGTCGACGCCCGTGTTCCTGGCCTCGACTTTTTTTTTATGTTGCAGGTAGATTCGAATCGACACTCGTCGCCACTGTTGGATCCGTGATTCTGAGGATATGCTGTTATTCAATAATCACACGGATGCTGTACATTAACAATAAACAGGTCTTTACTGGAGGAGGGTAGTCTCAAGACTGGGGGTACAGAGGCATGCGCAAAGCTTATATTCAGGTGTGGTCACTGCCAGTACTACAGTATACAGGAGCTGTAAAAGTGTTAAAGGCACATACACTACAGAAATCATGTTTAACAAATTTGCTGGAGTTCTTTGAGGGTGTAACGAGCAGGGTGTGTAATGTATGTACCTTTAAGGGGGGAACTACTTTGTACAGCTCATGTATACTGTAGTACCGGCAGTGACCACACCTGTATATAACGCTGAGTAGTAATCTGTACAGTTCAGTTGCAGTTTGAACCATGTTGAGTAAACACCTGTTGTACCGTTCTCCGCAGTCCGTTTCTTATTATACACGGACGTAACATTGGCGACGAGGCAGGTTCGAACCTACCTGCAACTCTGCATCACCTCCCGGGGATTCATTCCTGGAGATCAGTGGATTGGAGGTCAAGGCCAGAGACTCGGGCATCGACCACGGGCAACCGCCCAGTCATCCAGCAGAGACTCGAGAATTGCGGGGGAGGCTGTCGAGAGCCAGGCTTGGCTTTCTAGTCGAGGTGGTCCAGCGAAACGGGCTGGCAACAGGTAGTGCGCAGACCCTTCCCAGATGGCGGCGGGCTAGAGCCGACCAAGCGGCACAGCAAAGGGCCGAGCAGCGTCGACGGGGAGAGAGAGAGAGGGCAGAGCGCACAGGGCGCAGCCGGTGTTCAGGGGCCGAGCAGCATCGGAGAGAGGGAGAGAGAGACGCGCAGAAACCCGCGAGGCGCCGCCATTGCCACGAGGACTGCCGAGAGCGGCGTTGGCAGCAGCGCAGGAGAAGCGCACGAAACCTACAGGGCGCTGCCATTGCCACGAGAACCGCCGGGAGCGGCGTCGGCAGCAGCGGGGGAGGAAGGAAAGCACGGGAGACGCCATTTTAAGCCATTGGGAGACGCCATTTTAAACCACACCCAAAATGCCGAAGAGTGGCAGTATCACCGCATTTGACAATGAAGTCGAAGATTGGACTACATATGTCGAACGAATAGAGGTGTACTGCAAGGCAAATGAGGTGTTAGATGACAAGAAAGCATCGGTATTGTTAAATTTAATGGGTGCAAAGACGTATGGTTTATTACGAAATCTAGTAACCCCAACAAAGCCAATGGAAAAGAGTTTTGAAGACATAGTAACGATACTACATGAACATTTAAACCCCACACCACTGCTGATAGCAGAAAGATTCAAGTTTCACAAACGGAACCAGCATAAGGATGAAAGCAATGCTGATTATTTAACAGAACTGCGCAAACTATCGAAACACTGCCAGTTTGGAGTGGGACTGGCAGATACCTTAAGGGACAAGTTTGTGTGTGGGCTTCAAAGTGAAGGAACCCAGAAACGGCTTTTATCTGAAAAGGACCTTACGCTGGAAAAGGCTTTCAGCATTGCGGTAACATATGAAGCAGCAGCACGGGGTGCTGCAGAGATACAACAGAAACCGCAAGAATATGGCACAAACGAAATGTCATATGGAACAGAGAAGTGCTATCGCTGCGGCAGAACAACACACGACCAGAATGATTGCTGGTTCAAAGACAAAGTGTGCAGACAGTGTGGAAAAGCAGGACACATAGCACGAGTCTGCAGGTCGGGAAAGAAAACCAGCAATAAGAAACCGACCAAAGGGAAGTACAAGAAGGTACATAAGATAACGGAGAATAGTTCAGATGAACAAAAGAGTGATAACGATTCCGAAAGCAGGGAACTGAGTTGTCTGAAACTACATAATGTGATCACAACGGAGGATCACCGAACCATTTGGGTCACTCTCAAGATAGCAGGAGTCCAGGTAAAGATGGAATTGGACACAGGATCAGCTCTAACAGTCATAAACCGACGGGACTACGAGCGGCTATTCTCACACATACCCTTGAGAGACACAAAAATTATTTTGAAGACGTACACGGGGCAAAAAGTCTACCCCAAAGGAAAAATAAGGGTGACCGTTATATATAACGGTAAGGAAACACCAAAACTAGACCTGTATGTATTGCAAGATGGAGGACCACCATTACTGGGACGTGAATGGATCCGGAAAATACAACTGGATTGGCATTCCATACAGGCACTGACTGTGGCTGACAAAAAGGATGACGACGTCACACCTGGGCGACTGTCAAAGATCCTAACTGACGTGAAAGAAGTGTTCCAGCAAGGACTCGGAACACTAAAAGGTATGACAGCGATGATTAAAATTGAAGAAAACGCAAGCCTAAAATTTTTTAAGGCCAGACCGGTACCTTATGCAATCCGCCCAGCCGTCGAAGCAGAGCTGGAGAGTCTGGAACGTTCAGGTGTACTGTCCAAGGTAGACTGTAGTGAGTGGACTACACCCATCATCCCTGTGATGAAAAAGTCGTTGAGCAGCACGCCTGGGGAACCAAGGAAGGTTTGCATCTGTGGGGACTTTAAGGTAACAGTGAACCCGGTCCTTCACACCGTACAATATCCACTTCTGCGGATTGAATATATTTTCGCCTCGCTAAGATTGATCTGGCCCAGGCATATCTGCAAATGGAGGTAGAAGAAGCATCAAAAAAATACCTTACAATCAACACCCATAAAGGTCTCTACCAATACAACCAGCTGATATTCGGGGTAGCATCAGCTCCGGCTATTTGGCAGAGGGCAATGGAACAAGTTCTGCAAGGGATCCCAGGGACCCAGTGTTATTTGGACGACATCCTGGTCACGGGCGAAAATTACAGTGATCACCTTGCCAACCTGGAGCAGGTGCTCACTAGATTGCAGGAATATGGGCTCTGAGCTAACCGCCCCAAATGCGAGTTTTTTAGAAAACAGATCTCGTATTGTGGCCACGTTATCGATAAAGAGGGGTTACATAAGTCCCCAGAGAAGATTGAGGCAGTAGTCAAGGCTCCAGCACCGGAAAATGTGTCACAACTGAGGTCGTTCCTCGGGCTGGTAAACTACTACCATAAGTTCTTGCCAAATTTGTCTACAATACTACACCCACTGAACACTGATTTTTTTATTGTAGATTCCAGAATGCACTCAATACAATACAATACAATACAAATCGCTTTATTGGCATGATAAGGTACATCTTATGTTGCCAAAGCATCAAAATACCCTACTGCAAACTGGGGTGCCATGGAAGTGGAGTGACGAATGTAGACGAGCTTTCCAGAAGAGCAAAACACTAATCACATCGAAAGAGGTATTGGCCCATTACAACCCAGCATTACCAATTCGGTTGGCATGTGATGCGTCACCCTACGGCATTGGAGCGGTGCTGTCGCACAAATTCTCGGACGGCTCAGAGAGGCCAATAGCCTTTGCATCACGATCACTAACCTCAGCCGAGCGTAACTACGCCCAGATTGACAGGGAGGCCTTCAGCCTAGTGTGGGGAGTGAAAAAGTTCAATCACTATCTGCACGGGCAGAAATTCACCTTGCTGACTATTCACCAGCCTCTTGTCTCCATTTTTAATCCGAAGAAGGGCGTTCCGGTGATGACTGCGCAACGACTACAAAGATGGTCACTTATTCTAGGGGCGCACCACTATGAGATTGAATATAAGGGCACGAAACAGCATGGAAATGCTAATGGACTATCACGCCTGCCACTGCCTACTGCAGAGGAAGCAGCAGCAGTGGATCCTGTCAAAATATTCCATTCGACTATAGTTGAATACCTACCGGTAACTAACGCTTGTATCGAAAAGGAAACCCGAAATGACCCGACACTGTCTCAAGTATATGATTTGACGGTGAAGGGATGGCCAGCACATGGCGACTCACTGTTGCCAGCATTCTCGACAAGGAGAGAACAGCTGTCAGTGTGCCGGGGGACCTTGATGTGTGGATCCCGAGTGGTAATTCCACCCAAGTTAAGGGATAGAGTGCTCAATTAGCTTCATGAGGGTCATCTGGGAGGGGTAAAAATGAAAAGCCTAGCCAGGGCTTATGTGTGGTGGCCGGGAATCGATAAACAAATCGAGGACCTGACCAAGAGCTTCTCAGGATGCCAGAAAGTCCAAAATGCACCACCACAGGCCCCTCTACACCCATGGGAGTGGCCCTCATCTCCATGGCAACGGGTGCATATTGATTTTGCTGGTCCATTCATGGACTCAATGTTTTTAATAGCCGTGGATGCGCACTCGAAATGGCCTGAGGTCATCAAAATGTCCTCCACCACCACGGAGAAAACTATTGCAGTCCTACGGACCATTTTTGCCAGGAATGGCTTGCCAGAACAGATTTGCTCCGACAACGGACCACAGTTTGTGTCCGAAGAGTTCCGGAGGTTCTTGAAAAAGAATGGGGTAAGGCATTACACATCCGCCCCGTATCATCCAGCCACAAATGGATTGGCTGAGAGGTTCGTACAAACCATTAAGAAGGCAATAAAGGCTATGTACAATGACAACATTCCGCTGCAGCACAAGGTGGGCAATTTCCTGTTCGCCTACCGGAATGCGACACATGCAGTCACCAACCAGGCCCCAGCCATGATGTTCTTTAACCGAAGGTTAAGATCTCGCCTGGATTTGCTCAGACCAAACGTACGAAGAGGTGTTGAGAGTAAGCAATTCCAGCACATCCATGAGAAGCCAACAAGGAGCTTCAATGTAGGGCAACCAGTCTTGGCCCGCGACTACCGAACAGAAAAATGGCAGCCAGGAACAATATGCATACGGCAGGGCCCATTAATGTACACAGTGGACGTTGGGGAGAGCATCGTGAGACGCCATGCTGACCAGATCCGAGAGTCACAGTAACAAGTCAACCCCATGCCTCGCCCATACGTACCTGGTGATGAACCCGACGTACAGGTCGCATCTACCCCAGAAACAGTAGCATCGGAAGCTGATGAACCAACCGACGACAGGGGGCCAGAATCACCTCCGCACCAAGAGCAAGACACTCAGGAAAGGCGCTATCCAGAAAGTATCAGGAAGCCTCCCCAAAGACTGAATATATAAATAGACTATTTTCAGCTAATGTTGCATGTTAAAAGTGTTAATTGTAATTAGTTTGATATTTAATTGTTAAATGAGTGTTATGGTACTGTTAATCTAAAAGGGGAGGAATTGTAATGTATATACCTTTAAGGGGGGAACTATCTTTTACAGCTCATGTATACTGTAGTACCGGCAGTGACCACACCTGTATATAGCACTGAATAGTAATCTGTACAGATCAGTTCCAGTGTGAGCCACGTTGAGTAAACACCTGTTGTACCATTCTCCGCAGTCTGTGTCTTATTGTACACGGACACAACAGGTGTGTGTATAGGGGAGGGTGTGTGCGTGTGTTCCAATAGTCCTTTTTCTAAGCTTCACACAACGAACCTGACAGACAAGTCTCACACTGACAAGGCAGCACGGACTGAAAATTCACTATTTCACCAAACAACCCTTTGGCAAATTTCCAAACAGGCCGGGGTTTCTGTTTCAATTGGTACCAGAGAACAGCCCGCCCCCCTTTACACTATCTGCATCTCACAGATCGTGTCGGCTGTAAGCTGTGGATTGTTCAGGTGCTGTGAGCTTCTTTTATCCAAAGAGTTCCTTCTTGAGAGTAAATGGTATATTTTTGAGCCCTTGCTTCCTTGCCCTGCATCAGATGCAGCTGAAGGAACATCTTCAACATAATATATGCATTGTCAGCTCACCCCCACAGCCTCCGGCATACCGCCCCAGCCCCACCCCCACCGCCTCTGGTAACCCCTCCCCCCGCAGCCTCCCCGCAGTCTTCCTGCAGCCTCCAGCAACCCCCCTCCAGTAACCCCTCCCTCGCAGCCTCCCCGCAGTCTTCCTGCAGCCTCCGGCAACCCCCCTCCCCCCTGCAGTCTCCAGTAACCCCTCCCTCGCAGTCTTACTATCCCAACCTCCCCTTCAGGCTGTTTGGAGGGACCTGGTGGAGTGAACCAACACCACCACAAGGACAGCCACACAGTACAAGGAGAGGTTCACTGTCCTCACAAGGGTGGCCAAGGTGCCTATATACACATCCATCACTCACCTCCTTACCCATCCTAATGTTTCTGTCTCAACAGCTGGGTGTCAGGGGAACTCACTTTTACAAATGGAAAACTGTGCAAAATCTTACAGCACAGAAGGAGGCCATTGCTGGCTCATTGGTAGAGCTATCCAATAAGTCCCACTCTCTTGCTCTTTCCCCATAGCCCTGCAAATGTTTCCTTTTCAAATATATATCCAATTGTCTTTTAAAAGTTACTGTTGAATCTGCTTCCATCATCCTTTCAGGCAGTGCATTCCAGATCGTAATGACTCGCTGCATAAAAAAAATTTCTCCTCATCTCCCCTCTGGTTCTTTTGCCAATTAACTTAAATCTGTGTCCTACCGCTAGAAACAGTTTCTCCTTTATTACTCTATCAAAACCCTTCATAATTTTGAACACCTCTATTAGGTCTCCCCTTCACCATCTCTGCTCTAAGGAGAACAATCCCAGCTTCTCCTGTCTCTCCACGTAACCGAAGTCCCTCAACCCTGGTACCAGTCTAGTAAATCTCCTCTGCACCCTCGCTAAGGCCTTGACATCCTTCCTAAAGTGTGGTGCCCAGAACTGAACGCAATACTCCAGCTGAGGCCTAACCTGTGTTTTATAACTCAAGCTTCTTCTTCACTCAAAAGCATTCTGCCAACTCACACGGTCTTCAGAGACACTTGATTTAAAGGGACAATGTATTGTACATCTCATTTTATGCACTCAGGTGGGGAGGATGTGTATAGCACTCACAGGCCCTTAACATTCCCTTCTCTCCCTCCAAAGGATGACCTACAACCAGCACCAAAGTAAAACAACTGAGGGAGGAGCAGTTGTGCTGAAAACCCTGACGCACGTGAAGAGAAGGCAGAGTGAGGCCCTGTGGGAGACAGCAAGGTGGGAGGTAAGGTGCCAGCAGAGGTTGGTAAAACCTCATCATAGGTGCTCTCAGCCTTAGGCACTTACTCAAAATATTGCAATTCAGCAACTATTTCTTCAAGAGGCAATGTCAATGTAAGCAAAACTAATCAAGCTCTTCTGTGTTTCACATCATAGGGGATGCCTTGTAGAAAGAGGTTGGCAAATGATGACACTTCCCCGCAAGGAATTAGCTGTCGGAACCACAATCTGAACTGCTGCCATTTGCTTACCTACTCCATCACTGCACCTTACCAACACAAGGACCAGCTCAGAGGCACCCACTCAGGAGGAAGGAGCTGGTGATTCAGAAGGGCTGTGAAAGGGTTAAAAAAGAACTAAGATGAGGGGATTAAGGAACAGAGCATATATCCAACCATATAAGGAATGGTTACGAACAATGTCCAGAAGGGAAGTCTGGTGTAGTCGTGGCCAAAGTGTACAAACCATGATTCACTAACTGAGGAATGTATTGAGAGATAACATATGGGGTCACAAAACCAATGCACACAGGTCACAAGAATTTGCACCCGAAGCTAACTGTATGAAAGAAATGTTTACATGTAATGCACCTAATTGCAAACAGTAGCCACGACTCAGAACAAAACCTGTATATAAGGCAGGAGATTTTCAACAATCGGGGAGCATTCGTCCCAGGATGAGTGTCTCCCCTGTCGACTTGTAAATAAAGTTGCTTTACTGAACGAACCTCCGGACTCCGAGTGATTGATTGGGAATAAGGCGGACGTCGACCCTTTATATCAGAGGGTCTGTCTCGGGGAGAAGAAGCTCTCTCGGTTTACCTTTACAGGCTGCAACTGGACTGAACGCTAAGAAGAATGCAGACCTGTTCCTTCATGGAAGGGGGGAGAAACGAGTGTCTTGGGCTCAAGAGCCTCCAAATCGAAATCTTAAGGGCCAGTCTTCAAAAGAGCTCTGATTTTAATTTTTTCTCGGGATGTGGGCATAGCTGCCAAGGCCACCTTCATGGCTTATCCCTGATTGCACTGAGGGCATTAAGAGTCAATTCTGTAGTATGGTTGGCCAGACTAGGCAAGGATGGCAGGTTCCCTTCCTTAGAGAACATTGGTGAACTATTGATAACGATCCAACAGCTTCATGTTCACTTTACCTGGTGCCAGCCCACAAATGTAATAAATTCTGTATTTGCCGTGGTGGGATTTGAACTCGCAACTACTGAATTGCTAATCTGGTCACCGTAACCACTCGGCTACCTCACCCTTCAGGGTCACTGATCACATGTGGAGGCAGTATGGGCGGTTACTATGCTATGGTTGATACGATGGAGAAGTAGGAGGAGTCCATTATCCACAGGAGACTGTGACATCCTAGGAGATCTCTGCGACATCAAGACACCAAGAACAGCCGCTAAGGGCATTGGTGGCTTTCGGAGTGGCACCTACCTGTGCTTCAATGGTGGCCCTGAACATCACACTTTCACTGGGCTTGCAAAGCCTGGTTGGGACTATCCAGCCAGTACTGTGCCAAGCTCCAGGGAGCTGCAAGGTGTGGGTGCAGATGTCACTGTCTCTCCTGAGACTGGCAGTGAGCATCGTTCCTTTAGGGTCCATCCAATCCCTCCACTTGAGGGAGTTTCAGAATTCCATGTTAATGCAAGCGAAGGGCTGCAGGAGCTGGTCCCAGAAAGCTGCTTCCCTGAGATGGGAGTCATCTCAGCTAAGGCTCCAGGTGACCCCAGCCATGCACCACTCAACCTCATCCCACTCAGGCAGCATCTCACAGGAGTCTGATTCCGAGTCTGTGTCTGAGTGACTCTGGGACGTTAGATTCTGGGTCTGACTGAGTGACTCCGAGTCTGACAAATTCCGGGATTGTTTGAGTGATTGTGGGACGGTCTGATTCCGGGACTCTGAGTGACTCTGGGATTCCTGCCTCCTATGACTGAGGTACGTCCGACACATGGAACCAACAGAACTGCATTTCAGTCTAAGGGAGGGGGGTCCTGGGCTTAGTCTCCATTGAAAACCGCGTCATAATCCCAGCAGAATGGGGCTTCCAGGGACTGAAACATTACAAACCCAATTTCTGTCTCAGTAGCTCATGAGGAGCGTGTAGTGCTGCCACTTTCTTTGTACGTGTTGAGAAACTTGTTAGTAATTCAGACAACAAATCGACAGGGTTCCCAAGAGTGGCAGTGCCCAGGTTTGCATGCGAGCCCTGACTGAGCAAGCCCGAGCTGCAGTCCAGTATTGAGTAAAGTGCACTGTGCCTGATGAGTGTCCTCCCTTAGGCACATTCTGACTGTCACATCTGCTCGGATCAGTTTGAAACACAATGGTCTGTGAAGCGTATGTAGGGCAGCTCCAGGCCTGAGGCCTGTACTTATATAAAAGCAAATCTTTCAGAAAGCCTGTAACGCCAGTTCTTACATAACTTGCATTTTAGTGTCGCTGGCAGTTGTCCAGATAGCTTCCCAGAAACTCTTGTAGATATTGGGCCCTGAGAACCTGTCAAACCAAATAACTGAACACAACGCTGACTGTAAGAAGATGGGGTGTGTTATCACGGCAGAATTTACAAACACCCCTGATCCCAGAATCAACCAATATAATGAGTTCAGATTTGTGATGTTCATTCTTCAATGTAACTTTGTGAAAATCCTGGCACCAAGTCTGATTTTGTTTATTTTCATGCCTCAGGCTTGGATGGCCTAGAGTCGGGTGAAGGGGCGAGCCGGGTGACGGGGCGAGTCGGGCGAGCTGGGTGAAGGGGCGAGCCGGGTGATGAGGCGAGTTGGGCGAGCTGGGTGATGGGGCGAGCCGGGTGAAGGGGCGAGCCGGGTGATGGGGCGAGTCGGGTGAGCCGGGTGATGGGGCGAGCTGGGTGAAGGGTCAAGCCGGGTGAAGGGGCAAGCCGGGTGAGGGGGTGAGCTGGGTGAAGGGGCGAGTCGGGCGAGCCGGGTGATGGGGCAAGCTGGGTGAGGGGGTGAGCTGGGTGAAGGGGCGAGCCGGGTGAAGGGGCGAGCCGGGTGAAGGGGCGAGCCGGGTGAGCTGGGTGAAGGGGCAAGCCAGGTGAGGGGGCGAGCCGGGTGAAGGGGCGAGCTGGGTGATGGGGCGAGTCGGGTGAGCTGGGTGATGGGGCAAGCCGGGTGAGGGGGTGAGCTGGGTGAAGGGGCGAGTCGGGCTAGCCAGGTGAAGGGGCGAGCCGGGTGATGGGGCGAGTCGGGCGAGCCAGGTGAAGGGGCGAGCCGGGTGATGGGGCGAGTCGGGCGAGCCGGGTGAAGGGGCGAGCCGGGTGATGGGGCGAGCCGGGTGATGGGGCGAGCCGGGTGATGGGGTGAGTCGGGTGAGCTGGGTGAAGGGGCGAGTCGGGCGAGCCAGGTGAAGGGGCGAGCCGGGTGATGGGGCGAGTCGGGCGAGCCAGGTGAAGGGGCGAGCCGGGTGATGGGGCGAGTCGGGCGAGCCGGGTGAAGGGGCGAGCCGGGTGATGGGGCGAGTCGGGCGAGCCGGGTGAAGGGGCGAGCCGGGTGAAGGGGCGAGCCGGGTGAAGGGGCGAGCCGGGTGATGGGGCGAGCCGGGTGAGGGGGCAAGTCGGGTGATGGGGTGAGTCGGGTGAGCTGGGTGAAGGGGCGAGCCGGGTGAAGGGGCGAGCCGGGTGATGGGGCGAGCCGGGTGAGGGGGCAAGTCGGGTGATGGGGTGAGTCGGGTGAGCTGGGTGAAGGGGCGAGCCGGGTGAAGGGGCGAGCCGGGTGATGGGGTGAGCCGGGTGAAGGGGCGAGTCGGGCGAGCTGGGTGAAGGGGCGAGCCGGGTGACGGGGCGAGCCGGGTGACGGGGCGAGTCGGGTGACGGGGCGAGTCGGGCGAGCTGGGTGAAGGGGTGAGCCGGGTGATGGGGCGAGTCGGGTGAGCTGGGTGAAGGGGCGAGCCAGGTGATGGGGCGAGCTGGGTGAAGGGGCGAGTCGGGTGATGGGGCGAGCCGGGTGAAGGGGCGAGCCGGGTGAAGGGGCGAGTCGGGCGAGCCAGGTGAAGGGGCGAGCCGGGTGAAGGGGCGAGCCGGGTGAGCTGGGTGAAGGGGCGAGCCGGGTGATGGGGCGAGCCGGGTGATGGGGCGAGGGGGCAAGTCGGGTGAGCTGGGTGAAGGGGCAAGCCGGGTGATGGGGTGAGTCGGGTGATGGGGTGAGCCGGGTGAAGGGGCGAGCCGGGTGATGGGGTGAGCCGGGTGAAGGGGCGAGCCGGGTGATGGGGCGAGCCAGGTGAGCTGGGTGATGGGGCGAGTCGGGCGAGCTGGGTGATGGGGCGAGTCGGGCGAGCTGGGTGATGGGGCGAGTCAGGCGAGCTGGGTGATGGGCGATCCGGGTGAGCTGGGTGAAGGGGCGAGCCGGGTGATGGGGCGAGCTGGGTGATGGGGCGAGCCGGGTGATGGGGCGAGCAGGGTGAGCTGGGTGATGGGGCGAGCCGGGTGATGGGGCGAGCTGGGTGAGCTGGGTGATGGGGCGAGCCGGGTGAAGGGGCGAGCCGGGTGAGCTGGGTGATGGGGCGAGCCGGGTGAAGGGGCGAGCCGGGTGAGCTGGGTGATGGGGCGAGCCGGGTGAAGGGGCGAGCCGGGTGAGCTGGGTGAAGGGGCGAGCCGGGTGAAGGGGCGAGCCGGGTGATGGGGCGAGCCGGGTGAAGGGGCGAGCCGGGTGAGCTGGGTGATGGGGCGAGCCGGGTGATGGGGCGAGCCGGGCGAGCTGCGTGATGGGGCGATCCGGGTGAGCTGGGTGATGGGGCGAGCCGGGTGATGGGGCGAGCCGGGTGATGGGGCGAGCTGGGTGAGCCGGGTGATGGGGCGAGCCAGGTGACAATGAAGTTCCTGAATTACCTCTTTTTGTTCCAATATTCAAGTCACCAGCCAATTTCAATTCAGCACTAATGGCATTTTTATTCAGGTGTGAACGAACCATGATGAAGAGCCCATTTGCCTCGCCAGGTACTGATGGTGCTAGGAAGCTGATGGCCTTTGCCTCACAACTCAGAGCTGCTCTTCAATCAAGGTTAACCCAGAGGAATTGGCAAACATTGTCCTTTTCATTGTCTGTAACCCCCACCTGCCTGTAGGGTCGCCAGTGTGTTGGTAAACCCCCACCCCCGCTCACTACTGCCACCCACTGTCCAGCACTACAGCAGCAACAACCTGCGCTCGCGTTTCCAGTCATGGACACTGCCCCCGTTGCACCAGCTCCCCACAGCGGCTGTGCTCACTATTAACCATATACAATATACACATTAGGTCAGGCAGCATCTGTGAAGAGAGAAACAGAGTTAACGTTTCAGGTCGATTACCTTTCATCAGTTCTGACGAAGGGTCATCGACCTGAAACGTTAACTCTGTTTCTCTCTTCACAGATGCTGAGTTTCTCCAGCATTTTCTGTTTTTATTTCAGATTGCCAGCATCTGCAGTATTTTCTGTTTATACAATGTACACATTGCTTTGTTGACGGATGTGTTGCAGGCTCCTCGTGTAAACTGCCGGCAGGCCTTTCCCAAGTGTGAGGCAAACGAGTACAAATTACAAACTGTGACATAAACAGGGGCACGTTTATCAGTCATGGGGTCATTTGACAGAGTTTTTTTATTCTGACCTGGCCTGAAGGAGCAGCCAGGTTTTAACCAGTTCAATCTGTCTGATAACTAACGTTGCCAACTCTGGTTGGAAGTATTCCTGGAGGCTTCAGCACATCACCTCCCGCCTCCAACCGCCCCACCCGGCCAAACAGCCCGTTTCCCCAACCTCCAATATTTTTATAACTAATAAACAAAAGTGTTTAGAGAAAATGTAAAAACACTTTTTGTTAATGCCCCTGTTATTGTTCTCCTGGAGTTGCTCACGGCAGTGCACTGGAGATTAACCCTTAATTCCTGGAGACTCCGGGACAATCCAGGAGGATTGTCAACCCCACTGATAACAGGTCCATTCGCCACATCTTGACCTTTAAATTCTGAACCATTCCTAAATATTGCAAAATGTGCAAAGCCAGGATACGGTGCTTAAAGATGGGTGTCCAAACTACAACCTCCAGGCCCAACAGCTCAGCCCCTGAACCCAGCAATCCGGTGGGATACACAGGTGGACAGGCCCTCGTGTTACGATGATGGAGTACACGGGTCAGCAGGGCCTCATGTTACGACTGACACTCAGCACTTCTTGAGTGTGCAATGATCACACTTGCTGTCAATCTAACTTTGCTCCGATCTTCCATGTGTAACTTGCTGCTTAATCACAGTGACACCTTGTACTGGACCTCAGCCAACTTTCTGCCGGTTCTCTCCCAGTGGGAATAGTGATACTCGAACAGATCGCCTGAGGCCGTAACAAAGATTCTCACTGTCCCATTGAGCCCATTCAGGAAGGAGTGGCAGCAGCAGCTGTATCAATCATTCATTTTATCAACTACTCCTCTTAGCATGGCTTGTCTATTCGGATGGAGTGCAGAGAGGGGACCACTTTATGTGCTGGGAGTCGTGTGCCCATCTGTCCGTTAGCCACTTTGCTGCAGTTTGTTCCTCTCCTCCAGTGCCCCTGTTCCAAGGGTTGGCGTGGTTTCAGCTGGTTGATGGAGAGTCTTCTTTCTCAGTCATCCTCCTGGTGCTGTAGGAGGACAGACCGATACCCACTACAGCAAGGAGCAGTGCGGAGAGGTTAATGAGTCGGTCAGTACTGTGGACCACGGCCTCACCCGCAAGCTGCATCTGTGCAAATCAGAAAACCATTAGTAAATGAGGCTGCCTGTAATTCCCCGTTAATCCCTCGCACCTTTCATGACCTGGGGGGGAACATTCCCCACTCCCCAATCCTTTGGCAACAATTCCCATTTCCAAATATCTTATGGTTGGTACCTTTCCATCTTTCCCCTGCCCCCCAAATCGCCCTCAGTTTTCTGGCCTGCTGACCTTTTCAACTTACAATCCCAGCAACTTCTTTTTAAACAGTTTATTTTTGAATATTTACCTCCAGTTGTGTGTCTCTCACCCCAGGTACTCCTACTGTCCCATCACCTTCCTCCGTAATACTGAGGAGAGATTCTTAAGCATCTGTCATTACTTTCCTCCAGAGTACAAAGTGGCTCCTTTATCCTTCTTTGACTATCCTGTTTATTTCCCTTTCTGTTGATTACCAGTTTTTCATATTCCCTCATCTCCCTATTTGCTTCTCTTCTCTATTTTCTTCAGTATTATTTCCCCTTTTGGCCATATGCCTCTTGTTTAAGACTCTTTGTCCTATTTATCCATGAATCCCAGCTTTTGGCAAAGCTTCTATACCTGTAGGAATGTATTTATCCTGTAACTTCTGTCTCATATTTAAATATCTCCCACCCCTTGCCCACTGTTTGACTTGCCATCTTTGCTTGGTCTGGGTCCCCTGTCCTCCCACTGAATTCTCTCATTACCTCAGTGAGCAGGTTATTGGTGTTGCTTTTGATGATTCCTTCCATCATTTTCACTGATGGTTGTGAGGAGGCTGACAGTGTGGTAATTGGCCAGGTTATCTATATATTTATCCTGTTTTTTTGTGGTTAGGACATCCTGGGCAATCTCCACATTGTCAGGTAGATGCCAGTGTCAGAACCGTACGGGAACAGCTTGGCTCGGGAAGTGACTAGCTAAGGTACAGCACAACCAACAAGCCTTTTTACTGTCCAGGGCTCTCAGCAGTGGAGTGCTGTGAATTGGCTGGACACTGGTTTCTATGATGATGGGAACCTTGGGAAGAGGCCGAGTAGAATCATGCACTCGGCTTTGTCTCTTGTACTCATGTTCACCATCATACTCGACTGGATGTGGTAGGATGGCAGAGGTTTGCTCTGATTTGGTGCTGGGCCATTTAGCTGTGTCTCTAGCCCGCTGCTTAACCTGGTGCTGCTCCTGGCACAGCCTTATACACTTCGCACAACCAGGGCTACATTACAACATTTTCCCGCATACAACAGTGACTACAAAAATTATTCCATTGGTTGTGAAGCGCGTTGGGAAGTCCTGAAGCCGTGAAAGATGTTCTCCTGACTTGATAGTGATTGAGGATTGCGGGAAGGGCCGGCTCACAGGGACCTGGAGATTAGACTCCGGGCACCAGGATTTTCTTGTGTTTTTCCCAGGAACCTTGGTGGGAATGATACCAAACACTGAGCGTAGCACCATAAAGGTTAAAAGAATAAACCGCATGAACCAATAACAGTGATGCAGTTTGGCATTGGGATGTTGGTTTTAATATTTAAATCTGGCTTTTATACAACAGCCACTGATTCTAATCCATCGAGAGTGGGAAGCAGTGAAGTGAAAGGATGAAAACATCCAGCTTTTGCTTCAGGGTGGGTCAAAGAGTCTTGAAAAGAATTTCACTTCCCTCCTTCTGTCAGTGTTCCCCACCCCCATCAATGCCCTTCCCCCTCCCTCCATCAGTGCCAGCCCCCCAGTCAGGTTTACTAACATTCCATGGATAGTTCTTCTTTCCTCTCCCTTCGCCCCTCCTCTACTGGGACCCTGGCTGGGGATAGTACCTTGGGAACCAGAAACCCGACAGTACCTTGGGAACCAGAAACCCGACAGTACCTTGGGAACCAGAAACCCGACAGTACCTCATTTAAGGGGCCATTCTTCACGTGAGCACAGTGACTGTCGGCACTTTAGCCAAGCCTGTTCCTGTGAACATAACCTGGAGAGGAAGGGTTAGGGTGCTCCTGAACCGTATAAGGAATGGGGAAAGCAGAGAGCTTTTCAGCAAACTGTACCAGCCATGATGGGCTAAATGGCCTCCTTCTGCAATTCAGTTACTGGACTGGGCTGAATTGGCAGATCACAACAAGGGCAGTAGCTAGGTTGCTAAAATTAGCCTCGGCGGTGGGGGGGGTTGGTGCCGTTCAGTCACTCCCTGATGGAAAGTGTGTGTCTTGGTATCAGGTGAGGACAGGATCAGGATCAGCTGTGATGTCCCTCCTGGTGGACTGGCTTGCTAACACTCACTGTCAATGTTCATACATGAAGGATGAGCACTTACATGAGGTGCTGGATGGGCTGTGCGGCCCTGCAACTAGAGTCCAGCTTCTTCAGGAATGGCGGGGGTGGGTGGCGGGGAAAGGGAGGGAGGGAAAGACAGTGAAGGAAGGAGGAAGAGGAGAGAGAGAGGGAGAGAGAGGGAAAGGGAAAGGGAGGGGAGGAAAGAAGGGAGAGGTGAGGGAGAAAAAGAGTTGAGCGAGGGGGAGAAAAAGAGTTGGGAGAGAGAAGGAGTGAGAGTGAGATAAAAGGGGAGAGGAGGCGAAAGAGAGAGATGGAAAGAGATAGGGAGAGAGGAGTGAGATAGAGATCGGGAGAGTTGAAAAGGAAGTGAAAGAGAGTGAGTGAGAGAAGGAGGAGAGAGAGGGACAAGAGACTGATACACACACTGCCTGCTCTATCACCCTGAAATGCCTGCAGGCCCCATGTTGGATAAAGACATTTTTATAGATACTCTTATTTAATAAAATGCAATGCTAGGTCACTAACCGGCTAAAGTCCCAGTAAACAATCTCCTGATTGTGGGAGTGGGGGATCTGAAAATTAATCGCAGGAAATTCCACCCAATCTCCAGTTTAAGGATTGAAATGGAGAAAAAGTGGATTCTTATCCCTGAGAAACCTCATCTTCAAATCAGTTTGTGCGAATGAAAGTGTTAATATCGCTGCTTATTACCGACTGTGTGTTAATGTCACTGCGTGTTACTGACTGTGTGTTACTATCACTGCTTATTACCGACTGTGTGTTAATGTCACTGCGTGTTACTGACTGTGTGTTACTATCACTGCTTATTACCGACTGTGTGTTAATGTCACAGCGTGTTACTGACTGTGTGTTAATATCACTGCTTATTACCGACTGTGTGTTAATATCACTGCTTATTACTGACTGTGTGTTAATATCACTGCTTATTACCGACTGTGTGTTAATGTCACTGCTTATTACCGACTGTGTGTTAATATCGCTGCTTATTACCGACTGTGTGTTAATGTCACTGCTTATTACTGACTGTGTGTTAATGTCACTGCTTATTACCGACTGTGTGTTAATGTCACTGCGTGTTACTGACTGCACATTACATGCTGGCGTTTATGCTCCACACGAGCCTCCTCCCACCTTACTTCTTCTCACCCCATCAGCATTTCCCTCTATTCCTTTCTCCCTCAAGTGTTTATCTAGCTTTGTCTTAAATGTATCGATGCTATTCGCCTCAACTACTCCTTGTGGTATCGAGTTCCATATTCGAGCCACTCTCTGAGTAAAGGAGTTTCTTCTGAATTCCCGATTGGATTTATTAGTGACTATCGTATATTTATGGCCTAGTTTTGGTCTCCCCACAAATGGAAACATCTTCTCTACGTCTACCCTATCTATTAGGTCACTCCTCAGCCTTCTCTTTTCTAGAGAAAAGAGCCCCAGCCTGTTCAATCTTTCCTGATAGTTATAACCTCTCAGTTCTGGTATCATCCATGCAAATATATTTTGCACTTTCTCCAGTGCCTCTACATCCTTTTTGTATATATGGAAACCAGAACTGTGCACAGTGCTCCAAGTGTGGTCTAACCAAGGTTGTATACAAGTTTAACATAACTTCTCTGCTTTTCAATGTTATCCCTCTAGAAATGAACCCCAATGCTTCGTTTGCTTTTTTTATGGTCGCTAGCCTGCGTCGCTACTTTTAATGATTTGTGAATCTGTATCCCTAGATCCCTTTGCTCCTCTACCTCATTTAGACTTTTAATTTCCAAGGAATATGTGTCCTCCATATTCTTCCTACCAAAATGCACCACCTCACACTTATCTATATTGAAATTCATTTGTCAATTACATGCCCATTCTGCAACTTTATTAATGTTTTCCTGTATATTTTTGCAGTTTTCCTCTGTATGAACTATACCCCCAAATTTGGTATCATCTACAAATTTTGATTCCCAACTACAAATCTTTAATGTAAGTGGTGAACAACATTGGTCCCAGCACCAATCCCTGTGGAATACCACTTCCCACCTTTTGCCAGTCTGAGTAACTACACTTAACCCCTACCCTCTGTTTTGTTTTGTAGCCAGCTTGCTATCCATTCTGCTACTTGTTCCCTGACTCCACTTGCTCTGAACTTAGTCATGAGTCAACTATGCAGTACCTTATCGAAGGCCTTTTGGAAATCCAAATGTTACATCTACTACATTACCTTTATCTACTCTTTCTGCTACTTCACTGCATGTTACTGCGTGAATGTCACTGCGTGATACTGCGTGAATGTCACTGCATGTTACTGCGTGAATGTCACTGCGTATTACTGCATCAATGTCACTGCGTGCTACTGCATCAATGTCATTGCGTATTACTGCGTCAATGTCACTGCATGTTACTGCGTGAATGTCACTGCGTGTTACTGCGTGAATGTCACTGCGTGTTACTGCATCAATGTCACTGCATGTTACTGCGTCAATGTCATTGCATGCTACTGCGTCAATGTCACTGCATGTTACTGCGTGAATGTCACTGCGTGTTACTGCGTGAATGTCACTGCGTGTTACTGCATCAATGTCACTGCATGTTACTGCGTGAATGTCACTGCGTATTACTGCATCAATGTCATTGCGTGTTACTGCGTCAATGTCATTGCATGCTACTGCGTCAATGTCACTGCATGTTACTGCGTGAATGTCACTGCGTGTTACTGCGTCAATGTCATTGCATGCTACTGCGTCAATGTCACTGCGTGTTACTGCGTCAATGTCACTGCGTGTTACTGCGTGAATGTCACTGCGTATTACTGCGTCAATGTCATTGCGTGCTACTGCGTCAATGTCACTGCATGTTACTGCGTGAATGTCACTGCGTGTTACTGCGTCAATGTCATTGCATGCTACTGCGTCAATGTCACTGCGTGTTACTGCGTGAATGTCACTGCGTGCTACTGCGTCAATGTCACTGCGTATTACTACATCAATGTCACTGCATGTTACTGCGTGAATGTCACTGCGTGTTACTGCGTCAATGTCACTGCATGTTACTGCGTGAATGTCACTGCATGTTACTGCGTGTTACTGCGTGAATGTCACTGCGTGTTACTGCGTCAATGTCACCGTGTGTATGTCACTGCGTGAATTTCACTGCGTGTCACTGCATGAATTTTACTGCGTGTTACTGTGTCAATTTCACTGCGTGCTATCCTGCAACCTCCTCTGCACATTCCCCACTCCAGTTAAGGAAGTTATCCTTACCTGTAACAGTCGGAAGTAACTGGGAATTAATCTATTCAGCCGAATGATCATGTCCGAGGTGGGATATGGATGGTGCTTGATCCAAACGAGAGCAGCGTGCAATTCCAAATGTTCCCAGTCTGAGGAGAGGCAGACTCCACGTTATTGGCAGCACAGTCCAATCCCGGCGAGACGACCAGCCCTGCCTGATGGAGTGGAGTCTAGCGCAGCCTCCGGTCTGACTGGATGCTTATGGTGACTGGCCGTACACAGCTTTTTATACCGAGCCTCTTGCACTCAGTGATGTCACTGAGCTTTTGAGCTGTCTGTCAAAGCGCATCAGCATTATGTGTTCAGGATCCGGCAGTCGCTTCACCGAATCACAGACTCACTACACGTCAGCTCCCTCTGTGATCACTGCACTGACAGGGCCCGAGGATCCTGCCTCAGGCTGAACCAAACAACACAGCTTCAACAATGTCCACAACCTTAGCCTCCTCCGCCAGACAACTCAAGGCTTTGAGGTGGCTCATCTGTTTGACCCTCCCTCTCCCACATAGGAATTGATGCTGGATATACCAGCTCTCACCCCCGCCCCTCACCCATTACCAGCTCTCACCCCCGCCCCTCACCCATTACCAGCTCCCACCCCCGCCCCTCACCCATTACCAGCTCTCACCCCCGCCCCTCACCCATTACCAGCTCTCACCCCCGCCCCTCACCCATTACCAGCTCTCACCCCCGCCCCTCACCCATTACCAGCTCTCACCCCCGCCCCTCACCCATTACCAGCTCTCACCCCCGCCCCTCACCCATTACCAGCTCTCACCCCCGCCCCTCACCCATTACCAGCTCTCACCCCCGCCCCTCACCCATTACCAGCTCTCACCCCCGCCCCTCACCCATTACCAGCTCTCACCCCCGCCCCTCACCCATTACCAGCTCTCACCCCCGCCCCTCACCCATTACCAGCTCTCACCCCCGCCCCTCACCCATTACCAGCTCTCACCCCCGCCCCTCACCCATTACCAGCTCTCACCCCCGCCCCTCACCCATTACCAGCTCTCACCCCCGCCCCTCACCCATTACCAGCTCTCACCCCTGCCCCTCACCCATTACCAGCTCTCACCCCTGCCGCTCACTCCTGTTAGCTGCACTCACCCTCGCTCCTCTCACTTACCAGCTCTCACGCCTTCCCCTTACCTGTTACCAGCTCTCACGCCCGCCCCTCACCCATTACCAGCTCTCACCCCTGCCCCTCACCCATTACCAGCTCTCACCCCCGCCCCTCACCCATTACCAGCTCTCACCCCTGCCCCGCTCTCACCCCTGCCCCTCACCCATTACCAGCTCTCACCCCCGCCCCTCACCCGTTACCAGCACTCACCCCTGCCGCTCACTCCTGTTAGCTGCACTCACCCTCGCTCCTCTCACTTACCAGCTCTCACGCCTTCCCCTTACCTGTTACCAGCTCTCACGCCCGCCCCTCACCCATTACCAGCTCTCACCCCTGCCCCTCACCTGTTACCAGCACTCACCCCCGCCCCTCACCCATTACCAGCTCTCACGCCTTCCCCTCACCCATTACCAGCTCTCACGCCTGCCCCCCCACCCATTACCAGCTCTCACCCGCGCCCCTCACCTGTTACCAGCTCTCACCCCCGCCCCTCACCCGTTACCAGCTCTCACCCCCGCCCCTCACCCGTTACCAGCTCTCACCCCCGCCCCTCACCCATTACCAGCTCTCACGCCCGCCCCTCACCCATTACCAGCTCTCACACCTGCCCCTCGCCCATTACCAGCTCTCACCCCTGCCCCTCACCCATTACCAGCACTCACCCCTGCCCCGTTACCAACATTCACCCTTGCCCCTCGCCCGTTACCAGCACTCGCTCCCACCCTTCCCTTCTTATTCATTTATGGGATGTGGGCGTCGCTGGCAAGGCTAGCATTTATTGCCCATCCCTAATTGCCCTCGAGAAGGTGGTCCGCTGCAGTCCGTGTGGTGAAGGTACTCCCACAGTGCTGTTAGGGAGGGAGTTCCAGGATTTTGATCCAGCGACGATGAAGGATCGGCAATATAGTTCTAAGTTAGGATGGTGTGTGACTTGGAGGGGAACTTGGAGGTGGTGTTCCCATGCATTGGCTGAAAGGTATGATTCTGTGAGTGTGACTATGTCAGGCTGTTGCTTGACTAGTCTGTGTGACAGCTCTCCCAATTTTGGCAAAATCCCCAGATGTTGGTGCAGGGTCAACTGGGCTGGGTCCGTAGCCGGTGCCGAGTGATCCGTCCGGTTTCATTCTTACTATCGTGTTTCATAGCGGTTTGTTACAACTGAGTGGCTTGCTAGGCCCTTTCAGAGGGCAGTTAAGAGTCAACCACATTGCTGTGGGTCTGGAGTCACATATAGGCCAGACCAGGTAAGGACAGCAGATTTCCTTCCCTAAAGGAACATTAGTGAACCAGATGGGTTTTTACGACAATCTGATAGTTTCATGGTCACCATTACTGATACTAGCTTCTTATTCCAAATTTATTTAATTAACTGAATTTAAATTCCCCAGTTGCTATGGTGGGATTTGAACTCACGTCTCATGGATCATTAGTTCTGCTGGATTACTAGCCCAGTGACATTACTAGTACGCTACTATTACCAGCACTCACACTTGCTCCTCTGTTACCAGCACCCACACCCACCCCATTAATATAGATTGCAAATAGCAGCATTCCACTAGTTACAGCCTGCCAACCTGAAAATGGCCCGTTTACCCCACTCTCTTTTTTCTGTCTGTTAACCAATCCTCTATCCATGCTATACATTATCCCCAACCCCGTGAGCCCTTATCTTGAGTAACAACCTTATGTGGCACCTTATCGAATGCCTTTTGGAAAGACAGGCAAAAAGGAAAAGGAGGTGGGGTAGCATTGCTGGTTAAAGAGATTAACACAATTGTAAGGAAGGATATTAGCCCTGATGATGTGGAATCTGTATGGGTAGAGCTGAGAAATACCAAGGGGCAGAAAACGTTAGTGGGAGTTGTATACAGACCTCCAAACAATAATGCGGAGGTTGGCGATGGCATTAAATGGGAAATTAGAGACGCGTGCAATAAGGCACAGCAGTTATCATGGGTGACTTTAATCTACATATAGATTGGGCTAACCAAATTAGTAACAATACTGTGGAGGAGGAATTCCTGGAGTGTATACGGGATGCTTTCCTGGACCAATATGTCGAGGAACCAACTAGAGATCAGGCCATCTTAGACTGGGTATTATGTAATGAGAAAGGAATAATTAGCAATCTTGTTGTGCGAGGTCCCTTGGGGCGGAGTGATCATAATATGATCGAATTCTTCATTAAGATGGAGAGTGAAGTAGTTGACTCAGAGACTAGGGTCCTGAATTTAAATAAAGGAAACTACGATGGTATGAGGTGCGAGTTGGGTAGGATTGATTGGGGAATGTTACTCAAAGGGTTGACGGTGGATAGGCAATTGCAAACATTTAAAGATCGCATGGATGAACTACAGAATTTGTTCATCCCCGTTTGGCATAAAAATAAAACAAAAAAGGTGACTCAACCGTGGCTAACAAGGGAAATTAGGAATAGCATAAGATCCAAGGAGAGGACATATAAATTGGCCAGAAAAAGCAGCAAACCTGAGGATTGGGAGCAGTTTAGGATTCAGCAAAAGGAAGACAAAGGGATTAATTAAGAGGGGGAAAATAGAGTATGAGAGTAAGCTTGCAGGGAACATAAAAACCGACTGTAAAAGCTTCTATAGATATGTGAAGAGAAAAAGATTGGTGAAGTCAAGCGTAGGTCCCTTGCAGCCAGAATCAGGGGAATTTATAATGGGGAACAAAGAAATGGCAGACCAATTAAATACATACTTTGGTTCTGTCTTCACAAAGGAGGACACAAATAACCTCCCAGAGATGTCAGGGAACATAGGGTCTAATGAGAGGGAGGAACTCAATGAAATCTGTATTTGTAGGAAAATGGTGTTAGGGAAATTGACGGGATTGAAGGCCGATAAATCCCCAGGGCCTGATAATCTACATCCTAGGGTACTTAAGGAAGTAGCCCTAGAAATAGTAGATGCATTGCTGGTCATCTTCCAAAATTCTATAGACTCTGGAACAGTTCCCATGGATTTGAGGGTAGCTAATGTTACCCCACTATTCAAAAAAGGTGGTAGAGAGAAAATGGGGAATTATAGACCGGTAAGCCTGACATTGGTAGTGGGGAAAATGCTAGAGTCCATTATAAAAGATGTAATAGCAGAGCACTTGGAAAACAGTGACAGGATCGGACAAAGTCAACATTGATTTACAAAAGGTAAATCGTGCTTGACTAATCTACTGGAATTTTTTGAGGATGTAATTGGTAGAATAGATAAGGGAGAACCAGTGGATGTGGTATATTTGGACTTTCAGAAGGCTTACGATAAGGTCCTGCATAAGAGATTAGCGTGTAAAGTTAAGGCACATGGGATTGGGGGCAAGGTACTGACTTGGATAGAGAACTGGTTGGCAGACAGGAAACAAAGAGTTGGAATAAATGGGTCTTTTTCTGAGTGGCAGGCAGTGACTAGTGAGGTACCGCAGGAATCGGTCCTAGGACCCCAGCTATTCACAATATATATTAATGATCTAGACGAGGGAACTAGATGTAATATCTCCAAGTTTGCAGACGACACAAAGCTGGGTGGGCGTGTGTGCTGTGAGGAGGATGCCGAGAAACTCCAGTATGATTTGTACAGGTTGGGTGATTATACTGCATCTGCCATGCATCTGCCCAATGTGGATAAATGCGAGGTTATCCACTTTGGTGGCAAAAACAGGAAGGCAGATTATTATCTGAACAGCAATAGATTGGGAGAAGGGGAAGTGCAACAAGACCTGGGTGTCCTTGTGCACCAGTCGCTGAAGGTAAGTATGCAGGTGCAGCAGGCGGTTAAGAAGGCAAATGGTATGTTGGCCTTCGTAGCGAGAGGGTTCGAGTACAGGAACAAGGATGTCTTGCTGCAGTTGTGCAGGGTGTTGGTGAGACCACACCTTGAGTATTGTGCACAGTTTTGGTCGCCTTATCTGAGGAAGGATGTTCTTGCCATGGAGGGAGTGCAGCGAAGATTCACCAGACTGATACCTGGGGTGGCAGGAATGACGTATGAGGAGAGATTGGGCTTATACTCGCTGGAGTTTAGAAGAATGAGAGGGGATCTCATTGAAACTTATAAAATTCTAACAGGACCGGACAGACTAGATGCAGGAAGAATGTTCCCGATGGTCGGGGAGTCCAGAACCAGGGGTCACAGTCTAAGGATAAGGGGTAAGCCATTTAGGACAGAGATGAGGAGGAATTTCTTCACCCAGAGAGTGGTGAACCTGTGGAATTCTCTACCTCAGAAGGCAGTTGAGGCCAATTCATTAAATATATTCAAGAAGGAGTTAGATATATTTCTTAAAGCTAAAGGGATCAAGGGATATGGGGAGAAAGCAGGGACAGGGTACTGAGTTTGGATGATCAGCCATGATCTCACTGAATGGCAGAGCAGGCTCGACAGGCCGAATGGCCTACACCTGCTCCTATCTTCTATGTTTCTATGAAATCCAAATACACCACATCCACTGATTCCCCTTTATCTACCCTGCTAGTTACATTCTCAAAAAGCTCTAATAAATTTGTCAAACACAATTTCCCTTTCATAAAACCATGTTGTCTCTGCCTAATCAATTTCTTTGATTATTACTCTAATTAAGCGTCTTAGGACGTTGTTCTACATTAAATGCGCTACATAAAATGTAAGTTGTTGTTGTTGCTTTACGAGCATGAGCATCGCAAGCTGCAGTTCCAGTGCTGGGTTTGTGAAACTGTTAATCACGGTTTTAATTCTCCCCTCGCTGTCTGGGCCCTTAATCCGGAGCTTAATTATCGACTGTTAATCGGACATGATCCTCCCGCCCCACTGCATCTGGAGCCCCTTAATCCAGACATGGAACTAAAAGTAGCAGAGAAAACATCTTAACCCCTCTCCAACCACACTGAGGATAGGGCTGCAGGAACTGGGGACGGGCTGGAGCAAGGACTGATAATGGGCTACTGCTCTCCCCACTGGTAGAGACATTTAGTTCAGCAATTCATTGGTTGCGAAGCAGTTTGGGACACCCTAAGGCTGCGATTAGGCGATATATAAATGCAAGATCTTCCCACTGTGTTTACACACAAGCTCTGTCTCTTAAGAATCTGAACATTTGGGGGATATTTCTTTTCACGCGCTTGTCCCCCAAAATATTGATCTAACCACTCTGTATATTACAGAATGCATATAACATTGCGTATATTTTGCAGGTCAGATGCATATTACAGAGTGCATATTGTACTGTGTGTATTACCGAGTGCATATTACACAGGACAGAGTGTATATTACGCAGGTGAGACTGTGTATTGCAGAGTGTTTATTACAGGCTGAATGTCAGTTCCCAAAGTTTTAGTTCCAAGTTGCTCTTTAGAAATGTTCTCATTTCCCTGTCAGTCAGAATTCCGATTTCCCAGCTGGGATTTGTGTCTCTTCGTGGGAGGAGTACGGCCCCGCGGAGCTGCTTCAACGTCCCGCAGTAACACGGCCCGCAAAACTTCACAAAACACCAGCAAAATAAATGCAGAAACTTACTGAGCGGCTCACAGCACGAGGCGGTAAATGGACAAACAGCCGGACTGGGAACAGCGGCACAGGCGCTGCCGGGACAGGAATGTATCACAGCGAGGCGGAGACTGGCATCTGAAGGCAAAGTCCCAGAACGGCTCTAAACCATGTCCAGTCCCACACCCAACCACCAGGAGCGGCTCTAAACCCGCCTCCAGTCCCAGACCCAACCACCAGGAGCGGCTCTAAACCCGCCCCCAGTCCCAGACCCAACCACCAGGAGCGGCTCTAAACCCGCCTCCAGTCCCAGACCCAACCACCAGGAGCGGCTCTAAACCCGCCCCAGTCCCAGACCCAACCCAGCAGGAGCGGCTCTAAACCCGCCCCCAGTCCCAGACCCAACCCACCAGGAGCGGCTCTAAACCCGCCTCCAGTCCCAGACCCAACCACCAGGAGCGGCTCTAAACCCGCCCCCAGTCCCAGACCCAACCACCAGGAGCGGCTCTAAACCCGCCCCCAGTCCCAGACCCAACCACCAGGAGCGGCTCTAAACCCGCCTCCAGTCCCAGACCCAACCACCAGGAGCGGCTCTAAACCCGCCCCCAGTCCCAGACCCAACCCAGCAGGAGCGGCTCTAAACCCGCCTCCAGTCCCAGACCCAACCACCAGGAGCGGCTCTAAACCCGCCCCCAGTCCCAGACCCAACCACCAGGAGCGGCTCTAAACCCGCCTCCAGTCCCAGACCCAACCACCAGGAGCGGCTCTAAACCCGCCCCCAGTCCCAGACCCAACCCAGCAGGAGCGGCTCTAAACCCGCCCCCAGTCCCAGACCCAACCCAGCAGGAGCGGCTCTAAACCCGCCTCCAGTCCCAGACCCAACCACCAGGAGCGGCTCTAAACCCGCCCCCAGTCCCAGACCCAACCCACCAGGAGCGGCTCTAAACCCGCCCCCAGTCCCAGACCCAACCACCAGGAGCGGCTCTAAACCCGCCCCCAGTCCCAGACCCAACCCAGCAGGAGCGGCTCTAAACCCGCCTCCAGTCCCAGACCCAACCACCAGGAGCGGCTCTAAACCCGCCCCCAGTCCCAGACCCAACCCAGCAGGAGCGGCTCTAAACCCGCCTCCAGTCCCAGACCCAACCACCAGGAGCGGCTCTAAACCCGCCCCCAGTCCCAGACCCAACCCAGCAGGAGCGGCTCTAAACCCGCCCCCAGTCCCAGACCCAACCACCAGGAGCGGCTCTAAACCCGCCCCCAGTCCCAGACCCAACCACCAGGAGCGGCTCTAAACCCGCCCCCAGTCCCAGACCCAACCACCAGGAGCGGCTCTAAACCCGCCCCCAGTCCCAGACCCAACCCACCAGGAGCGGCTCTAAACCCGCCCCCAGTCCCAGACCCAACCACCAGGAGCGGCTCTAAACCCGCCCCCAGTCCCAGACCCAACCCACCAGGAGCGGCTCTAAACCCGCCCCCAGTCCCAGACCCAACCACCAGGAGCGGCTCTAAACCCGCCCCCAGTCCCAGACCCAACCCACCAGGAGCGGCTCTAAACCCGCCCCCAGTCCCAGACCCAACCCACCAGGAGCGGCTCTAAACCCGCCCCCAGTCTCAGACCCAACCCACCAGGAGCGGCTCTAAACCCGCCCCCAGTCCCAGACCCAACCCACCAGGAGCGGCTCTAAACCCGCCCCCAGTCCCAGACCCAACCCACCAGGAGCGGCTCTAAACCCGCCCCCAGTCCCAGACCCAACCACCAGGAGCGGCTCTAAACCCGCCCCCAGTCCCAGACCCAACCCACCAGGAGCGGCTCTAAACCCGCCCCCAGTCTCAGACCCAACCCACCAGGAGCGGCTCTAAACCCGCCCCCAGTCCCAGACCCAACCCACCAGGAGCGGCTCTAAACCCGCCCCCAGTCTCAGACCCAACCCACCAGGAGCGGCTCTAAACCCGCCCCCAGTCCCAGACCCAACCACCAGGAGCGGCTCTAAACCCGCCCCCAGTCCCAGACCCAACCCACCAGGAGCGGCTCTAAACCCGCCCCCAGTCCCAGACCCAACCCACCAGGAGCGGCTCTAAACCCGCCCCCAGTCCCAGACCCAACCCACCAGGAGCGGCTCTAAACCCGCCCCCAGTCCCAGACCCAACCACCAGCAGCGGCTCTAAACCCGCCCCCAGACCCAACCCACCAGGAGCGGCTCTAAACCCGCCCCCAGTCCCAGACCCAACCACCAGGAGCGGCTCTAAACCCGCCCCCAGTCCCAGGCCCAACCACCAGGAGCGGCTCTAAACCCGCCCCCAGTCCCAGACCCAACCCACCAGGAGCGGCTCTAAACCCGCCCCCAGTCCCAACCCACCAGGAGCGGCTCTAAACCCGCCCCCAGTCTCAGACCCAACCCACCAGGAGCGGCTCTAAACCCACCCCCAGTCCCAGACCCAACCCACCAGGAGCGGCTCTAAACCCGCCCCCAGTCCCAGACCCAACCCACCAGGAGCGGCTCTAAACCCGCCCCCAGTCCCAGACCCAACCCACCAGGAGCGGCTCTAAACTCGCCCCCAGTCCCAGACCCAACCCAGCAGGAGCGGCTCTAAACCCGCCCCCAGACCCAACCCACCAGGAGCGGCTCTAAACCCGCCCCCAGTCCCAACCACCAGGAGCGGCTCTAAACCCGCCCCCAGACCCAACCCACCAGGAGCGGCTCTAAACCCGCCCCCAGTCCCAGACCCAACCACCAGGAGCGGCTCTAAACCCGCCCCCAGTCCCAGACCCAACCACCAGGAGCGGCTCTAAACCCGCCCCCAGTCCCAGACCCAACCCACCAGGAGCGGCTCTAAACCCGCCCCCAGTCCCAACCCACCAGGAGCGGCTCTAAACCCGCCCCCAGTCTCAGACCCAACCCACCAGGAGCGGCTCTAAACCCACCCCCAGTCCCAGACCCAACCCACCAGGAGCGGCTCTAAACCCGCCCCCAGTCCCAGACCCAACCCACCAGGAGCGGCTCTAAACCCGCCCCCAGTCCCAGACCCAACCCACCAGGAGCGGCTCTAAACTCGCCCCCAGACCCAACCCAGCAGGAGCGGCTCTGAACCCGCCCCCAGTCCCAGACCCAACCCACCAGGAGCGGCTCTAAACCCGCCCCCAGTCCCAGACCCAACCCACCAGGTGTGAAACATAGAAACATAGAAGATAGGAGCAGGAATAGGCCATTCGGCCCCTCGAGCCTGCTCCGCCATTTAATGAGATTATGGCCGCCCCAGTCCCAACCCAGCAGACTGGAGACAGACCCAAGCAGCTTGTGGTTCGTCTGGATGAGCATTACCCTGACGTCTGTTTACCCACTGGGCCAATGTCAGCGGGTGATAATCTATATCTATCACAGAAACAGGGACTGATCGCACTTTACTCCTGAAATTCTCATCCTAGTTTTCAAATCCCTCCATGGCCTCGCCCCTCCCTATCTTCATAATCACCTCCTGCCCCACAACACTCTTGAGATATCTGCGCTCTTCTAATTCTGGCCTCTTGAGCATCCCTGATTTTAATCGCTCAACCATTGGTGGCCGTGCCTTCAGCTGCTAAGTCCCTAAGCTCTGGAATTTCCTCCCGAAACCTCTCTATCCTCCTTTAAGACGCTCCTTGGGACATTTTATTACATTAAAGGCGCTATATAAATACATGTTATCACTGAATAGCAAACAGCTCAGTAACCGAGTCATACCGATTCCTCATAAGAGAATTGGTGAAGCTTCACAAACTATGCTCCCGGTTCTGTCAATTTGGCGGGAGGGGGGGGGGGGGGGGTTCTCATGGCACTGGGGCCTCGTCTACAATCAATGCTGCGTTTTTTTAAAAGTAAAAACAAATGTTCCTTTCAGATTGGTGTCTGCCCAGACTGCTGCAGTACTTCCAATGCCTGGACTGGCTGGATCTGCTGCTTGGCTTCAGCGCTCAGCCACAGGGTTGAATTCCAATCTCAAAAGGAAACAGATCAAGCAAACCATTTCACTCCCTGGTGAAGTTTGAAGGAGAGTTGTTTTTTATGTAAAACATTTTGACGATTTTTTCCTGTTCGCTCCCAAACACTCAAAATATGCTGTGATTCCAATTCTGGAGTTACAATTTCATCATAAAATGTTATGCTCTTCCCCTCACCCAATAACAGTAATCCAGGCTCAGAAGGAGCTGTGGACTGGCAGTAATCCAAATCATAGGGAGCAGGGGGGTCAAGCATTACCAGAGTTGGAGCAAGGAGGAGAATAAGTCGTAACTGACCATCGGAGGGAGACAGGGGTGTACAGTAAATCCACAGCAGGAGGGGATGGGGGACATTCTATTGATAAAGGGGAATCAGTGGATGTAGTATATCGGGATTTCCAAAAGGCATTCGATAAGGTCCCGCATAAGAGGTTAGCGTGTAAAGTTAAGGCACATGGGATTGGGGGCAAGGTACTGACTTGGATAGAGAACTGGTTGGCAGACAGGAAGCAAAGAGTTGGAATAAACGGGTCTTTTTCCGAGTGGCGGGCAGTGACAAGTGGGGTACCGCAGGGATCGGTCCTAGGACCCCAGCTATTCACAATATATATTAATGATCTAGACAAGGGAACTAGATGTAATATCTCCAAGTTTGCAGACGACACAAAGCTGGGTGGGCGTGTGTGCTGTGAGGAGGATGCAGAGAAACTCCAGTATGATTTGGATAGGTTTTGTGATTGGGCAGAAGCATGGCAGATGCAGTATAATGTGGATAAATGCGAGGTTATCCACTTTAGTGGCAAAAACAGGAAGGCAGATTATTATCTGAACAGCAATAGATTGGGAGAAGGGGAAGTGCAACAAGACCTGGGTGTCCTTGTGCACCAGTCACTGAAGGTAAGCATGCAGGTGCAGCAGGCGGTTAGGAAGGCAAATGGTATGTTGGCCTTCGTAGCGAGAGGGTTCGCGTACAGGAACAAGGATGTCTTGCTGCAGTTGTACAGGGCCTTGGTGAGACCACACCTTGAGTATTGTGTGCAGTTTTGGTTGCTTTATCTGAGGAAGGATGTTCTTGCCATGGAGGGAGTGCAGCGAAGATTCACCAGACTGATAGCTGGGATGGCAGGAATGACGTATGAGGAGAGATTGGGTCGATTGGGCTTATACTCACTGGAGTTTAGAAGAATGAGAGGGGATCTCATTGAAACTTATAAAATTCTAACAGGACTAGACAGACTAGATGCAGGAAGGATGTTCCCGATGGCCGGGGAGTCCAGAACCAGGGGTCACAGTCTAAGGATAAGGGGTAAGCCATTTAGGACAGAGATGAGGAGGAATTTCTTCACCCAGAGAGTGGTGAATCTGTGGAATTCTCTACCACAGAAGGCAGTGATGGCCAATTCATTAAATATATTCAAGAAGGAGTTAGATATATTTCTTAAAGCTAAAGGGATCAAGGGATATGGGGAGAAGGCAGGGACAGGGTACTGAATTTGGATGATCAGCCATGATCTCATTGAATGGCGGAGCAGGCTTGAGGGGCCAAATGGCCTACTCCTGCTCCTATCTTCTATGTTTCTATGATAAGGTGCCACATAAAAGGTTGTTACGCAAGATAAGGACACATGGGGTTGGGGGTAATGTATTAGCATGGATAGAGGATTGGTGAACGGACAGAAAACAGAGTGGGGATAAACAGGTTATTTTCAGATTGGCAGGCTGTAACTAGTGGGGTGCTGCAAGGATCAGTGCTCGGGCCTCAACTATTTACATTCTATATTAATGACTTAGATGAAGGGACCGAGTGCAATGTATCCAAGTTTGCTGACGATACAAAGCTAGGTGGGAAAGTAAGCTGTGAAGAGGGCGCAAAGAGCCTGCAAAGGATAGAGACAAGTTAAGTGAGTGGACACGAAGGTGGCAGATGGCGTATAATATGGGGAAATGTGGTTATTTACTTTGGTAGGAAAAGAAATGCAGATTTTTTTAAAATGGTATTAAATGTTGGTGTTGAGAGATTTAGGTGTCCTAGTATAAGAAACACAGAGTTGGCATGAGCAAGCAATGAGGAAGGCAAATGGCACATTGGCATTTATTGCAATAGGGTTGAAGTACAAGGAAGTCTTGCTACAATTGTACAGGGCCTTGGCGAGACGACACCTGGAATACTGTGCACAGTTTTGGTCTCCTTATCTAAGGTAGGATATACTTGCCTTGGAGGCGGTGCAACAAAGGTTCACTAGATTGATTCCTGGGTTGAGGGTTGTTCTATGAGGAAAAATTGAGCAGATTGGAACTCCAGAGTAGAGGCCCAATGAATGAGAGGTGATCTCATTGAAACGTATAAGATTCTGAGCAGGATAGATACTGAGATTGTTTCTCCTGGCTGGAGAGTCTAGATCTAGGGGTCATAGTCTCAGGATAAGGGGTCGGCCTTTTGAAGACTGAGATGAGGAAGAATTTCTTCACTCAGGAATTCTCTGCACCAAAGAGCTGTGGATGGTCAGTCATTGAGTATATTCAAGGCTGATATAGATGGATTTTTGGACTCTAGAGGAACCAAGGGATATGGGGATAGAGCAGGAAAGTGGAGTTGAGGTAGAAGATCAGCCATGATCTTATTGAATGGCGGAGCAGGCTCGAGGGGCCACATGGCCTACTCCTGCTCCTAATTCTTATGTTCTTATTGTGTTGCAATTTCTATGCATTTCCCTTTGTTTTCCTGTTTAAATGAAGTTCATGTTTCAGTTCTGATCAAGGATTACACACGAAACGTAACTCGATTCTCTCTGCAGATACCAATTGACCAAGCGGGCATTTCCACTGGCTGAACGATTGGCTAATGTTACTGATTATTTTTCTGTCACACAGCTGAACAGATCTTTAAAAATAAAGTTCTGGCGCCATCTGGTGTTTTACTGGGAACGGGCAGTGCCTAAATCAGGAGGGGTTTCATCAGATCGCACTCCCAGCACTGGGAGTACATAAAGGATTTGGCCAAGGAGTGACCTGTGAGGTGGGTGGAATCAGCAGGATAGAGGTCAGTACGACACTTCCCTCACCCTGCAGCTTGTGACTGTGGGACTCCCTCGCCACGCTTTGGGATGTTTTACTACGTTAAAGGCGCTATATACATGCAAGTAGTTGTTGGTTGGGTTGGCTGCAGGAACACTAAACTCTACAGGAGGGGGATGGAAGAGAGAAACAAAAAATGATACTTAAAATTTATTCTAGGACACCAAGGACATAAAAACATGACGGTGGATTGCACGCGAGAGATTAGATTACCCTCACCTTTTGACCTTTCTCCCGTTGAACATCCTACAGAGACTGTCTAGACTGAGGCACCAAGAATAGCTAATGTTAGTGGAACTGTGACATAAGAAATAAGAGTAGGCCTTCGGCCCCTCGAGCCTGCTCTGCCATTCAATAAGATCATGGCTTCAACTGCACTTTCCCGCCTGCTCCCCCTAACCCTAGACTCCCCTGTAGCTCAAATATCTGTCTGTCTCCACCTTGAACATATTCAATGACTCCGCCTCCACAGCTCAAGATAGAGAGTTCCAAAGATGCACGACCCTCAGAGAAGAAATTCCTCTTCATCTCAGTTTTAAATGGGCAACCCCTTATTCTGAAACTATGCCCCCTCGTTCTAGATTCCCCCACGAGGGGCAACATCCCCCCTTAATCTACCGTCAAGCCTGCTCAGAATCTTGTATGTTTCAATAAGATCACCTCTCATTCTTCTAAACTCCAATGAGTATAGGCTCAACCTTTCTTCATAAGACAACCCCTTTATCTCGGGAATCAACCTACTGAACCCTCCAAAGCAAGTACATCCCTCCTTAAATGAGACTAACACTGCACACACTACTGCAGATGTGGCCTCACCAGTACCCTGTACAGTTGCAGCAAGACTTCCCTACTTTTATACTCCATCCCTATGCAATATGGGACAACATTCCATTTGCCTTCCTAATTACTTGCTGTACCTGCATGCTAACTTTGTGTTTCATGCAAGAGGACCCCCAGATCACTCTGTACCACATCATTTTGTAGTCTCTCTCCATTTAAATAATAATTTGCTTTTTTATTCTTCCTACCAAAGTGGATAACCTCACATTTTCCCACATTATACCCCATCTGCCAAATTTTTGCCCACTCACTTAACCTATCTATATCCCTTTGGGACTCTACTCATTGGAGTTCAGAAGAATGAGAGGCGATCTTATTGAAACATATAAGATTGTGAAGGGGCTTGATCGGGTGGATGCGGTGAGGAAGTTCCCAATGATGGGTGAAACTAGAACTAGGGGGCATAATCTTAAAATAAGGGGCTGCTCTTTCAAAACTGAGATGAGGAGAAACTTCTTCACTCAGAGGGTGGTAGGTTTGTGGAATTTGCTGCCCCAGAAAGCTGTGGAAGCTACATTAAATAAATTTAAAACAGAAATAGATAGTTTCCTAGAAGTAAAGGGAATTAAGGGTTACGGGGAGCGGGCAGGAAATTGGACATGAGTCTAGGTTCGGAATGGTCATGGCCCTGTGGGTAGTGGAGCAGGCCCAGGGGCCGTGTAGCCTGGTTCTGCTCCTACTTCTTGTGTTCTAATTCTGTTAGATTTCAGGAGATGGTTTTATTCCTGTTCCTGGCTGGGGTGGAGATCGCCTTTACAGAAGGTAAGTACTGTAGAAAATATAGGGACAGAGTGATCTCCTGGAAGAGTTTCGATCGCCTAGATGGGTCGGAGAGGAATTTCCCAGATTTTTTCTCCCTAATTGGCCATTGGGTTTTTTATCTGGTTTTTAGCCTCTCCCGGGAGATCACATGGGTTCAGGTGGGATGGAGAGTGAAAGTAGATTTGAGGTTAGGATCAGATCAGCCATGATCTTATTGAATGGTAGAGCAGGCTCGAGGGGCCGATTGGCCTACTCCTGCTCCTATTTCTTATGTTCTTTGCACTGTGTCCTCCTCACAACTTGCTTCCCTACCTATCTTTGTATCAGCAGCAAATTTGGCTACAGTATACTCGGTCCCTTCATCCAAGTCATTAATATAGATTGTAAATAGCTGAGGCCCCAGCACTGATCCCTGTGGCACCCCACTAGTTACAGTTCGCCAACCTGAAAATGACCCATTTATCCTGACTTTCTGTTAGTTAGCCAATCCTCTATCCATGCTAATATATTACCCCCAACACCTTGAGCTCTTATCTTATGCATTAACCTTTTATGTGGCACCTTATCGAATGACTTCTGGAAATCCAAATACATTACATCTACTGGTTCCCCTTTATCCACCCTGCTCGTTACATCCTCAAAAGAACTCTAGTAAATTTGTCAAACACAATTTCCCTTTCATAAAACCATGTTGACTCTGCTTGATTGTATTATGATTTTCTAAATGTCCTGCTATTACATTCTTAACAATGGATACCAACATTTTCCCAATGACAGATGTTAGGCTAACTGGCCTAGTTTCCTGCTTTCTGTCTCCCTCCTCTCTTGAATAGGGGCGTTAAATTTGTGGTTTTCCAATCCGCTGGGACCTCTCCAGAATCCAGGGAATTTTGGTAGATTACAACCAATACATCCACTATCTCTGCAGCCACGTCTTTTAAGACGCTAGGATGCAGGCCATCAGGTCCAGGGACTTGTCAGCCTTTAGTCCCATTAGTTTGCCTAGTACTTTTTCTCCAGTGATAGTTTTAAGTTCCTCCCTCCCTATAGCCCCTTATCAATTATTATTGGGATGCTTTTAATGTCTTCTACCGTGAAGTGATACAAAATATTTGTTCAAAGTCTCTGCCATTTCTGTTTCCTATTATTAATTCCCTAGTCTCATCCTCTTAAGGGACCTACGTTTACTTTAGCTACTTTCTTCCTTTTTATATCTTTTTAGGCAGTCCCTCAGAACCAAGGATGACTTGCTTCCACATTAAAAATGAGTTCGCAGGTGACTGACGAGTCCAATGCGGGACCTACAGTCTCTGTCACAGGTGGGGCAGATGGTGGTTGAAGGGGCGGGTGGGTGGGGTGCCTGGGTTGACGTGCGCTCCTTCTGCTGTTTGCACTTGGCTGCGGGCGAAGAGACTCGAGGTGTTTGGCGCCTTCCTGGATGCTTCTCCTCCACTATGTGCGGTCTTGGGCCAGGGATTCCCAGGTGTCGGTGCGGATGTTACACCTTTTCAAGGAGGCTTTGAGGGTATCCTTGAAGCGTTTCCTCTGCCCACCTCAGGCTCTCGCTGTGCCGGAGCTCAGAGTAGAGCGCTTGTTTTGGGAGTGTCGTATCGGGCATGCGGACAATGTAACCCGTCCATCGGAGCTGATTGAGCGCGGTCAAAGCTTCAATGCTGGGGATGTTGGCCTGAGCAACACAGACGTTGGTGCGCCTATCCTGCCAATGGATTTGCAGGATCTTGCAGAGGTAGCGTTGGTGGTAGCTTTCCAGTGCTTGGAGGTGCCTGCTGTACATGGTCCATGTCTCTGAGGCATACAGCAGGGCAGGTATCACTGCTGCTCTGTAGACCATGAGCTTAGTGCTGGGTTTGAGGTCCTGGTCCTCAAACACTCTCTTCCTCAGCCGACCAAAGGCTGGACTGGCACACTGAAGGCGGTGTTGGACTTAGTCATCGACGTCTGCCCTTGTTGACAGTAGGCGCCCAAGGTATGGAAAGTGGTCCATGTTGTCCAAGGCCTTGTCGTGGATTTTGATAATCAGGGGGCAGTACTGTGCGGCGGGGGCAGGTTGGTAGAGGACCTTTGTCTCACGGATGTTTAGTGTAAGGCCTGCGCTCTCGTACGCTTCGGTGTTGACAATGGTTTGGAGTTCGACCTCCGAATGAGCGCAGATGCAAGCGGCGTCTGCATACTGTAATATATGTATGTATATAAATAAAATATACACACTTTTTATATACCTATGGAAGCTCTTACTGTCTGTTTATATTTTTTGCTAGTTTACTCTCAATCTATCTTCTCCTTTATTATTCTTTTAGTCATCCTTTGCTGGTTTCTAAAAATTTCCTAATCCTCTGGCCTGCCACTAATCTTCGCACTATTGCATGCCTTTTCTTTCAATTTGATACCATTTGTGACCAAGCACCTTCAGGTGTGGAGACAGACACACAACTCCATTCCCAAGCAGGACAGTATCCAACTTTATTTAGGTAGCAAATTTAAAATTCCACAGGATACTCAGCAAAATGATTGAATTCCAAAAAATCTATTTGAGCCAAAACAAATTCCAAAGAATATTTTCACTTTAAAACAGTAATTTAAAAAGTTACATTTTTCATTGTCAAATTGCCAAGCAAGACTGATGATTCCATGTGGAGAGCAGGAAATGCCACTAACCGCTACCGACATTAAAAACATGCTTCGCCCGACAACACAGGTAGAAAATGGTCAAAATTAGGGGGTATGGGGAAGGTGCATAAAAGGAGTTTAATCTCAAGCATTTTCAACATGTATCATGTCAGTATACAAAGTCTCCAGAAAATAAAAACACACTGTAAGCATCCGCAACATCTGCCCACTCAAACTAAAAAAATGTTGCATTTATAAAAATTGATAAAAATATTCCTTTCCAACTGTACAAGTTGCAGGAGATTGAGGAACTCGCTAGACTCGGACGAGGCTGGCTGTCGCCCATCAGCAACTTCATAGCTCATGCCTGCAAAGAAAAAGGAAACCATTTAGATTCGTTCCCAACTGCTTATTACAGAATGTATTCAGTAACTGCAGGGTCCCTTGATGACCTGGCTGGTAAGGAGGTGGTGTGGGGTGATACCAGTGCAGGATGAAGGTCGATCCCCAGACCAAGCTCCCAGCCACAGCTCTCAGATCATGCTGCAGTACAAGGGTACTGGATGCCCTGAAACCGTGCCCACATACAGCAAGTGGCATTAACACCACCCAGCTCAATCCTGTCCTTAACATGTGTCCACACACACACTCTCCAATAGGACTCAACCAAATCACAACCAGGAGCTGGCTGGTTCACCGCTTCCAAATCCAGGGACAGAGGTAGAGTGTAGAATCCCCACCATCACCTTTGTGGAGAGCACCTGAGCCAGCAGAGATCAGGAATCAAACCCAGGGCATTCTGCTCCGTATAGCACAGCTGCTCATTGAAGAAACTTGAAAGAACTCAACAAGACTGACTTTTCATGCGACAGTTAGTTAACCGGAGACGGTCACTGATGTCCAGATGGGTTCTTGTGGCAAACCCCCACCTGCCGACGGCGGCACGGGCGAACCCCCACCCGCCGACAGCGGCACGGGCAAGGAAACTGGTCGATACAGCTGAAGTTAGACAAGAGCCTAAAAGCAACCAATCTGACAAATTAGAAATTAAGATCCAGGCAAGGGCTCGGCTCAGACATGCTTCAGCCACTCAGCTCCAGGATCCCATACGTGGCGCCGTTGACCGAGACATAGTGCACGGGGGCTGCAGGGTTTTACCTCTTTATTTTCCCCATTTTGGGCTGGGGCAGTGCTGGGCTCCTGGCTCGAATCACTCGCTTTGCCTTTGGTGACCTTCGGCTTCTTGGCTTTCACAGCAGCTTTCTGCGAGAGAAAAACATTGCTGTACAAAAATAGAGAATGGCATTCGACCCAACAGACATTAAACGGTTTAAAGACTGGGGTGGGGATTAAGGTACAGAGACTGCAGCCAGGGGACTTCAGGATTGCTTGCTTTCTAATTCACACCAGAACTCTCTAGTTCAGGTTCAAGTATTCCATAAAATTGCTCTATTTTCTGTGACGTTGTTTTTCCAAAGCCCTTTCCTCAGGTTGTTCAGACCCCTCGGCTGGGCTCAGGGGGATGATTAAAGGATTTGATAGGGTAGATACAGAGAAACTAGTTCCTCTGGTGGGGGAGTCCAGAATAAGGGGGTGTAACCTTAAAATTAGAGCTACGCCGTTCAGGGGTGATGTCAGGAAGCACTTCTTCACAAAAAGGGTAGCGGAAATCTGGAACTCTCCCTCAAAACGCTGCTGAGGCTGGGGGGAGGGGTGGGGGGAAAAGTGTCAATTGAAAATGCCAAAACTGAGATTGATAGATTTTTGTTGGGTAAGGGTACGGACTTTCAAAAGGTGTTTGATAAAGTACCACACATTAGGCTGGTTAGTGAAATTGAAGACCATGGGATAAAAGTGGCTATGGGAGAGGAAACAGTTGTGGTGAATGGCTGTTTTTCCAGACTGGAGGGAGGTATACAGTGGTGTTCCCCAGGGTTCAGTACCAGGGCCACTGCGGTTTGATATACATTCATGGCTTGGACTTGGGGGTACAGGGCACAATTTCAAAATTTGCAGATGACACAAAACTTGGAAGTGTGGTAAACAGTGAGGAAGATAGTAATAGACTTCAAGAGGACATAGACAGGCTGGTGGAATGGGCGGACACATCATAGAATGGTTACAGCACAGATGGAGGCCCGTCGAGCCCGTGCCAACTCTCTGCACGAGCACTCCAGCTAGTCCCACTCCCCCACCCTTTCCCCATAGCCCTGCAATTTTTTTCTCCTTCTGGTACGTATCTAATTCCCTTCTGAAAGCCACAACTGAATCTGCCTCCACCACCCTCTCAAGCAGTGCATTCCAGATCCTAACCACTTGCAGCGTAAAATTTTTTTCCCTCACGTTGCCTTTGGTTCTTTTGCCAATCACCTTAAATCTGTGTTCTCTGGTTCTCAATCCTTCCGCCAATGGGAACAGTTTCTCTCTATCAACTCTTGTCTAGACCCCTTGTGATTTTTGAACCTCTATCAAATCTCCTCTCAACCGTCTCTGCTCCAAGGAGAACAACCCCAGCTTCTCCAATCTATCCACATAACTGAAGTCCCTCATCCCTGGAACCATGCTTGTAAATCTTTTCTGCACCCTCTCTAAGGCCTTCACATCTTTCCTAAAGTACGGTGCCCAGAATTGGACAAAATACCCCAGTTGAAATTGAACCAATGTTTTATAAAGGTTCATCATAACCCTTGCATTTGTACTCTACCTCTATTTATGAAGCCCAGGATCCTGTATGCTTTTTTTAACCGCTTTCTCAACCTGCCCTGCCACCTTCAATGACTTGTGCACATACACCCCCCAGGTCTCTGTTCATCCACCCCCTTTAGAATTGGACCCTTTAGTTTATATTGCCCTCCTCGTTCTTCCTACCAAAATATATCACTTCACACTTTTCTGCGTTAAATTTCATCTACCACACGTCTGCCCATTCCACCAGCCTATCTATGTCCTCTTGAAGTCTATCACTATCCTCCTCACTGTTCACGATACTTCCAAGTTTTGTGGCATCTGCAAATTTTGAAATTGCGCCTTGTACACCCAAGTCCAAGTCATTAATATACGTCAAATAAAAGCAGTGGTCCCAAAACCGACCCCTGGGGAACACCGCGTACCTTCCTCCAGTTCGAAAAACAACTGTTCACCACTACTCTATTTCCCACCACTTAGCCAATTTCGTATCCATGCTGCCACTGTCCCTTTTATTCCATGGGCTTCAACTTTGCTGGCAAGCCTATTATGTGGCACTTCATCAAACGCTTTTTGGAAGTCCATGTACAGCACGTCAATCGCATTGCCCTCATTAACCTTCTCTGTTATCTCATCAAAAAACACGATCAAGTTAGTTAAACATGATTTGCCTTTAAAAAATGTGTGCTGGCTTTCATTAATTAATCCACACTTGTCCAAGTGACTGTTAATTTTGTCCCTGATTATCATTTCTAAAAGCTTCCCCACTACAGAGGTTAAACTGACCAGCCTGTGGCTGCTGGGTTTATCCTTGCACCCTTTTTTGAACAAGGGTGTAACATTTGCAATCCTCTGGTACCAGCCCCGTATCCAAGGAGTGGAAGATCATGGCCAGATGAAATTCAATGCAGAAAAGTGTGAGGTGGTACAATTTGGTAGGAAGAATGAGACGACAATACAGGCTAAATGGTACAATTTTAAAGGGTGTGCATGAACAGAGAGACCTGGGGGTGCTTGTGCACAAATCTTTGAAGGTGGCAGGACAGGTTAACAAAGCATATGGGATCCTGGGTTTTATAAATAGAGGCAGAGTGTACAAAAGCCAGGAAGTTATGTTAAACCTTTATAAAACACTAGTTCGGCCCCAGCTGGAGTATTGTGTCCAATTCTGGGCACCACACTTTAGGAAGGATGTGAAGGGTTTGGAGAAGATTTACTAGAATGGTTCCAGGGATGAGGGAATACAGTTACATGGAGAGACTAGAGAAGCTGGGAGCTTAGAGCAGAGATGGCTAGGAGGAGATTTGATCGAGGTGTTTAAAATCATGAAGGGTTTATATAGAGTAAACAAAGAGAAACGGTTTCCAATGGCTGAAGGATCGATAATCATAGGGCACAGATTTAAGGTGACTGGCAAAAGAACCAGAGGTGACATGAGAAAAATCTTTATGCAACGAGTGGTCAGGATTTGGAATGCAATGCCCGATAGGGTGGTGGTTACAGATTCAATAGTTGCCTTCAAAAGGGAATTGGTAAATACGTGAAGGAGGAAAAAATTGCAGGGGTATGGTGAAAGTGCGGGGGTGTAGGACTAACTGGATTGCTCTTCGAAAGAGCTGGCGCAGACTTGATGGGCCGAATGGCCTCCTTCTGTGCTGTACTATTCTATGATTAAGGGTTGCAGAACAAAGGCGGGTAAATGGAATTAAGATACATATCAGCCATGATCTAACTGAATGGCGGAACAGGCTCAAAGGGTTGAATGGTCTCCTGCCCTTCCTGTGCTCCATTAGGAAACAGCATAGTGATGGCTGTGGGTCCCAACATCATCCTGGCTATAGTACTGAAGATCAATGCACCAGAGCTAGCCACTCCCAGAGCCAGGCTATTCCAGTGCAGCTATGACACTACCCAGCTATGGCTCATTTACAATAAGCAGATCAAATTAACACCCAGTAAGTGATGGAAGGAGTCATCAGAAGTGCCATCAAGCAACACCTTCTCACCGATGCTCAGTTTGGGTTCTGCCTGAATCATTTTGTCTCCATATCTCATCACATGGACATGGACACGAGCTGAATGCCAGAGGAGAGGTGACAGTAATTGCCCTCAACATTAAGGCAAGGAGACACCAAGGGGCCCCAACAAAACTGAGGCCAATAGAGTCACGGGTAAAACCTCCATTGTCTGGAGTCGTACCGGATACAAAGGAAAATGGTTGTGGTTGACAGAAGCCAATCATCGCAGTCCCAGGACAACACTGCAGATCTCCAGGGAAGCAGCCTTGGCCCGACGACCTGCCCTCCATCATAAAGGTAAGGAGTGAAGCAGTTTGCGGACGATTACACAATATTCAGCTCCCTGATAAGGCAGCCCATGGGCAATATCTAGGATTGGGCTGGCAGGTAATATTCACACCATGTGTGTGGCAGGAAATGATCTTCAGTAAGAAAACAGCCAACTACCTCACCCCAGACCTTCAACAACACCACCCTCCAGAGTCCTCCACTGCAATACATTCTGGGGGTCACCACTGCCCAGATGCTTAACCAGACCAGCCATATTCACTCTGTCTATAAGAGTAGGGCAGAGGCTGGGCACTCTGCAACAAGTTCTAACCCGTCAAAGCCTCTTCATCTATAAGGCTACTCAGAATGTAATGGAATAACAAGCATGCACCCGATGGACACAGTCCAGTGGATAGAGCAACTTGTCACTGGACTCACCACCAGGACAATATTTAGGCTTGCCACCCCTTCAGAGCAACTAGGGAGGGCTATAAAAATGCAGCTTTGCCAACATGACAGTGAAGCCTGATCCTAACCTCATTCAACCTTCAATGGGATTCACTAGATCACAATCAGGATCGGGAACCCGGACAGATTTCTCCCCTCCCTCCAGGAGTGCTGAAGGCAATTATAGATCCCCAACGGAGATCAGCTAACTCAACACAGACCAGGATCAAATTGGAGACCATTCTGAACTGCATCTATCATCAATATCTGGTTATCTGACTGAAGTTAACAGAGCAGTGTTATCTGAAATTGAGTATTTAGTGACAGGTTTCCAGGATGCGGTGAAAGGCTTACCTTGGCTGGTGCCTTCTTGGTCGGAGCTGCAGGTTGGGCAAGACGTTGCTGTGAATCAGAGCGAGAAAGACAGTGAGAAACATCCTTCAACCAATAATTGATTAAAACAAGTAGGTACAAGTCATAAATTAACCAATACAGTATGCCAAACAATTCTACATCTGACAGAACCTCAGACCCTTTCTAGTCTTTTTAAGGCCATTCATATTATTGGCTGATTTCCCTCAATGCCCCCGGGAGCAGATAGAAGCCCCCCAGTGAACTTGACACACACACGACAGCCTTTGAGAGAGCTTCACTGCACTGTCACAAGTGTGTGACTATACACTAATGTTCCCTCTAATTTTATTTTTGCCCACGCAGCCCCATTAATGGGCTGTGCAGGACCTGCAGATTAAAAGGAACGTTGCTATACACATGCAAACTTAAAAGCCAGCTGACTGGACTCGAGTACTCCAATATCTACCTTGTTTCGGAGTGATTTCCTCAGACCCTGCAAAACAAAAGACAGTTTAGAAATGGGCAAGTCAGTGTTTAATGGATAACTGTAAAGCCTGTAATATACAAGATACTTACTTCAGGTTTTGGAGTCTCAGTCTAGAACAATAAAGAGAGGAGTGTTAGTGTTTTACTGCAAGGTTTAAAAGTAATTCTTACAGCCATAACTTGAAAACATAACTTACCGTAGATAGATCTCATGTCTACAAACCATGCCAGCTGGCTGTTGAAAATCCAATTCATCTCTAAATGCAAACATTTTACTAAATCCACAATGGACTGTAGTACAAATTCATAAAAGTTTAATTCTAAATTTGAAACTTTAAGTTGAGTTATAGTTTTGAGGATCTATCTGCTCCACCTCCTGATTACAGAATAGTCAGGAAGGACAGAGTAGGAAATAGATGAGGGCTGGCATGATCAAAGATTCCATTACAGCACTAGAACAAAGGGATGATACAAGAGATGGTGCAATAGATCCAAGAAAAAGAGGGTGAAATTGTAAATTTACTGATGTGCTAAATGGTACAGTATTATGGTACATGCTGACATCACTTAGATATTTCCAAATCTGCAACACCTGATGAGCATTATAAAAACCCAAACAAATTTACATCAGAAAACCAATACATCATTTGGGTTATTGAGATAATGAGTTTAACATCCAAAATAAATTTTACAGTTCATAAACATTAAGGAGATAGACAGACACACAAACTAATTGGAGAAAAATGGAGCTGGGCCATAATGGCTGACTTGAATTATCCAAAGATAGACTGGGGTAAGTCATGTGAGCAGCAGTGAAGGGGGTTCTGCCATGTGTCCAGGGTTGCTTTCTGCATTAGTGTGTTTTACACCAACGGCAAAAGAGGTGGAGGATTGATAGTTCTAGGAAATGAAGTGGGGCAAATAGGTATTGTCAGAGTGGGGGGGAACATCTAGGAAACATCAACCAGAACATAATCAGATTAAATATAAATAAAGTGTCAGCGGTGGCTCAGTGGGTAGCACCCTCACCTCGGAGTCAGAAGGCTGTGGGTTCAAGTCCCACTCCAGAGACTCGAGCACAAAAATCTAGGCTGACACTCCAGTGCAGTGCTGAGGGAGTGCTGCACTGTCAGAGGTGCCGTCTTTCGGATAAGACGTTAAACCAAAGCCCCGTCTGCCCTCAGGTGGACGTAAAAGATCCCATGGCACTATTTCGAAGAGGAGCAGGAGTTCCCCCAGTGTCCTGGCCAATATTTATCCCTCAATCAACATCATTAAAGCAGATTATCTGGTCATCATCACATTGCTGTTTGTGGGAGCTTGCTGTGCACAAATTGGCTGCCACGTTTCCTACATTACAACTTTGGCAACACTTCAAAAGTACTTCATTGGCTGTTAAGCACTTTGGGACGTCCGGTGGTTGTGAAAGGCACTATATAAATGCAAGTCTTTCTTTTTTATAAAAATTGAAAAGAGCGATCAAAGATAACAGACTGATCAGGGAAACAATTCCAATTAGATAAAAAGGGAACCAGGCCAGAGAAGCAAAGTTGACAAATAAAAAACAATGGAAATTGCCAACACAGGAGACAATTAGGACACAAACTACAGATATGCTCACAAGTAAAAGGTGGGGTAGTGAAAACTAGAGCTGCTTGAGAGGAGAGATTGAAATTAGAATGAGATTTACAATAAGGGCATAACAAGTCTTCGGTTAGTACTACTAGTGGGAAAAAATGTAATGGCTCAAGAAGAAGCATGAAAACTGGCAGGTCACATTAATGGAAATAGTAAAATATTTTATAAATACAAAGTTAGTTAAAAAAAGTGTGAAGCTGATTAGAGGGGAAAAAGGAAGCCTTCCATATGGTGACGGAATAGTTGAGTTACTGAATGCACAGAAGAGTGTGGCACTGGGAATGAAAGGGGGGAGGCGCAGAGCAAGGAGAGAGCAATTATAGACCAGGAGGTGGAAAGAGAGGGGGCTGGGGAGGGGCGGGAAAGAGAGGGGGGCAGCCGGGGGGGAGGGGGAGGAGCCAGGGGGGCGGAGAGAGAAGGGGCCCGGGGGGGGGCGGAGAGAACGGGGGGGGGGGCGGAGAGAAGGGGGCGAGCGGGGAGAGACGAGCGGGGAAGAAGGGGGACGGCCGGGGGGTGGAGGAAGGGGGCGGGAGGCGGCCGGGGGGGGGGGGGGGGAAGAGAAGGGGTGCGGCCGGGGGGGAAAGAGAAGGGGTGCGGCCCGGGGGGGAAAGAGAAGGGGTGCGGCCCGGGGGGGAAAGAGAAGGGGTGCGGCCCGGGGGGGGAAAGAGAAGGGGTGCGGCCCGGGGGGGAAAGAGAAGGGGTGCGGCCCGGGGGGGAAAGAGAAG
>NC_141006.1:53635212-53836832 GCF_052327205.1 Somniosus microcephalus | reverse complement strand
AGGGGGTGGGGTGGGGGAAATGGGAAGGGGGTGGGGTGGGGGAAATGGGAAGGGGGTGGGTGGGGGAAATGGGAAGGGGGTGGGTGGGGGAAATGCGAAGGGGGGTGGGGGAAATGGGAAGGGGGTGGGGGAAATGGGAAGGGGGGTGGGTGGGGGAAATGGGAAGGTGGGTGGGTGGGGGAAATGGGAAGGGGGTGGGTGGGGGAAATGGGAAGGGGGTGGGTGGGGGAAATGGGAAGGGGGGTGGGTGGGGGAAATGGGAAGGGGGTGGGTGGGGGAAATGGGAAGGGGGTGGGTGGGGGAAATGGGAAGGGGGGTGGGTGTGTGAAATGGGAAGCGGGGTGGGTGGGGGAAATGGGAAGGGGGTGGGTGGGGAAATGGGAAGGGGGGTGGGTGGGGGAAATGGGAAGAGGGTGGGTGGGGGAAATGGGAAGGGGGGTGGGTGGGGGAAATGGGAAGGGGGTGGGTGGGGGAAATGGGAAGGGGGGTGGGTGGGGGAAATGGGAAGGGGGGTGGGTGGGGGAAATGGGAAGGGGGTGGGTGGGGGAAATGGGAAGGGGGTGGGTGGGGGAAATGGGAAGGGGGTGGGTGGGGGAAATGGGAAGGGGGGTGGGTGGGGGAAATAGGAAGGGGGTGGGTGAAATAGGAAGGGGGTGGGTGGGGGAAGTAGGAAGGGGGTGGGTGAAATAGGAAGGGGGGTGGGTGGGGGAAATAGGAAGGGGGGTGGGTGGGGGAAATAGAAAGGTGGGTGGGAAATTTCTATGGGAGAAAAAGCTTTTCCCTAGAAGTAAAGTAGAAAAGATCTGGTGCCCAACAACAAACAGAGCCATGGGATGGCTGACCAAAGCCAGATTAGGCTCCCCCCAACACATAATAATACACACGGGCACAAATGACCTAAAGGCCCAACAGAAAGAGGTAGCAACATCGCTCAGAGCAATGATTAGGAAGGCAAGCAGTACATTTCCAAACACTAGAATCACTGTTTCCACAATATTGCCGAGAACAGACTTCAACAACAACACAATTCATGAGATAAATGCCAGCATAGCAAGAGACTGCGAATCAAACCACAACGTACACGTGGCCCAACACCCCACCCTCGATGAGGAATGTCTTTACGACCACGTCCACATCCAAAGGCAAAGAATATCGATCTTTGCTAAAGCCCTGAAGGACGTCGCTTTTAACCGGGTCCATACCCAGACTCCAAGAGGACCCCCCCCCCCCCGACCACCAGAGATCAGCGGGGTACATATCAGGAACACTACAAAGACCACCAACACACCAACCGAGACCAGAGAGGATCCCCATGCAAAACAACAATATCAGACCTGCACCACTCCTGTCCCACAGGGGAATAGGACCGCTCCCAGCCAGACAGAGGGAGAGATGCACAGGACGTACGCAATACCTCAGACAGAAACAATCCATTAAGAGACAATAAGCAGATGTGCAGCAGCATCTACTTCCGCCTTATGGATCAAGGACTAATTAATAGAAAGAACTGTAACCAAATTGTATTAACTTTTATAGACAACTGAAGTGATCTTTTTTTCCCCACACTTAGACACGACAAACACGTACCACTCTTTAACCTATCATAGTAAAAGGTCAAACTTAACATGAAATCCTTATATATTTAAACCTGGAATATCCAAGGTCTACGCTCTTCAGTGCGAGACGTGAAGAGTAGGACCCCAGAGTTCATAGATGAAACTAAAGACCTAGATATCATAATTTTACAGGAAACTTGGTATGAAGGAAAAGGACACACTGGCTGTCCCCAAGGGTACACTGAGCTGGTGGTCCCCTCCAATAAATTACCAAGTGTAACCCAAGGCAGAGACTCCGGAGGCATACTGATCTGGTTTAAAACAGAACTTAAGAATTACATCAAATTTATAAAAAAGGGCGAAAACCATATGTGGCTCAAACTTGAGAGGGAGATTATCTCAAACACCCAAGATGTTTACATTTGCGCACTTTATATCCCCCCAATCGATTCCCCGTACTTTAAAGAGGACACCTTCTCCAACATGGAGGGGGAAATTATCCAATACCAGGCCCAGGGGAACGTGTTGATCTGTGGGGACCTCAATTCAAGAACGGGCGAAGAACCAGACTTCACCAATAATCAGGGAAACAATTACGTTTTCGGGAATAACCACTTTGACATCCCTTCCCTTCCATACAGGCATAACTGCGACAAGCAGTCAAATACCAACGGAAAACAGCTACTACAGCTCTGTCGAAACCTGGGTCTGTACATTGTCAATGGTAGGTTCATAGGAGACCTCCTAGGAAGATCGACCTATTGCTCACCTCTTGGCTGCAGCACAGTAGACTATATGATTACAGACTTAGACCCATCCTCTTTCAGAGCATTAACAGTCAAACCACAAACAACACTGTCAGATCACAGTCAAATTACTATGTTCCTCAAAAAGACAGAAACAAACAACATAGAAACACAACCCAGTAAACTGTACAACACCAAAAAATCGTACAGATGGGCCAAAAACGACACGGAAAAATACCAGAAAACAATTAGCAATGCATCAACTCAAGCTCTCTTAGACACCTTTCTGGATAACATATACACTCACAATAAAGAAGGCGTAAACCGGGCAGTTATTAAACTAAACAATATTTTTGATAATTTGGCAACAAATGCAAACTTGAAAGCTCGCAAGAACAAACCCAAAACTATGAAAAATGGTTTGACCGAGATTGCCATAACATGAGGAAAAAACTTAGAAAAATATCAAACCAAAAACACAGACATCCAGAAAACGAGGAATTACGCCTTACTTATTGTCAGACACTAACACAATACAGAAACACACTCAGAACCAAAAAAGAGCAATATATTAAGAATACACTCAGCTCCATGGAGGAATCCATTGATTCCAATTGTTTCTGGGAAAACTTGAAAACACTACACAAAAAACAACACGACGATTTGGCCATTCAAAATGGGGACACATGGGTAAACCACTTTGAAAAATTATACCAGAAAAACACACTATGACCAGAGCAACACCAAATATGCAAAAAACTGGAAAAGCTAGAAATGGCCATAAAAGATAACCAAAACCCGCTAGACGCCATAATAACAGAAAAAGAACTTCTTGAAAAACTCAAGGACCTGCGACCAGGAAAAGCCTGCGGGACAGACGGCATACTAAACGAGATGATTAAACACACAGACAACAAAATGAAACTGGCTATCCTAAAACTCTTCAACTTGGTTCTGAGTGTCGGTTATTTCCCTGATATCTGGAACAAAGGACTCATAACGCCCATATACAAAAGTGGGGACAAAATCGACCCAAACAACTATCGAGGCATCTGTGTAAACAGTAACCTGGGGAAGGTATTCTGTAGCATCATAAACAAAAGACTTATAAACTTCCTTGAGGAGCACAATGTCTTGAGTAAAAGCCAAATTGGATTCCTGCCAAACTATAGAACATCCGATCATATCTTCACCCTACAGACCCTAATTGACAAACACGTTCACCATAACAAAAGCAAAATCTACGCATGCTTTGTAGATTTCCAGAAAGCTTTCGACTCCATCTGGCATAACGGTTTATTCCTGAAACTTATCGAAAGCGGGGTAGGAGGGAAAACATATGATGTAATTAAATCAATGTATACAAACAACAAATGTGCAGTTAAAATTGGAGACAAACAAACAAAATACTTCCCACAGGGGCGGGGGGTGACGCAGGGCTCGCCAATCTCACCGACACTCTTTAATATTTACATAAATGGATTGGCAAAACTACTTGAACAATCTACAGCACCCGGCCTCACCCTATATGAATCCAAGGTTAAATTCCTCCTCTATGCAGACGACCTGGTTCTGCTGTCACCAACTAAAGAGGGTCTACAGCAGAACCTGGACCTGCTGGAGTCATACTGCCAGACTTGGGCCCTGACAATAAATCCCCAAAAAACCAAAGTCCTTGTGTTCCAGCAAAGATCCAAACATCAGGGACCCAAAATAAATTTCACAGTAGGAACAACCAAAATTGAACAAACCACTAACTACACATACTTGGGCTTAAAAATCAGTTCTACGGGAAACTTCAAACTGGCTGTGAATGAACTGAAAGAGAAAGCAAGAAGGGCTTTCTATGCCATCAAAAAATCAATCCAAATAGAAATCCCAATTAGCATTTGGCTCAAAATTTTCAAATCAGTAATTGAACCAATTGCACTCTATGGCAGTGAAGTATGGGGACCGCTAACTCAACAAGAATTCGCAAAATGGGACAAACACCCAATTGAGATCCTACATGCAGAATTCTGTAAAAGTATCCTCCGGACTCAAAGGAAAACAGTAAACAATGCATGCAGGGCGGAACTAGGCCAATATCCATTAATAATCACTATCCAAAAAAGAGCCACCAAATTTTGGAATCACCTACAAATGAGCAACCCCCAATGCTATCACTACGACGCCCTGAAATGCCAAGAGCTGACCATAAAGAAGAATACCCTCAGTCAACTAGTCCTGGGACTCAGTGAAGTAACTACTAACAATAACCAGCCCCAGGACAGTGACAGGGTAACACAAAGAATTCGACCCAACACAATCGTCGCTAAGCAAAAGGAAAAATATCTGACATATTGGGCAGAAACAACAAAAACCCAAAGCAAACTCAATTGCTACTTGGCCCTAAACAGACAATACAACATAGCTGATTACCTGACCATGGTAAAGGATAACAAACTGAGAAGAACCTTGACAAGGTACAGACTTAGCGAACATAGCCTAGCGATCGAAAAAGGCAGACACAGGCAGACCAGGCTGCCAAGAGAAGACAGGATATGCTCGCACTGCAGTCAGGGAGTAGTGGAGACAGAGATGCACTTCCTCACAGCCTGTGGAAAATATCAGGACATCAGGGAGAATTTCTACCAAAAATTCTCACAAATATGCCCTGAATTCAGAAATCTGAATGACAACCAAAAACTCCCATTCCTACTGGGAGAGGAGAGAAGCTGTGTAACACTGGCGGCACACTATGTTACAGCTTGCCATGAACAGAGGGACAACCAGTAAACTAAGAAATGAATATATATAAACAATGTGAATGTATATTTATACACTCAGGGATATACCTGTTTATACACTGTATGAATAGAACTGCGTTTATGTGCTCAACCATAAATGTATTTTGATGCTTTGGCAACATAAGATGTAACTTATCATGCCAATAAAGCGATTTGAATTGTGATTTGGGTGGAGGAAATAGGAAGGGGGTGGGTGGGGGAAATAGGAAAGGGGGGGCTGGGTGGGGGAAATAGGAAGGTGGGTGGGGGAAATAGGAAGGGGGGTGGGTGGGGGAAATAGGAAGGGGGGTGGGTGGGTGGGGGAAATAGGAAGGGGGGTGGGTGGGGGAAATAGGAATGGGGTGGGTGGGTGGGTGGGGGAAATAGGATGGGGGGTGGGTGGGTGGGTGGGGGAAATAGGATGGGGGGTGGGTGGGTGGGTGGGGGAAATAGGATGGGGGGTGGGTGGGTGGGTGGGGGAAATAGGATGGGGGTGGGTGGGTGGGGGAAATAGGATGGGGGGTGGGTGGGTGGGGGAAATAGGATGGGGGGGTGTGGGTGGGGGAAATAGGAAGGGGGGTGGGTGGGTGGGGGAAATAGGAAGGGGGGTGGGTGGGTGGGGGAAATAGGAAGGGGGGTGGGTGGGTGGGGGAAATAGGAAGGGGGGTGGGTGGGTGGGGGAAATAGGAAGGGGGGTGGGTGGGTGGGGGAAATAGGAAGGGGGTGGGTGGGTGAAATAGGAAGGGGGTGGGTGGGTGGGTGGGGGAAATAGGATGGGGGGTGGGTGGGTGGGTGGGGGAAATAGGATGGGGGTGGGTGGGTGGGGGAAATAGGATGGGGGGTGGGTGGGTGGGGGAAATAGGATGGGGGGTGGGTGGGGGAAATAGGAAGGGGGTGGGTGGGTGGGGGAAATAGGATGGGGGGTGGGTGGGTGGGGAAATAGGATGGGGGGTGGGTGGGTGGGGGAAATAGGATGGGGGGTGGGTGGGTGGGGGAAATAGGATGGGGGTGGGTGGGTGGGGGAAATAGGATGGGGGGTGGGTGGGTGGGGGAAATAGGATGGGGGGTGGGTGGGTGGGGGAAATAGGAAGGGGGTGGGTGGGGGAAATAGGAAGGGGGTGGGTGGGGGAAATAGGAAGGGGGTGGGTGGGGGAAATAGGAAGGGGGTGGGTGGGGGAAATAGGAAGGGGGTGTGTGGGGGAAATAGGAAGGGGGTGGGGGGAATAGGAAGGGGGTGGTGGGGGGAATAGGAAGGGGGTGGTGGGGGGAATAGGAAGTGGGGTGGGGGGAATAGGAAGGGTGGGGGGAATAGGAAAGGGAGGAGGGGGGAATCGGAAAGGGAGGAGGGGGGAATCGGAAGGGGGGTGGGGGGAATCGGAAGGGGGGTGGGGTAAATAGGAAGGGGGTGGGGGGAATAGGAAGGGGTGGGTGAGGTGGGGGAAATAGGAAGGGGGTGGGGGGAAATAGGAAGTGGGGGGTGGGGGGAATAGGACGGGGTGGGGGGAATAGGAAGGGGGGAAATAGGAAGGGGGGTGGGGGAAATAGGAAGGGGGGTGGGGGAAATAGGAAGGGGGGGAAATAGGAAGGGGGTGGTGGGGGAAATAGGAAGGGGGGAAATAGGAAGGGGGTGGTGGGGGAAATTGGAAGGGGGTGCGGGAAATAGGGAGGAGGGGGTGGGGGAAATGGGGAGGACGGGGGGTGGGGGAAATGGGGAGGACGGGGGGTGGGGGAAATGGGGAGGAGGGGGGGTGGGGGAAATGGGGAAGAGGGGGGGTGGGGGAAATGGGGAGGAGGGGGGGTGGGGGAAATGGGGAGGAGGGGGTGGGGGAAATGGGGAGGGGGTGGGGGAAATGGGGAGGGGGAAATGGGGAGGAGGGGTGGGGGAAATGGGGGGGTGGGGGAAATGGGGAGGACGGGGGTGGGGGAAATGGGGAGGACGGGGGGTTGGGGAGGAGGGGGTGTGGGGGAAATGGGGAGGGGGGTGGGGCAAATGGGGAGGGGGGGTGGGGCAAAAGGGGAGGAGGGGGTGGGGGAAATGGGGAGGACGGGGGGTGGGGGAAATGGGGAGGAGGGGGGTGGGGGAAATGGAGAGGAGGTGGGTGGGGGAAATGGGGAGGAGGGGGGTGGGGGAAATGGGAAGGGGGTGGGTGGGGGAAATGGGAAGGAGGGTGGGTGGGGGAAATGGGAAGGGGGGTGGGTGGGGGAAATGGGAAGGGGTGGGTGGGGGAAATGGGAAGGGGGGTGGGTGGGGGAAATGGGAAGGGGGTGGGTGGGGGAAATGGGAAGGGGGGTGGGTGGGGGAAATGGGAAGGGGTGGGGGAAATGGGAAAGGGGTGGGGGAAATGGGAAGGGGGTGGGGGAAATGGGAAGGGGTGGGGGAAATGGGAAGGGGGGTGGGTGGGGGAAATGGGAAGGGGGTGGGTGGGGGAAATGGGAAGGGGGTGGGTGGGGGAAATAGGAAGGGGGGTGGGTGGGGGAAATAGAAAGGTGGGTGGGTGGGGGAAATAGGAAGGGGGTGGCTGGGGGAAATAGGAAGGGGGTGTGTGGGGGAAATAGGAAGGGGGTGGGTGGGGGAAATAGGAAGGGGGTGAGTGGGGGAAATGGGAAAGGGGGGGCTGGGTGGGGGAAATAGGAAGGGGGGGCTGGGTGGGGGAAATAGGAAAGGGGGGCTGGGTGGGGGAAATAGGAAGGTGGGTGGGGGAAATAGGAAGGGGGTGGGTGGGGGAAATAGGAAGGGGGGTGGGTGGGTGGGGGAAATAGGAAGGGGGGTGGGTGGGGGAAATAGGAAGGGGCTGGGGGAAATAGGAAGGGGGGTGGGTGGGTGGGGGAAATAGGAAGGGGGGTGGGTGGGTGGGGGAAATAGGAAGGGGGGGAATAGGAAGGGGGGAAATAGGAGGGGGGTGAAATAGGATGGGTGAGGGGGGTAATAGGATGGGTGAGGGGGGAATAGGAAGGGTGAGGGGGGAAATAGGAAGGGTGAGGGGGGAATAGGAAGGGTGAGGAAGGGGGGGAAATAGGATGGGTGAGGGGGGGAATAGGAAGGGTGAGGGGGGAAATAGGAAGGGTGAGGGGGGGAAATAGGAAGGGTGAGGGGGGAAATAGGATGGGGGGGAATAGGAAGGAAGGGGGGAATAGGAAGGAAGGGGGGAATAGGAAGGAGGGGGGAAATAGGAAGGGGAAATAGGAAGGGGGAATAGGAAGGGGGGAAATAGGAAGGAGGAGGGGGAATAGGAAGGAGGGGGCGGGAAATAGGAAGGGGGGATAGGAAGGGGGGATAGGAAGGGGGGGAGGAAATAGGAAGGGGGGAAATAGGAAGGAGGGGGAAATAGGAAATAGGAAGGAGGGGGGAACAGGAAGGGGGGAGGCAATAGGAAGGGAGGAGGAAATAGGAAGGAGGGGGGCAGGGAGGAAATAGGAAGGGGGGAGGAAATAGGAAGGAGGGGGGAGGAAATAGGAAGGAGGGGGGCGGAGGAAATAGGAAGGGGGGAGGAAATAGGAAGGAGGGGTGGAGGAAATAAGGAGGGGGAAATAGGAAGGGGGAAATAGGAAGGAGGGGAGGAAATAGGAAGGAGGGGGGAATAGGAAGGATTGGGGGGGAATAGGAAGAAGGGGGGAATAGGAAGAAGGGAATAGGAAGAAGGGGGGAATAGGAAGAAGGGGAATAGGAAGAGGGGGGGAATAGGGAGGGAGCGGAATAGGGAGGGGGGAAATAGGGAGGGAGGGCAGGAATAGGGAGGGAGGGGGAAAATAGGGAGGGAGGGGGAAATAGGGAGGATGGTGGGGGAAATAGGGAGGGAGGGGGGAAAGAGGGAGGGGGAATAGGGAGGGGGGAAATAGGGAGGGAGGTGGGGGGATATAGGGAGGGAGGTGGGGGGAAATAGGGAGGGAGGGGGGAAATAGGAAGGGGGGAAATAGGAAGGAGGGGGGAGGAAATAGGAAGGAGGGGGGAGGAAATAGGAAGGGGGAGGAAATAGGAAGGAGGGGGGAGGAAATAGGAAGGGGGAGGAAATAGGAAGGAGGCGTGAGGAATAGGAAGGAGGGGGGAATAGGAAGGGGGGGAAATAGGAAGGGGGGAGGAAATAGGAAGGAGGGGGAGGAAATACGAAGGAGGGGGAGGAAATAGGAAGGGGGGGGAATTAGGAAGGAGTGGGGGGAATAGGAAGAAGGGAATAGGAAGGGGGAATAGGGAGGGAGGGGGAGAAATAGGGAGGGGGGATTAGGGAGGGGGGAAAGGGGAATAGGGAGGGTGGGGGGATTAGGGAGGGGGGGAAATAGGGAGGAGGGGGGGAATTAGGGAGGTGGGGGGAATAGGAAGGGGGGAGAATTGGAAGGAGGAGGGGGGAATAGGAAGGGGGGAATAGGAAGGAGGGTGGGTGGGGGGATAGGAATGGGGGGAATAGGAAGGAGGGGGGGAGGGGTGGTGGGATAGGAAGGAGGGTGGTGGGGGGGAATAGGAAGGAGGGTGGTGGGGGGGAATAGGAAGGAGGGAGGGGGGAAATAGGGAATAGGGAGGGAGGGGGAGCAAATAGGAGGGTGGGGGGGAAATAGGAATGGTGGGGGGGAAATAGGAAGGGTGGGGGGGAAATAGGAGGGTGGGGGGGGGGAATAGGGAGGGAGGGGGGAAATAGGGAGGGGGGGAATAGGGAGGGGAGATAGGGTGGGGGGGGATTAGGAGGGAGGGAATAGGGAGGGGGGAAAGAGGGAGGGAGAGGGATGAGGGAGGGACGGGGGGAAAGAGGGTGGGGGGGAATAGGGAGGGAGGGGGGAAATAGGGAGGGGAAATAGGGAGGGGGGGATTGAGGGAGGGAGGGGGGAATAGGAAGGGAGGGGGGATTTGGGAGGGAGGGGGTATTAGGGAGGGGGGATTGGGGGGAAATAGGGAGGGGAATGGGTGGGAGGGGGGAATAGGAGGAGGGGGGGATAGGAAGGGGGGAAATAGGGAGGGAGTGGGGGAAATAGGGAGGGGGGGAAAGAGGGGAGGGGATGTAGAGGGTGGAGGGGGAAGCGGGAGGGGGGAAGAGGAGGGAGGGGGGAAAGAAGGGGGGCAAGAGGGTGGGGGGAAGAGGGTGGGGGGAAGAGGGAGGGGGAAATAGGGAGGGGGAAGTAGGGAGGGAGGGGGGAAATAGGGTGGGAGGAAGGGGGAAATAGGGAGGGAGGGGGGAGATAGGGAGGGGGGAAATAGGGAGGGAGGGTGAGGGGGGAAATAGGGAGGGTGGGGGGAAATCGGAAGGGAGGTGGGGGAAGAGGGAGTGCGGGGGGGGAAATAGGGAGGGAGGTGGGGGGGGAAATAGGGAGGGAGGGCGGGGGGGTTAATAGGGAGGGAGGGCGGGGGGGAAATAGGGAGGGAGGGTGGGGCAGGGGAAATAGGGAAGGAGGGTGGGGTGGGGGAAATAGGGAGGGAGGGGGGAATTGGGAGTGAGGGGGAAATAGGGAGGGAGGGAGGGAGGGGGAAAATAGGGAGGAAGGGGGAAATAGGGAGGGGGAAATAGGGAGGGGGAAAGGGGGGGGAAATAGGGAGGGGGGAATAGGGAGGGAGGGGGGAAATAGGGAGGGAGCGAGGGGGGGAAATAGGGAGGGGGGAAATAGGAAGGGGAGGAAATAGGAGGGGGGAAATAGGAGGGGGGGAAATAGGATGGGGGGGAAATAGGAAGGGGGGAAATAGGAGGGGGGAAATAGGAAGGGGGGAAATAGGAGGGGGGAAATAGGAAGGGGGGAAATAGGAGGGGGTGAAATAGGATGGGTGAGGGGGGTAATAGGAAGGGTGAGGGGGGAATAGGATGGGTGAGGGGGAAATAGGAAGGGTGAGGGGGGGAATAGGAAGGGTGAGGGGGGAAATAGGAAGGGTGAGGGGGGAATAGGAAGGGTGAGGAAGGGGGGAAATAGGATGGGTGAGGGGGGAAATAGGAAGGGTGAGGGGGGGAAATAGGATGGGGGGAACTAGGAAGGGGGGAATAGGAAGGAGGGGGAAATAGGAAGGAGGGAAATAGGAAGGAAGGGGGGAAATAGGAAGGGGGAATAGGAAGGGGGGAAATAGGAAGGAGGAGGGGGAATAGAAAGGAGGGGGCGGGAAATAGGAAGGGGGGATAGGAAGGGGGGAGGAAATAGGAAGGGGGAAATAGGAAGGAGGGGGGAAATAGGAAGGAGGGGGAATAGGAAGGGGGGGAGGAAATAGGAAGGGGGGAGGAAATAGGAAGGAGGGGGGCAGGGAGGAAATAGGAAGGGGGAGGAAATAGGAAGGAGGGGGAGGAAATAGGAAGGAGGGGGCGGAGGAAATAGGAAGGGGGGGGAGGAAATAGGAAGGAGGGGTGGAGGAAATAAGAAGGAGGGGGAAATAGGAAGGGGGGAATAGGAAGGAGGGAGGGGGAGGAAATAGGAAGGCGGGGGGGAATAGGAAGGGGGGAATAGGAAGAAGGGGGGCAATAGGAAGAAGGGAATAGGAAGAAGGGGGTATAGGAAGAGGGGGGAATAGGAAGAAGGGGGGAATAGGAAGAAGGGTGGGAATAGGAAGGGGGGGAATAGGGAGGGAGGGGAATAGGGAGGGGGGAAATAGGGAGGGAGGGCAGGAATAGGGAGGGAGGGGGGAAATAGGGAGGGAGGGGGGAAATAGGGAGGATGGTGGGGGAAATAGGGAGGGAGGGGGGAAATAGGGAGGGGGGAAAGAGGGAGGGGGAATAGGGAGGGGGGAAATAGGGAGGGAGGTGGGGGGATATAGGGAGGGAGGTGGAGGGAAATAGGGAGGGAGGGGGGAAATAGGAAGGGGGGAAATAGGAAGGAGGGGGGAGGGAGGAAATAGGAAGGGGGATGAAATAGGAAGGGAGGAGGAAATAGGAAGGGGGGAGGAAATAGGAAGGAGGGGGGAGGAAATAGGAAGGGGGAGGAAATAGGAAGGAGGAGGGGAGGAAATACGAAGGAGGGGGAGGAAATAGGAAGGGGGGAAATAGGAAGGAGGGGGGAAATAGGAAGGAGTGGGGGGAATAGGAAGAAGGGGGAATAGGAAGAAGGGGAATAGGAAGAAGGGGGGAATAGGAAGGGGGAATAGGAAGGGGGGAATAGGGAGGGAGGGGGAGAAATAGGGAGGAGGGGAAATAGGGAGGGGGGAAAAGGGGGAATAGGGAGGGGGGAAATAGGAAGGGAGGTGGGGGGAAATAGGGAGGCAGGAGGGGGAAATAGGGAGGGAGGGGGGGAAGGAAATAGGGTGGAGGGGGGAATAGGGAGGAGGGGGGAATAGGAAGGAGGGGGAAATAGGAAGGAGGGAAATAGGAAGGGAAGGGGGGAAATAGGAAGGGGGAATAGGAAGGGGGAAATAGGAAGGAGGAGGGGGATTAGAAAGGAGGGGGCGGGAAATAGGAAGGGGGGATAGGAAGGGGGAGGAAATAGGAAGGGGGAAATAGGAAGGAGGGGGGAAATAGGAAGGAGGGGGGAATAGGAAGGGGGGGAGGAAATAGGAAGGGGGGAGGAAATAGGAAGGAGGGGGGCAGGGAGGAAATAGGAAGGGGGAGGAAATAGGAAGGAGGGGGGAGGAAATAGGAAGGAGGGGGGAGGAGGAATAGGAAGGGGGGGGGAGGAAATAGGACGGAGGGGTGGAGGAAATAAGAAGGAGGGGGAAATAGGAAGGGGGGGAAATAGGAAGGAGGGGGAGGAATAGGAAGGCGGGGGGAATAGGAAGGGGGGGAATAGGAAGAAGGGGGGCAATAGGAAGAAGGGAATAGAAGAAGGGGGTATAGGAAGAGGGGGGAATAGGAAGAAGGGGGAATAGGAAGAAGGGGGGGAATAGGAAGGGGGGGAATAGGAGGGAGGGGAATAGGGAGGGGGGAATAGGGAGGGAGGGCAGGAATAGGGAGGGAGGGGGGAAATAGGGAGGGAGGGGGGAAATAGGGAGGATGGTGGGGGAAATAGGGAGGGAGGGGGGAAATAGGGAGGGGGGAAAGAGGGAGGGGGAATAGGGAGGGGGGAAATAGGGAGGGAGGTGGGGGGATATAGGGAGGGAGGTGGAGGGAAATAGGGAGGGAGGGGGAAATAGGAAGGGGGAAATAGGAAGGAGGGGGGAGGGAGGAAATAGGAAGGGGGATGAAATAGGAAGGGAGGAGGAAATAGGAAGGGGGAGGAAATAGGAAGGAGGGGGGAGGAAATAGGAAGGGGGAGGAAATAGGAAGGAGGGGGGAGGAATTACGAAGGAGGGGGAGGAAATAGGAAGGGGGGAAATAGGAAGGAGGGGGAAATAGGAAGGAGTGGGGGGAATAGGAAGAAGGGGGGAATAGGAAGAAGGGGAATAGGAAGAAGGGGGGAATAGGAAGGGGGAATAGGAAGGGGGGAATAGGGAGGGAGGGGGAGAAATAGGGAGGAGGGGAAATAGGGAGGGGGAAAAGGGGGAATAGGGAGGGGGGAAATAGGAAGGGAGGTGGGGGGAAATAGGGAGGCAGGGAGGGGGAAATAGGGAGGGAGGGGGGGAAATAGGGAGGAGGGGGAATAGGGAGGAGGGGGGAATAGGAAGGAGGGGGGAATAGGAAGGAGGGGGGAATAGGAAGGGGGGGAGAATAGGAAGAGGGGGAATAGGAAGGAGGAGGGGGGAATAGGAAGGGGGGGAATAGGAAGGAGGGTGGGTGGGGGGGATAGGAATGGGGGGAATAGGAAGGAGGGGGAGGGTGGTGGGAATAGGAAGGAGGGTGGTGGGGGGGAATAGGAAGGAGGGTGGTGGTGGGGGGGAATAGGAAGGAGGGAGGGGGGAAATAGGGAGGAGGGGGAGCAAATAGGAAGGGTGGGGGGAAATAGGAATGGTGGGGGGGGAATAGGAAGGGTGGGGGGGGAAATAGGAAGGGTGGGGGGGAATAGGGAGGGGGAGGGGGAAATAGGGAGGGAGGGGGGAAATAGGGAGGGAGGGGGGGAAATAGGGAGGGAGGGGGGAAATAGGGAGGGAGGTGGGGGTAATAGGGAGGGAGGGGGAAATAGGGAGGGGGGAAATAGGGAGGGGGGAAAGAGGGAGGGAGGGGGGGGGGAAGAGGGAGGGACGGGGGGAAAGAGGGAGGGGGAAATAGGGAGCGAGGGGGGGAAATAGGGAGGGGGCAAGAGGGAGGGGGGAAAGAGGGAGGGAGGGGGGAAATAGGGAGGGGGGAAATGGGGGGGAATAGGGAGGAGGGGGGAAATAGGGAGGGGAAATTGGGAGGGAGGGGGGAAATAGGGAGGGAGGGGGGAAATAGGGAGGGGGGAAATAGTGAGGGAGGGAGGGGGTAGAGGGAGGGGGTGTAGAGGGAGGGAGGGGGAAGAGGGAGGGGGAAGAGGGAGGGAGGGGGGAATGAAGGGGGCAAGAGGGAGGGAGGGGGAAGAGGGAGGGGGGAGAGGGAGGGGGAAATAGGGAGGGAGGGGGGAAGTAGGGAGGGAGGGGGGAATAGGGAGGGAGGAAAGGGGAAATAGGGGGGAGGGGGGATATTGGGAGGGAGGGGGGAAATAGGGAGGGAGGGGGGAATCGGAAGGGAGGAGGGGAAGAGGGAGGGTGGGGGGGAAATAGGGAGGGAGGGCGGGGGGGTTAATAGGGAGGGAGGGTGGGGCAGGGGAAATAGGGAAGGAGGGTGGGGCGGGGAATAGGGAGGGAGGGAGGGAGGGGGAATTGGGAGTGAGGGGGAAATAGGGAGGGAGGGAGGAGGGAGGGGGGAAATAGGGAGGGGGGAAAATAGGGAGGGGGAAAGAGGGAGGGGGGAAATAGGGAGGGGGGAATAGGGAGGGGGGAATAGGGAGGGAGGGGGGAAATAGGAAGGGAGGGAGGGGGGAAATATGGAGGGGGGGAAATAGGGAGGGAGGGAGGGGGGAAATAGGGAGGAGGGGGGGAAATAGGGAGGGAGAGAGGGGGGAAATAAGGAGGGGGAAATAGGGAGGGAGGGATGGGGGAAAGAGGGAGGGAGGGCAGGGGGGAAATAGGGAGGGGGAAATAGGGAGGGAGGGGGCGAAGTAGGGAGGGAGGGAGGGGGGAAATAGGGAGGGAGGGGGGAAATAGGGAGGGAGGGAGGGAGGGGGGAAATAGGGAGGGAGGGAAGGGGGGAAATAGGGAGGGAGGGGAGCAAGAGGGAGGGAGGGGGGAAAGAGGGAGGGGGGAAGAGGGAGGGGGGAAATAGGGAGGGAGGGGGGAAGAGGGAGGGGGGAATTAGGGAGGGAGGGAGGGGGGAAATAGGGAGGGAGGGGAGGGGGGAAACTAGGGAGGGAGGGGGGAAGAGGGAGGGGGGAATTAGGGAGGGAGGGAGGGGGGAAATAGGGAGGGAGGGAAGGGGGGGAATAGGGAGGGGGGAAATAGGGAGGGAGGGTGAGGGGGGAAATAGGGAGGGAGGGGGGAAATAGGGAGGGGGAAATAGGAGGGTGGGGGGGAAATAGGGAGGGAGGGGGGGAAATAGGGAGGGAGGGCGGGGAGTGGGAAATAGGGAGGGAGTGTGGGGTGGGGAAATAGGGAAGGAGGGTGGGGTGGGGGAAATAGGGAGGGAGGGAGGGTGGGGGGGGAAATTGGGAGTGAGGGGGTAAATCGGGAGGGAGGGAGGGAGGGGGGAAATAGGGAGGGAGGGAGGGGGGAAAGAGGGAGGGGGAAAGAGGGAGGGGGGGAAAGAGGGAGGGGGGAAATGGGGAGGGGGGAAATAGGGAGGGGGGAAATAGGGAGGGGGGGGAATAGGGAGGCGAGGGAGGGGGGAAATAGGGAGGGGAAATAGGGAGGAGGGCGGGAGGGGGAAATAGGGAGGAGGGAGGGGGGGAAATAGGGAGAGGGGGAAATAGGGAGGGGGGAAGAGGGAGAAGGGGAAATAGGGAGGGAGGGAAGGGGGGGAAATAGGGAGGGAGGGAGGGAGGGGGGAAATAGGGAGGGAGGTAGGGAGGGGGAAATAGGGAGGGAGGGGGAAATAGAGAGGGGAAATAGGGAGGGTGGGGGGGAATAGGGAGGGAGGGCGGGGGTGGGAAATAGGGAGGGAGGGTGGGGGGTTAATAGGGAGGGAGGGTGGGAGGGGGAATAGGGAGGGAGGGGGGAAATAGGGAGGGAGGGGGGAAAGAGGGAGGGGGGGAAATAGGGAGGGAGGGAGGGGGGGAAATAGGGAGAGGGGGGGAAATAGGGAGGGAGAGGGGGAAATAGGGAGGGAGGGAGGGGGGGAAATAGGGAGGAGGGAAGGGGGGAAATAGGGAGGGGGGAAATAGGGAGGGAGGGTGAGGGGGAAATAGGGAGGGAGGGGGAGGAAATAGGGAGGGAGGGAGGGTGTGGGGGGGAAATTGGGACGAGGGGGGAATAGGGAGGGAGGGAGGGGGGAAATAGGGAGGGAGGGAGGGGGGAAATAGGGAGGGGGGGAAAGAGGGAGGGGGGAAAGAGGGAGGGGGAAAGAGGCGAGGGGGGAAATGGGGAGGGGGGAAATAGGGAGGGAGGGGGGAAATAGGGAAGGGAGGAGGGGGAGGGGGATAGGGAGGAATTGGGAGGGAGGGGGGAATAGGGAGGGGGGGAAGAGGGAGGGGGGGAAATAGGGAGGGAGGGAGGGGGGAAATAGGGAGAGGGGGGAATAGGGAGGGCGGGAAGAGGGAGAAGGGGAAATAGGGAGGGGGGAATAGGGAGAGGGGGAAATAGGGAGGGAGGGAAGGGGAGGGAAATAGGGAGGGGGGGAAATAGGGAGGGAGGGTGAGGGGCGGGAAATAGGGAGGGAGGGGGGAAATAGGGAGGGTGGGGGGGAATTAGGGAGGGAGGGTGGGGCGGGGGAACTAGGGAGGGAGGGAGGGTGGGGGGGAAATTGGGAGCGAGGGGGGAAATTGGGAGGGAGGGAGGGAGGGGGGAAATAGGGAGGGAGGGAAGGAGGGGGGAAATAGGGAGGAGGGAGGGGGAAATAGGGAGGGAGGGAGGGGGGAAATAGGGAGGGGGGAAAGAGGGAGGGGGAAATAGGGAGGGGGAAAGAGGGAGGGGGGGAAATGGGGAGGGGGGAAATAGGGAGTGAGGGAGGGAGGGGGAAATAGGGAGGGAGGGGGAAATAGGGAGGGAGGGAGGGGGGAAATAGGGAGGGGGGGAAATAGCGAGGGAGGGAGGGGGGAAATAGGGAGGGAGGGGGGGGAAATAGGAAGGGAGGGAGGGGGGAAATAGGGAGGGAGGGGGGAAATAGGGAGGGAGGGAGGGAGGAAATAGGAGGGGGGAAATAGGGAGGGAGGGAGGGAGGGGGAAATAGGGAGGGAGGGGGAAATAGGGAGGGAGGGAGGGGGGAAATAGGGAGGGAGGGGGGGAAATAGGGAGGGAGGGAGGGGGGAAATAGGACGGGAGGGGGGAAATAGGAAGGGAGGGAGGTGGGAAATAGGGAGGGAGGGGGGAAATAGGGAGGGAGGGAGGGAGGAAATAGGGAGGGGGGAAATAGGGAGGGAGGGAGGTGGGGAAGTAGGGAGGGAGGGGGAAATAGGGAGGGAGGGGAGGAAATAGGAAGGAGAGGGAGGGGGGAAATAGGGAGGGAGGGAGGGGGAAAATAGGGAGGGAGGGAGGGGGGAAATAGGGAGGGGGAAATAGGGAGGAAGGGGGGAAATAGGGAGGAAGGGGGGAAATAGGGAGGGAGGTAGGGGGAAATAGGGAGGGAGGGGGGAATAGGGAGGGGGGAATAGGGAGGGAGGGAGGGGGGAAATAGGGAGAAGGGGGGAATAGGGAGGGAGAAGGAGGGAATAGGGAGGGAGAAGGGGTAATAGGGAGGGAGAAGGGGGGAATAGGGAGGGAGAAGGGGGGATAGGGAGGGAGAAGGGGGAATAGGGAGGGAGAAGGGGGGAATAGGGAGGGAGAAGGGGGGATATAGGGAGGGGGAATGGGGAGAGGGAGGGGGGGAAATAGGGAGGGGGGAAATAGGGAGGATGGGGGGGAAAATAGGGAGGGGGGAAATAGGTAGGGAGGGAGGGAAGTGGGGCAACTAGGGAGGGCGAAGGGGGGAATAGGGAGGGAGAAGACGGAAATAGGGAGGGAGGGAGGGGGGCAATAGGGAGGGAGAAGGGGAATAGGGAGGGAGAAGACGGGAATAGGGAGGGAGAAAGGGGGAATAGGGAGGGAGAAGGGGGGAATAGGAGGGAGAAGGGGAATAGGGAGGGAGAAGGCAGGAATGGGGAGGGAGAAGGGGAATAGGGAGGGAGAAGGTGGGAATAGGGAGGGAGAAGGGGGGAAATGGGAGGGAGAAGCGTGGATAGGGAGGGAGAAGGGTGGGAATAGGGAGATAGGGAGGGGGGAATGGGGGAATGGGGAGGGGGAGGGAGGGAAATAGGGAAGGGGGGAAATAGGGAGGGAGAAGGAATAGGGAGGGAGAAGGGGAATAGGGAGGGAGAAGGGGGGAATAGGGAGGGAGAGGGGAATAAGGAGGAAGAAGGGGGGAGAGAGGGAATAGGGGGGGAGAGGGGGGAATAGGGAGGGAGAGGGGAATAAGGAGGAAGAAGGGGGGAGAGAGGGAATAGGGAGGGAGAAGGGGGGAGCGGGGAATAGGGCGGGAGAAGAGGGGAGATAGGGAGAGGGGGAATTGGAAGGGTTGGGGAATAGGGAGAGGGAATAAGGGAGGAGATGGGGGAATAAGGGAGGGGGGAATGTGGAAGGAATATGGGGAATGGGAGAGGAGAGGGAGAATATATCAGGGAGAGAGGGGGAGTAGGGTGGGAGCGAGGGGATGAGAGAAGGGAATAGGGGAGAAGGGAAGGGACGAGGGAGTTGGTGAGGGTTAAGAGGATAGTGGAGGTGATGAGCAATAAGGTTTGTTTCCGCCATCTGGGTAAACATAATGCCTAGAAATTGGTCTAAACTACTAAAGCCCCAATATGGTGGGCAGGAAGCGTGCACACATTTCCGACTGGACATGCACTGTCCACCATATTGGGAACGGACAAACAGAGGCATTCCTTTACCCATACTTGAAGCAGACGTTAGGCCCTTTGGCATATGCAAATATGGGCCTAACACCTATTGGAGGTCCCCTCTCCAAGATTGGTTTGCCTGAGGCAGCCAGCGCCATCACCTGCAATAAGGTAAGTAACTTTTCGGAATGTGGAGCTGGGAGGAGCAGGGGTGATCCTCCAAATCCCACATTAAAGGACCCGATTCCCCCCCCCCCACCCCCCCCCAATTGCCTCTGCTCCCTTCCCCATTGCCGCCGCTCCTGTCCCGATCCATGGCCACGGGCCCTGATCCCTGCGATCCAAGGCCCCGAACCACCACTCCTGACCCTTCGACTCCCTGCTCTGACCCCAGCCCCCCCAACCTTGAACCAGGCCCCGACCAATGCCCTGATGCATGCCCCCCACCCCAATCCACGACCCAGATCTCAATTCCCTGCCCTGCGTTCCCTTGCTTCCTGATTCTCGAACCTCCGATCTCCAGACCTCTGGCTCCGCATTCCCTGGATCCCCGATCCCCTGACCTACTTACCTGAGGGCCGCTGCAATGCTAGCTAGGGAGGAATGGGATAGGACAATGCTAGCAACGGCCTGATTTTTTGCTACTCTTCGCCGGCGGGCTGTTGCGCCGCGCAGACTCCGCTATGATGAGTCCCGAGGCCTAATACGTGGGGAGCCTCAAGCCTCACCATTTTGGCACAGGGAATAAACCCTGCATCCCCCCTGCATGCCCAAATGCCTGAATTTCTGGTCCATTCTTTTTAATTGGAGTTTCTGTAGCTGTTACCAAATGATACAGAATAAAAGACAGACTTATAATGAAAGGTTTCACTTCGTGGAATAGCAATTATATGTAACATGAGCAAAACTATTGATAAGATAACAAAATAAGGGAGTTATACCGATCTTGTTAGCCCAATGGAAAAAAAGCTTGTTAGGTAAGGAAACGAGTTTATTAACTAAAGTTATTGATAGGGAACAAGTTCAATTACATTCTACTTATATGGAGTTGTATTTTAACGTTTTATATAATCATGTAATACAGAAACTGTGAATTGTCACATTGTCAGGGAGAGAGAAATTTATAAAAAGGAGCAACTGTAATGATTATTTGGATTCATAAAAAAAAGTGAAAGCAACAATTAATAAAAAGAAATGAAATTGCCTGTACAGTGATGTGCACAACATCTGAAACAAAACGGAGGAACTGGAGACAATAATTCGTAGCGAGGAACCAGATGTGGTAAGGAAAACTGAAACATGGCTACATAAGGAACAGGATTGGCAGTTAAATATTCTGGGTTATAATGTATTTAGAAAGGATAGGGAAAGAGAAGGGGGTGGGGTAGCTAGCTGTAATAATTAGAAATGACATAATGGCAGTAGAAAAAAGGGACATAACTAACATTAAGGTAGAAACAGAATTCATATGCATTGAGATAAAGGATAAGAAGGGATCGATCACGCCAATAGGGGTATTCTGCAGACCACATAATGGTGGAAGGGCAGTGGAGGAAGAAATATGTAAGCAAATTCATGAAATGAGTAAAAGACATAGAATAATAATAATCATGGAAGATGATTATTATTCATCTACCCCAAATAAGCTGGCAAGAGGAGGTAGGGGAATTGAGTTTTTACGGAGTGTACAGGACTCCTTTCTTATCCAGTACGTAAGAAGCCCAACAAGAGAGGAATCACTAATACAAAAGCAAAATACCGCGGAGGTTGGAAATCTGAAATAAAAACAGAAAATGCTGGAAATACTCAGCAGGTCAGGCAGCATCTGTGGAGAGAGAAACAGAGTTTAACGTTTCAGGTCTGTGACCCTTCGTCAGAACTGGGATTACTGCTGGATCTAGTAATGGGAATTGAACCAGAGCAGATAAGAGAAGTAAGCATAACGGAACATCTAGGCAATAGCAATTACAACATAATAAGGTTTAAAATAATGATTGAGAAAGACAGAAGTAGACAAAGACCAAAGTAATCGATTGGACGAAAGCTAATTTTATGGGAATGAGAGTGGAACTAGGGAAGAAAAACTGGAAACATTATTGACAAACAAAGAGATAGAACAGCAGTAGAAAATATTTTCTAGAAAGTGATCAGTAGAGTTTAGGAGGGAAAAAAATAACAAACTAACCACTAATGAAACACCATGAATGAATAAAGAGATAAGGGCAAAATTGAAAATAAAGAAAACAGCATATACTAAGCACATAATAAATAATAAAGGAGAGGATGACAAAAGAGAATACAAAGAGGTAGGAAAGAAGTCAAAAAACAATGAGGAAGGCAAAGAGGAACTACAAAATTAAATGATCAAGGAATATAAAAGTAAATAGTAAAGTATTCTACAGATACATAAGTAATAAAAGGAAAATCACAATAGGGATAAGGCCACTAAGGGATGCACAAGATAAACTAACAGATAATGAAAGCGAAATGGCAGAAATATTGAATAATTATGTAATAAGCTCTTTAAAAAAAAAAATCGAGAAACTGAAAATATAATAAAGACTAGTCAGCACGGATTTCAAAAGGGAAGATCATGCTTGGGCAACCTTATTGAATTCTTTGAAGGAGTTAAAGAAAGAGTAAATATGGATAATGTAGTAGATATAATATATTTGGATTTTCAAAAGGCCTTCAATAGTAGACTCATGACTAAGGTCAGAGCATGTGGAGTGATAACAACACTTACCTTCTATATGATGCGATCTCTTCCCCAGTCAAGAACCGGTCAAGCTCCCTCTTGAAGGCATGGAGAGAGTCAGCACCCAACACACCAGCTGCCAATGTATTCAATACTCTCTGAAAAGAAGAACTGCTTAACATCTAGACTATTCCTACTCTTAAATAGTTTAAACTCGTGATTCTGGTCCTCCCCAATCTCTTAAACTGGAATAATCTATCAATAGTGAAGGTTGTTAAAAAAAATTATGGGATCCTAGGCTTTATTAATAGAGGAATAGAGTACAAAAGCAAGGAAGTTATACCAAACCTTTATAAAACACTGGTTAAGCCTCAGCTGGAGTATTGTGTTCATTTCTAGGCACCACAATTTAGGAAGGATGTCAAGGCCTTAGAGAGGGTGCAGAAGGAATTTACTAGACTGGTAGCAGAGATGAGGTATTTCAGTTATGTGGAGAGACTGAAGAAGCTGTGGTTGTTCTCCTTAGAGAAGTGAAGGTTAAGAGGAGATTTGACAGAGGTGTTCAAAATCATGAACTAATTTGATGGAGTAAGAGCGGGGGAGTGGGACTAGTTGCATAGCTCTTTCAAAGAGCCGCCACAGGTACGATTGGGGGACACCACTAGTAACATGTCTCCAAGCTGAACCACACCCGTTAACTACAACTTTTTGACTGCGGGATTGGAGCCAACTCCTAATACAGCATTTCAAATTCCTACTGATACCATGAGATTCGATCTTGTGAAATAACCTAGTGTGAGGAACCTTATCAAAGGCTTTCTGAAAATCCAGATAGATAATGGCTCCTGATTTCCCTCATCCACTACCCTAGTGACTTCCTCATAAAACTCTGTCAAATTTGTTAGGCATGACCTATTTTTTCAGAAACTGTGTTGTAAATTTCTAATGGCCCCTTCCCTTTCCCAGTGATCACATAGAGCACCGCTTACAATCCCATCTAGCATCAAAATGCTGATCGGGTTAGATGAAGTAGGGTGGGAGAAGGCTCGTGTGGAGCATAAACACCGCATACACCAGTTGGGCCGAATGGCCTGTTTCCTTGCTGTAAATTCTATGTAAAGGCCTAAGATACTGAGCTCAGAACTGTAATGTATTTGAGTCTGCAACCGATCCATGCCCTGGTGCGGTTAAGCACTTTGGTCTAATAAGTGTATGTCATGTACTATTTCATGTACTGTATGCTTAATGAACTATGAACACTGACTTCAATGTGCAAGAACCTTATTGATTGAAGGAGTAGATGGATCATTTAATTATAAATAAAAACCTTCCTCTAACACACCGAGCATTGATGTGATAGCTTCAATTTATTGTCAATCAGGACCCCCAGATCACTTTCATTTTCCATGCACCTTATTTTCTTTCCATTTAAGTAATAGCTGCCCAGTTCCCAATTATATTCAGATCCTCCTGTAGCTTATCCTGTTCAGCTTTGGTGTCTGCTACCTTCATTAGCTTTGTATTATCTGGAAATTTAGGCACTGTGCTTGTGACTCCTAGCTCCATGTAATTTATAAAGATATTAAACAAAAGATGTCTCAAAACAGACCCCCATGGGACCCCACAAGTAACATTTTCCCAGGCTGATGATACTCCCTATTCCACTACCCTCTGGGTTCTATCAGCCAACCAATTACATATCCATTGTAAAATATTTCCACTGATTCTCGCTTTTTTAATTTTTAGTATCAGCCTTTCCAGAGGAACTGTATCAAAGGCCTTACTGAGTTCTACGTACACCACATCCACTGCATTACCACGATCAAGCTACTTTGTCACACCCTCAAAGAAAACAGTAAGTTAGATTGGCAAAACCTCCCCTTCATGAACCCATATTGGCTATCTTTTATGATTTTATTTCTATCCAGATGCTCCATGTTCTTATCTTCACTAAAGGTTTCCATAACTTTACGCACAACAACACCTTGTATTTATATAGCGCTTTTAACCTAGTAAAACGTCCCAAGGCACTTCACAGGAGCATTATAAAACAACATTTGGCACTGAGCCTCATAAGGGAATATTGGGGCAGATGCAAAGAGATAGGTTTTAAGGAGCGTCTTAAAGGAGGTAGAGAGGCGGAGAGGTTTAGGGAGGGAATTCCAGAGCTTAGGGTCTTGGCAGCTGAAGGTACGGCCACCAATGGTGGGGCGATTAAAATCACAGATGCTCGAGAGGCCAGAATTAGAGGGGCGCAGATATGTCAGAGGGTTGTGGGGCTGGAGGAGATTACGGTGATAGGGAGGGGTGAGGCCACAGAGGGATTTGAAAACAAGCATGATAATTTTAAAATTGAGGCGTTGCTTAACCGGGAGCTAATGTAGGTCAGTGAGCACAGGGGTGATGGGTGAACGGGACTTGGTGTGAGTTAGAACACGGGCAGAGATTTGGATGACCTCAAGTTTACAGAGGGTAGAACGTGAGAGGCTGGCCAGGAGTACGTTGGAATAGTCAAGTCTAGTGGTAACAAAGGCATGGATGAGGGTTTCAGCAGCAGATGAGCTGAGGCAGGGGCGGAGTCGGGTGATGTTCCGGAGGTGGAAATAGGCAGTCTTGGTGATGGCGCGGATATGTGGTTGGAAGCTCATCTTGGTCAAATATGACACCAAGGTTGCGAACAGACAAAGGACATATAACTCAATGGTCATTTTTGCTACCTTTTTTAAAAGAAAATAGGAATATTAGCTGTCTTTTTCCAGTCCCCAGACACCTCTCCAGTATTCAGTGATTGCTGGAGGATTTGTGTCAGAGTTCCTGAAATGTTCTTTCTTAGTTGCTTAGGATCCTCAAATGCATCTTAGAAAGGGGGTGGGGAGGGGTTGGTGGAGGAAGAGAAAAGGATATAGAAGAATGAAGTGTGGCGGGAAGGGAAGTGGAATTATGTTGTGTATGTACCTTTAAGAGAGAACTGTTTTACAGCTCCTGTATACTGTAGTACTGGCAGTGACCACACCTGTATATAAAGCCGGAGCAGGCTTCTGTACTTCAGTCTTGAGACTACTCTACTCCAGTAAATACCTGTTGATTGTTAAGTTACAGCATCCGTGTAGTTCTTGGGGAAACATCCTATTTAAAGAATCACGGATCTAACAGTGGCGACGAGTGTCGATTCGAATCTACCTGCAGCTCTGCATTTCCCTTCGAGGATTCGCTCCGGGAGGGCGGTGGAAGAAAGTCGAGGCCAGAAACACGGGCGTCGACCACGAGCAACCGCCCAGTCGTCCGGCAGAGAGTGAACATCGCAGGGGAAGCTGTGGAGAGCTGGGCTTGGTTCCCCAGCCACAACGATCAGCAACAGACTGACGACAGGTACAGCGCAAACCCTTCCTGGACAGCGGCGGCTGGAGCCGACTGACGGCAGAGAAAAAGCCGAGCAGCGTCGACGGGGTAAGATAGAGGGTGAAGTGCACAGGGCGCAGCCGGGGGTTGAAAACCGAGCGGCGTCGAGGAAAAACAAAACGGAGAGAGAGAGGGTAAAGCAGCAGCCGGGTTCAGGACCGAGCGGTGGAAATGGGAAAGGCGCACAGAAAAAAAAAACGCGCAGAGCACAGCCAGGGCTCAAGGGCTGAACAGTGTCCGCGGGGAGAAGAAGGGAGAGCGCGGGAGACGCCATTGAGCCGCGGAGAAGAAGGGCGAGCGCGGGAAGAAAGGAAAGCGCGGGAGATGCCATTTTTGACAGTTAAATCACACCCAGGGATGCCGAAGAGTGGCAGTATCTCTACGTTCGACAATGAAGTCGAAGATTGGACGACATATGTGGAACGTATTGAGGTGTACTGCAGGGTGAATGAAGTGCCAGATGCTAGGAAAGCACTGGTTTTGTTAAATTCCATGGGTGCAAAAACTTATGGGTTACTGCGAAACCTAATAACCCCAGAGAAGCCTGTGAATAAGAATTTCAAAAGCATAGTAGAAATCCTACAGGACCACTTAAACCCCACACCGCTGCTGATAGCAGAACGATTTAAGTTCCATAAAAGGAACCAACACAAAGACGAAAGCAATGCTGAGTACTTAACGGAACTGCGCAAGCTATCGAAACACTGCCAGTTTGGAGGGGGACTAGCAGATACGTTAAGGGACAAGTTTGTGTGTGGGCTTCAAAGTGAAGGAACCCAGAAACGGCTTCTATCAGAAAAGGATCTTACGCTGGACAAGGCTTTCAGTATGGCAGTATCACACGAAGCAGCCGCAAGGGGCGCTGCAGAGATACAATGGAGACCGCAAGAATATGGCACCAATGAAATGTCCTATGGAACAGGGAAGTGTTATCGCTGCGGCAGAACAACACACGACCAGAAGGATTGTTGGTTCAAGGACCAAGTGTGCAGACAGTGTGGAAAAGCAGGACACATAGCAAGAGTCTGCAGGTCTGGGAAGAAAACCAACAGCAAGAAATCTCCACAGGAGAAGTACAAAAAGGTACACAAGGTGATGGACAGTAGTTCAGACGAACAGAAAAGTGACACAGACTCCGGAAGCAAGGAGCTGGGTTGTCTGAAACTACATAAGGTAACCAAAATGGAGGATCACCAGACTATCTGGGTTACACTGAAGATAGACGGAGTCCAAGTGAAAATGGAATTGGACACAGGATCAGCCCTAACAGTCATAAACCAAAGGGACTACAAGCGGCTATTTTCACATATACCCTTGAAAGCTACAGAGATTGTCTTGAAGACGTACACGGGGCAAAATGTCTACCCCAAAGGAAAAATAAGGGTGAAAGTGATATACAAAGGCCAGCAAATACCTAAAATGGACTTATATGTATTGCCAGATGGAGGACCACCACTGCTAGGACGTGAATGGATCCGGAAGATACAATTAGATTGGCATTCCATACAGGCACTGAAAGTTGAGGCCAAAAAGGATGACGACGTCACACCTGGACGACTGTCAAAAATGCTAACTGACGCAAAAGAAGTGTTCCAGGAGGGACTCGGAACACTAAAAGGCATAACAGCAACGATTAAAATAGAGGAAAATGCAAGCCCAAAGTTTCTTAAGGCCAGACCAGTGCCTTATGCGATCAGACCAGCCGTCGAAGCAGAGCTGGAAGGGTTGGAACGTTCAGGAGTACTGTCCAAAGTAGACTGGAGCGAGTGGGCTACACCCATCGTTCCTGTAATGAAGAGGTCATTGAGTAATACGCCTGGGGAACCAAAGAAGGTCTGCATCTGTGGGGATTTTAAGGTGACAGTGAACCCAGTCCTTCACACAGTACAATATCCGCTTCCACGAATTGAGGATATTTTCGCCTCGCTATCTGGAGGTAAATGCTTCACCAACATTGATCTAGCCCAGGCGTACTTGCAAATGGAGGTAGAAGAAGCCTCGAAACAATACCTCACGATCAACACTCATAATGGTCTCTATCAATACAACCGGCTGGTGTTCGGGGTAGCATCGGCTCCGGCTATTTGGCAAAGGGCGATGGATCAAGTCCTGCAAGGGATTCCAGGGACCCAGTGTTATTTGGACGACATCCTGGTCACGGGCGAAAATGACAGTGATCACCTCGCCAACTTGGAGAAGGTGCTCACCAGATTAAAGGAATATGGGCTATGAGCTAATCGCCACAAGTGCGAGTTTTCCCAGAAGCAGATCTCGTATCGTGGCCACGTCATCGATGAAGAGGGGTTACATAAGTCCCCTGAAAAGATTGAGGCAGTAGTCAAGGCTCCAGCACCAGAAAATGTGTCACAACTGAGGTCGTTCCTCGGGCTGGTAAACTACTACCATAAGTTCTTACCAAATTTGTCCACGGTATTACACCCACTGAACACCCTACTGCAAACAGGGGTGCCATGGAAGTGGAATGACGAACGTAGACGAGCTTTCCAGAAGTGTAAAGAATTGATCACATCAAAAGAGGTGTTGGCCCATTTCAACCCAGCACTACCAATTCGTTTGGCATGTGATGCATCACCCTATGGTATTGGAGCGGTGCTGTCGCACAAATTTCCAGACGGGTTGGAGAGGCCAGTAGCCTTTGCGTCTCGGTCACTAACCTCAGCCGAGCGCAACTACGCCCAGGTTGACAGGGAGGCCCTCAGCCTAGTATGGGGAGTAAAAAAATTCAACCACTATCTGCATGGGCAGAAGTTCACCTTGCTGACTGACCACCAACCACTTGTCTCCATCTTTAATCCTAAGAAGGGCGTTCCAGTGATGACTGCACAACGGTTACAAAGATGGTCCCTGTTTCTAGGGGCGAATCAATATGAAGTAGAATATAAAGGCACGAAACAGCATGGAAACGCTGATGGGCTATCACGCTTGCCACTGCCTACTGTGGAGGAAGCACCAGCAGTGGACCCTATCGAGATATTTTATTCGTCAATAATTGAACGATTGCCAGTAACGAACGCGGATATAGAGAAGGAGACCCGCAATGATCCGACACTGTCTCGGGTATATGATTTGACGGTGAGGGGATGGCCAACACATGGCGACTCACTGTTGCCAGCATTCTCATCCGGAAGAGAACAGCTGTCAGTATGCCAGGGGACAGTGATGTGTGGATCCCGAGTGGTGATTCCACCCAAGTTAAGGGAGAGAGTGCTAAATGAGCTCCATGAAGGTCATCTGGGAAGGGTGAAAATGAAAAGCCTTGCTAGGGCTTATGTGTGGTGGCCGGGGATCGATCAACAAATCGAGGACCTAACCAAGAGCTGCTCAGGATGCCAGAAGGTCCAAAATGAACCACCACATGCCCCTCTACACCCATGGGAGTGGCCCTCCTCTCCATGGCAATGGGTGCATATTGATTTTGCTGGTCCATTCATGGACTCAATGTTCTTAATAGCAGTGGTTGCTCACTCGAAATGGCCTGAGGTGATAAAAATGTCCTCAACCACTACAGAGAAAACGATTGCAGTCCTACGGACCATATTTGCCAGGAACGGCTTGCCAGAGCAGATTTGCTCTGATAATGGACCACAGTTTGTGTCCGAAGAGTTTCGAAAATTTATGAGAAGGAATGGGGTCAGGCATTACACATCCGCCCCGTACCATCCAGCCACAAATGGATTGGCTGAAAGGTTCGTACAAACCTTTAAAAAGGCGATAAAGGCCATGTGCGACGATGAAATTCCACTACAGCATAAGGTGGACAATTTCCTATTAGCCTACAGAAATGCGACACATGCAGTTACCAACCAGACCCCGGCCATGATGTCCTTTAACCGAAGGTTGAGATCTCGTCTGGATTTGCTCAGACCAAATGTGCGAAGCAATGTTGAGGAGAAACAATCCCAGCACATCAACGAGAAGCCGACAAGGAGCTTCAATGTAGGGCAACCAGTCTTGGCCCGTGACTACCGAACAGAGAAATGGCAACCCGGAACGATATGCACAAGGCAGGGGCCATTAATGTACACAGTGGATGTCGGGGAGAACATGGTGAGACGCCACGTCGATCAGATCTTAGCGTCACAGGAACGAGTCAACCCCATGTCTCGAGTACCTGGGGATGAACCCGACATACCGGTAGCATCTACCTCCGAACCAGTAGCAGTGGAAACCGATGAACTAACCGACGAAAAGGAGCCAGAATCGCCTCCGCGCCAAGAACAAGAACCTCAGGAAAGGCGCTATCCCGAAAGGATCAGGAAGCCGCCCCAAAGACTGAATCTATAAATGGACTATTTTCAGTTAATGTTGCATGGTAAAAATGTTAATTGTTAAATGAATGTTATGGTACTGTTAATCTAAAAGGGGAGGAATTGTTGTGTATGTACCTTTAAGAGAGAACTGTTTTACAGCTCCTGTATACTGTAGTACCGGCAGTGACCACACCTGTATATAAAGCCGGAGCAGGCTTCTGTACTTCAGTCTTGAGACTACTCTACTTCAGTAAATACCTGTTGATTGTTAAGTTACAGCATCCGTGTAGTTCTTCGGGAAACATCCTATTTAAAGAATCACGGATCTAACAGAATAGGGAACAGATAAAGGAGAGAAGGGGATTCGGGAGGATGGAAGCGGAGAGGGAAAGGAATGACCTGGAAGGGATGAGAGGGGAAAGGACAGTATGGGGATAGAGAAGAATGAGGGCGTGGGGAGGGTAGAGGGGGAGGAAGGCGGGGGGTATGGGAGGCAAAAAAGAGAGGAAGAGGAGGAGGTGAATGAGGTGGGGGTGGTAAGGATGATTGGGTGTGGAAGGATGGAGGGAAAGAGGAGAAGATGGGTGTAAGGGAAGGGGGAGGAGGAGGGGAATGAGCCGCAATTTTGTTAACCAACCTTCTATGTGGTACTTTGTCAAACACCTTCCTAAAATCCATGTAGACAACATCCATTGCCTTCTCTTCATCAATCCTCCCTATTACTTCAGGATGTTTTCAGGATATCAAACCCAGTGTTCTTACAATTTAGTGAAATGGGCAAAAAAGTAGCAGATGGAATTCAATGTTAGTAAATGTGAGATTGTCGGAATCGTCGAATTCCTAACTAATAACTGAGGTCGACTCAGGAGATCAAACAGGTCTTTAATGTAAGACTAAATGAGTTCGAACCGTTTGTTGAGATCGATACAGGAGAACCACGAAAACAGGTCTTAACAAGATGGAGATTCCACGAGGACTGCCTCGGCAGTCACGTGGTTTGCAACGTGACGTCATTGCGTTTGCCCGCGTTTTCCCGCGCTCTTAAAGGGGCCACGCCCCGTACATACAAACACCATATACAAAACACAGTAATGTCTAACACAATGGTACCGGCTTAGGCTGGTGTTAGAACATCGTTAAAGGGAATTATATACAGTTGCCCAGAGTCATTCAGTGGCTCCGCCACAAGATGGTATATTTTGGTTAAAAAAAAGTAATAATTATATTCTGAATGGGGGAGAAAGCTGAGCAGTGTCGAAGAGAAAAGGAATGTGAGGGTTCAGGTTCACTAGACATTAAAAGCAGCACCTCAAGTAGATAAGACCATTAAGAAAGCTGATGGAATACTGGGTTTTATGGCAAGAGGTATAGTAACAGTCAAAATATAATGCCAAATCTTTATAAAAACCTTAGTAAGATTACAGTGTGGAATTTTGGGCTCTATGCTATCAGAAGGATGTTGAGGCAATAGAGAGGGTACAGCACAGATTCACCAGGATGCCGCCTGGTATGAAGTAATACAAAGAAAAATGTGAAAGATTGGGGCAGTGTTCATTAGAACAGAGGAGATTATGGGGTGATTTGATAGAGTTGTTTAAAGTTGTGAAGGGATAGGGCAGCGTAGATGGAAACAGACTATTTCCAGTGATTGAGGGGTCGACAATGAGTGGACAAAGATATAATAAGATTAAATGTAAGAGCTTTAAGACAGAGAGCAGGAAAAACCTTTTTTGACACAGAGGGTTGTGAGGCTGTGGAATGCACCGGAGTTAGTAATTGCAGCAGAGACTATGTCAACATTTAAAAATAGATTCGATACATGATTGAAGGAAAGGGGAATGAAGGGATATCGGAATAGGGCGCGCAGCCAGGGACCTGGGATTAGGATACTGTTTGTGTGGGCCAACGCGCCTGTTTCCATGTTATAATTTGAACAGAAAATTGGAAATAGTTTCATGTACTGGAATTCCATGTAATTCGAGAGAATGTTTTATTTTAATTATTTTATTGGAATTTATTGCTTTGTTCTGGCAAAGATTTATTTGGATTCAACTGCACTGTTATTCAATCAGAGCCAGAACTGTACAATAAAGCTCCTGTTGTTCCCATTGTGCAGTGTACGGTCATCTTGTCTTTATGTATGGATCGTTGCAGGGAATTTTCTCTGGAAATCAGAAACCAATGAGAACTTTAGAAACAGGAAAAACTACTTCTGGAAAAGAAATGATCAATATCAACAAAATATTACAAGTTGGAATTGTGTTGGATCAGCTCTAGATGATTTTACAGGTGCAAAGAAGTACAGGTAGTATCAGTAATATTTATACCAACTTTTGTCACAAAAGTAACTATAACAACTGGATATTTTAGGGTAGAGCACTTTGACTTAATAGTGCGATTGTAGAACTTGCTTTGCCAAATCTATATGAAAGCTGTAGTGAATTCAGTGCTGACACATGTAATTCCATTAAGTTTCAGTTATCCTTTAATTGCATTAATTAAAGAATTATACTAAATCTTACTAAGAGGGGATGATACTGTCCCTACTGAAGTAGCATAGCACAAGGCCTTCAAACAGAAATTCAATCTGTAGTCATTTAAAACAGATGACTTCCATAACGGAATTGTTAGCTTTCTGCATCTTAGAAAGGGGGTGGGGAGGGGTTGGTGGAGGAAGAGAAAAGGATAGAGAAGAATTAAGTGTGGCGGGAAGGGAAGTGGAATAGGGAACAGATAAAGGAGAGAAGGGGATTCGGGAGGATGGAAGAGGAGAGGGAAAGGAATGACCTGGAAGGGATGGGAGGGGAGAGGTCCCTTTAGACCTGGATGGTCAAAGTATTGAATAGTTGGGGGACCGGGACCCACTGTAGGTCAATATCACTGCAATGACTCTCTAATTATTGTATAACCAAACTTTAATGTTGAGTAAGCTGGCGTAGAATTTTAATAGTTCAGCTTTTACAGTAGTTTTAGAAGGAACTGTAGAATTTACTCACCCTAATAATAATTGACGGCCATTTTCATTGAATATAAATGTAACTAAGGTAGCATGCTCTTAATTCTTCTGATTTAGTGATCCAAGGCCAACAGGGTTACATGTAGTCTCAGCTGAGATAATGAGATTAGCATCTTTAGCGACGAGCATAAGACACATCATCTGGAAGATGGAGTCTGGCTGCAATGACCTGTACATCCCACCTGCCATGCAGCTGCACAAATGTGAGATTTTTTTATTCATTCGCGGGATGTACAAGATCTACAAGATGCACTGCAGCAACTCGCCAAGGCTTCTTCGGCAGCACCTCCCAATCCCACAACCTCTTCCACCTAGAAGGACAAGGGCAGCAGGCGCATGGGAACACCACCACCTCCAAGTTCCCCTCCAAGTCACACACCATCCTGACTTGGAAGTATATCGCCGATCCATCATCATCGCTGGATCAAAATCCTGGAACTCCCTCCCTCACAGCACTGTGGGAGTACCTTCACCACATGGACTGCAGCAGATCAAGAAGGCGGCTCACCACCACCTTCTCAAAGGCAATTAGGGATGGGCAATAAATGCTGGCCGTGCCAGCGACGCCCACATCCCATGAATGAATATTTTTAAAATGTGGGTGCCGCTGGCAAGGCCGGCATTTATTGCCCATCCATAGTTGCCCTGAGAAGGTGGTGGTGGGCCGCCTTCTTCAACCACAGCAGTAACAGTTTGATACAATGGACTGGCTTGCTAGGGCAGTTAAGAGTCAACCACATCAACATGGGACTGGAGTCACATATAGGCCAGACCTAGGTACTGGTACCTAGGTGACTGAAGGCGCGGTGGGGTAAAAGGAGGGCAAGAGAGATGCACAAGAGGGTAGAGGAAAGAGATTGGGGGGGCTGGTTAGAGGGCTGGAGAAGGTTACTGAGATAGAGGGGCGAGGACATGAAGGGATTTAAACTTGAGGATGAGAATTTTAAATTGGAATAGTTGGGAACCAGTGTAGGTCAACAAGGACAGGAGTGAAGGATGAGTCGGTGCTTGGTGTGGGATACGATATGGACCGCAGAGTTTTGGATGACTTGAAGTTAATGGAGGGTGGAGGATAGGAGACCGGCCAGGAGAGCATTGGAATAATCGAATTTGAAGGTGACAAAGGCATGGGTGAGGGTTTCAACAGTAATAACCAAACCAAGGTTGCAAACAGTCTGGTTCAACCCGAGACAGTGGCCGAAGAGAGGAATGGAATCAGTGGAAAGAGTACAGAGTTTGTTGGTGGGGGGCCAAAGGAGATGATTTTGGCCTTCCCAATGTTTAACTGGAGTAATCTGTGGCTCATTGAAGACTGGATGTCTAACATGCAGTCTGACAATATAGAGGCAGTGAACAGGTCAAGAGATGTAGAGCTGGGTGTCATCAGTGTACGTGTGGAAGCTGATCCCGTGTCTGCGGATGATGTCGCCTAGGGGCAGCATTTAGATGAGGAAAAGGACGGGGTCAAGGACAGATCCCTGCAGGACTTCAGAGGTAACGGTACGAGGGTGGAAAGAGAAGTAATTGTTGGAGATGCTCTGCCTGCGATTGGATAGGTAAGAGTGGAACCCAACGAGGGCAGCCTTGCTGAGCTGGCCAACGGAGGAGAGATATTGATGAAGGATGGTATGGTCAACCGTGTTAAAGGCTGCAGACAGATCAAGGAGGATGTGATGGGATAGTGCACCATGGTCACAGTTACAGAGGATGTCATTTGTGACTTTGAAGAAGGTCATTTCGGTGCTGTGGCAGGGCCGGAACCTGATTGGAGAAGTTCAAATGGAGTTGTGGAAAAGATGGGCACGGATTTGGGAGGCAACAAAACATTCAAGGACTTTAAAGAGGAAAGGGAGGTTTGAGATGAGGCGGTAGTTTTCAGGGACAGACGGATTGAGAGTGCATCTTTTGAGGAGGGGGGGGTGATGATAGTAGTTTTGAAAGGGATGGGGGCAGTACCCGAGGAGAGGGAACCATTCAATCTCAGCTAACATGAGGGCCAAGAGAGGAAGTTGGGTGGTCAGCAGTTTGGTGGGAATAGGGACGAGGAAGCAGGAGGTGGGTCTCATGGACAAGGTGAGGTTGGAGAGGGCATGACGGGAGATGGAAGAGAAACTAGAGAAAGATGCGAGTTCAGGGCTAGGGCAAGGGGGATCCTTTGTGGAAGTTTGGCAAATGGTACGCGGGTAGGGCCGTGGGGGGGGAAGCAGGGGGTGCATGTTTACACCATCTGCAGCTTGTAAATCAGAAGAGATTGTGGGATGAGGGGGAAGTGGGATGTGAAAAGGAGGATTAGGTATGAAGATACCGTCATCTTCGATGGTTTCAGTCCCACAGCTGGCCAACGTCTCCTCCATGGGGGCTGGGACATGCTGTCGCGCAATGGTACATTGACACATAACTTTATCACACTTTACTGTCACACCTTGACATGACACTTTCTAACATAGAATCATGCAGCACAGAAGGAGGCCATTCAGCCCATTGTGCCCATGCCAACATGCACATTTTTTTATATCTTAGTTTGTCACAATTGGTCAGCATATGTATTCCAATTCATTGCACATTTGTGCCAGTTGATTGGATAATATGCAAATGTATTTATTGTTACTCGCTTCTAAGCAAATTGCAAAGCAGTCAAATCACTCAAAACACTTTAATCCACCATTTCACCTGTAGCCTGGTGATTACAAGCTCAAAATAACATACTAAAAATATTTAAAAATTACATGGGGTCACATGATGCCATGGCCCAACCCACAACCTGAAGACCAGATATTTTTTTAAGTAAATCTCAGCTACAAATCCAGCAGAGTGAACAGATAAGAAGGCACAGAAAAGAAGGCACGGTTTAACCTCATAATTTTGACTAGGTCAGTACAAAAAAAATCAGGCTACTTCTCCTATAAAATGAAAAGCAGATGATCTGTACCCTCTCCCAATTTAAGACTGACTTCAGATTATGACAACACCCGGATCTCATGGAACCCTTGTCCTAGTTCCCCAAACAGCTCTAGTCGAAAGAAGGGAAGAATATTGGAGACCTGGTTCAAACAAAGGGAGGATTGGGAACTTAATATTCCTGGCTACAAGGTATTCAGGAAAGATAGGGAAGGAAAAAAAGTAGTAGGGTGGCAGTATTGATCAAAGATACTGGCCCTGAATTTGCGGTTGGAGGCGGAGCAGAAGAATACGCATCCGAACCGAAAAAAAATCCGAACGTACCTGATGTCTCTGGAGCTTCGGACTCTTCAGGTCCTGAGCCTGCAGACGTTCGCAAGCATCTCTGGGATCACGTGGACCCCGTCAACCAAGCAAAAAGGGGGATTCCTATGATGCTTATGGGGATTCCATTTACGTACGGAATCCCGATAAGCATATTAGAAATCCCCAAATAAATAATAATTCGCACCACTTAAATAAAAATAAATGATCACATGTTCAAAATTAATTAAATGACCCTTTAATTAAGCATTTAAAATAAAAAAATAATTTTTTGAAAAATAAATTTAAACATTTTAAAACAGGCCGAAATTTACCTAAACTAATTTTTAAATGTATGTGCATTTTTAATCATTATTGAAATGTTATTTTAACATTTATTTTAATCCTTACACTGGTAAAAGCAGGCCTTACGCCTGCTTTTACCAGGCATAAGGGTTTTGTGGGCATTCACTGGGCAAATAGCCCAACTCTGCGCCAGCGAAAGTGATTTTTAAGGCAGTGCAGTAGATCTGTCAATGCGAAACTTGATAGATCGCAAGTTCCGGGTTTTCGCGCATGCAGAAACACGGAACCTGCAGGGCCATTTTGAGGGCTTACAACGCCATAAAATCCGGGCCACTATTACAGCACTGGAAAGGATGATGTACTCGAGGGGTCAAAGGCAGAATCTATTCGTTTAGAATTAAGGAACAACAGAGGAGCTATTACGCTGCTGGTGTATTCTATAGGCCACTAAATAGTGGGAGGGAGATAGAGGTACAAATTTCAGGAAGATGCAAGACCTATAGTGATGATGGGAAACTTCAATTATCCTAATATAGACTGGGATAGTAACAGTGTTAAGGGCAAAGAGGGGGAGGGAATTCCTGAAACATGTACAAGAGAACCTTCATGATCAGTATGTTCCCAGCCGAACGAGGAAGGAAGCAGTGCTGGATCTAGTTCTGGGGAATGAAGTGGAGTGAGTGTGCAATCGAGTGCTGTGTCTTCTGCATCAATGCCTTCTTGCTTTTCCAGTTCTTGCTTTGCCACCACTGCCTGGCCAGGTTGCAGTTCTTGGGTATTTGAAAGGAGAAAGGCACAAGGGTAGGGTTGTGGTGAGGGGAGTGGGGGAAGCAAGGGGCGCATGTTTACACCATCTGCAGCTTGTAAATCAGAAGAGATTGTGGGATGAGGAGGAAGTGGGATGTGAGAAGGAGAATTAGGTATGAAGATACCGTCATCTTCGATTGTTTCAGTCCCACAACTGGCCACGGGCTCAGCACTGACCATTCCAATAATGTCCAGCAACAGGGGGTTAGGACATGCAGGCGCACCTGTCCCCCTCCGGTTAGCTCCTGCTGCCTCCGGTTGTGCGCCACCTTGTCCTGTAAGAGAGAGGGAAGTGTATCAGTGAGTGTCATGCAATCTGTTTGGGTGATGTGACTGTCATGGTTGAATAGCTGGCAGTGTGTGCAAGCTGTGAGGTGTGGGTGTGAGGCTTGCAGCAGTGCTAAGTGTATGAGAGTGACATGAAGCTATGAATGTTAGGTATGAGTCTTGATTGATAGAGATTGTTGGTAGATGAGTGATGGGGGTGTGGTGAATTGAGCAGCTGAGGCTAGTGGTACAGTTGGTAGGATATGGCATTTGAAGGTGAATTCACTGACTTTGACCACTCGTGTGAGGTCACTGAACTTCTTGCAGCACTGCATCCAGATCCTCGGGGCTTGACTCCTGGCCTTGACCTCCACAGCTATTTGCTCCCACTGCCTTTTGATCGTGAGTCTGAAGGGCCACCTGCTCTCCTGCGCATACAGGACATCTCTCCTCTCCACCTCCTCCACTAAGACCTCCGGTGCAGCATTTGAAAACTTTGGAGCATGCTCTCTCTCATGTTATGCCATTCTTCACTGTTTCCCAGGACAGATTCACTTCCTGCATGACTCCCAGCACTTGCTGCAGCCTCAATGTACCTCCCCTTTAAGAGGTGCAGGCTAACTTTAAGTAGTGCAGCTTAGCTTTAAGCAGTGCAGGTTAGCTTTAAGTGGTGCTTGGAAGTTACGATTTTGGCTGATGTGTGCAGCCAATGAACAGCACGGTTAGCACTGGCTGCATGCAGAATTCATTATAATGAGCAGGCAGCACGAAGTTGGCGTGCTGCCTGCATTTCAATCAACGGGCGCGCATTGTGATCCCCGCGCCCGTTTTCGGGGCTATCCAATGTAGCCCCCCTAGAGATTAAAATGAAACAAAAAAGGAGGCTTATGATAAATGCCAGGCTCATAATCCAGTAGAGAACCTAGCTGAATACAGAAAGTACAAATGAGTACTGAAAAAGGAAATAGGAAGGGAAACGAGAGTGTATAAGAATAGATTAGATGGTACCATAAAAGGGAACCCAAAAACCTTTTCTAAATATATAAATAATAAAAGGGTATTCAAAGGAAGGATGGGGCTGATTAGGGACCAAAAAGATCTTCTTGTGGAGGCCGAGGACATGGCTTAGGTGCTAAAGGAGTACTTTGCATCTGTCTTCAATAGAAAGGAGGATGCTGCCAATGTCACAGTAAAGGAGGAGGTAGTAGCAATATTGGATAGGATAAAACTAAAGAGGAGGTACTTAAAATGTTGGCCGTGCTCAAAGTAAAAAAGTCACCCGGTCCAGATGGGATGCATCTTAGGTTGCTAAGAGAATTAAGGATAGACATAGAGGAGGTTCTGGGAATAATCTTTCAATCCTCCTTAGACTTGTGAGCGGTGCCAGAAGAAAGTTTGCAAATGTTACACCCCTGTTCAAAAAAGGGGAGATGAATAAACCCGGTAACAACAGGCCAGTCAACCTAACATCGGTGGTGGGAAAAAATTTTAAGACAATAACCCAAGACAAAACTAATTGTCACTTGGGAAAATACAGGTTAATAAATGACAACCAGCACGGATCTGTTAGGCAGCTAATGTTACCCCACTATGGTAGCTAATGTTACCCCACTATTCAAAAAAGGTGGTAGAGAGAAAACGGGGAATTAAGCCTGACACCGGTAGTGGGGAAAATGCTAGAGTCCATTATAAAAGATGTAATAGCAGAGCACTTGGAAAACAATGATAGGATCGCACAAAGTCAACATGGATTTACAAAAGGTAAATCGTGCTTGACTAATCTACTGGAATTTTTTGACGATGTAACTGGTAGAATAGATAAGGGAGAACCAGTGGATGTGGCGTATTTGGACTTTCAGAAGGCTTTCGATAAGGTCCCACATAAGAAATTAGCATGTAAAGTTAAAGCACATGGGATTGGGGGCAAGGTACTGACTTGGATAGAGAACTGGCTGGCAGACAGGAAGCAAAGAGTTGGAATAAACGGGTCTTTTTCCAAGTGGCAGGCAGTGACTAGTGGGGTACCGCAGGGATCGGTGTTAGGACCCCAGCTATTCACAATATATATTAATGATCTAGACGAGGGAACTAGATGTAATATCTCCAAGTTTGCAGACAACACAAAGCTGGGTGGGTATGTGTGCTGTGAGGAGGATGCTGAGAAACTCCAGGATGATTTGGACAGGTTGGGTGATTGGGCAGATATATGGCAGATGCAGTATAATGTGGATAAATGCGAGGTTATCCACTTCGGTGGCAAAAACAGGAAGGCAGATTATTATCTGAACGGCAATAGATTGGGAGAAGGGGAAGTGCAACGAGACCTGGGTGTCCTTGTGCACCAGTCGCTGAAGATAAGCATGCAGGTGCAGCAGGCGGTTAAGAAGGCAAATGGTATGTTGGCCTTCGTAGCGAGAGGCTTTGAGTACAGGAACAAGGATGTCTTGCTGCAGTTGTACAGGGCCTTGGTGAGACCACACCTTGAGTATTGTGTGCAGTTTTGGTTGCCTTATCTGAGAAATTATGTTCTTGCCATGGAGGGAGTGCAGCGAAGATTCACCAGACTGATACCTGGGATGGCAGGAATGACGTATGAGGAGAGATTGGGTCGATTGGGCCTATACTCGCTGGAGTTTAGAAGAATGAGAGGGGATCTCATTGAAACTTATAAAATTCTAACAGGACTAGACAGACTATATGCAGGAAGGATGTTCCCGATGGTCGGGGAGTCCAGAACCTGGGGTCACAGTCCAAGAATAAGGGGTAAGCCATTTAGGACAGAGATGAGGAGGAATTTCTTCACCCAGAGAGTGGTGAACCTGTGGAATTCTCTACCACAGAAGGCAGTTGAAGCCAATTCATTAAATATATTCAAGAAGGAGTTAGATATATTTCTTAAGGCTAAAGGGATCAAGGGATATGGGGAGAAGGCAGGGACAGGGTACTGAATTTGGATGATCAGCCATGATCGCATTGAATGGCGGAGTGGGCTCGAGGGGCCGAATGGCCTACTCCTGCTCCTATCTTCTATGTCTATGTTAAAGGCAAATCGTGTTGACTAACTTGATTGAATTCTTTGATGAAGTAACAGAGGTGGTTGATGAGGGTAGTGCGTTGACGTTGTTTATATGGACTTTCAAAATGCATTTGATAAAGTACCACATAATAGGCTTGTTAGCAAAATTGAAGCCCATGGGATTAAAGGGACAGTGGCATTGTGGATCTGAAATTGGCTAAGGGACAGAAAACAGACAGTAGTGATGAACGGTTGTTTTTCTGACTGGAGGAAAGTATACAGTGGTGTCTCCCCAGGCATTGGCATTTGGACCACTGCTCTTTTTGATATATATTAATAACCTGGACTTGGGTATACAGGGCATAATTTGAAAGTTTGCAGATGACTTGAAACTCGTAAATGTAGGAAACAGTGAGGAGGTTAGTGATGCGCTATCAATTACTGAGAAAGACTGGAAGTTAAGAGAGTAACAAACAGGCTTTTATTAGCTAAAGAACGAAGGCATGCCTCTAGTGGTCGACCGGTCCTGAATGCCTGGGGAACTGCAGAGCAGCCGCCTTTATACCAGGGCATATGGGTGGAGCCAGGGGCGGAGCCAGCTGAGGCATGCACAGACAGATACAACAATGGGCAAGAGTGAACAACAGTGAAGTGAACAACAGTGGTTTACCACAGTTAGTAACAGACTTCAGGAGGAATAGGCAGACTGGTGAAATGGGCAGCCACATGGCAGATGCAATTTAATGCAGAGAAGTGTGAAGTGATGCATTTGGTTGGAAGAATAAGGAGAGTTAATATAAACAGTAAATCTGAAATGCGCTGATCAGTAGGGAACTAAGAAGAAAGAAGCCCAAAGGAAATCAAGGAAATATTAGTCCTTGGATCAATCTGACATCCATTTGACATCTGGCTGTCCTGTGTGTGGAAAAACATTCCTCATGATAATCGGACTTTACAGTCATATGAAATTTAATGCAAAGAAGTGTGAAGTGATGCTTTTTGGAAGGAAGAGGAGAGGCAATGTAAACTAAAAGGTACAATTTTAAATGGGGTATAGGAACAGAGGGACCTGGGGTTTTATGTACTTAAATCTTTGAAGGTGACAAGTCAAGTTGAGAAGGTTGTTAAGAAAGCATGTGAGATCCTTGGCTTTATAAGTTGAGGCATAGAAACATAGAAGATAGGAGCAGGAGTAGGCCATTCGGCCCCTCGAGCCTGCTCCGCCATTCAATGCGATCATGGCTGATCATCCAAATTCAGTACCCGGTCCCTGCTTTCTCCCCATACCCCTTGATCCCTTTAGCCTTAAGAAATATATCCAACTCCTTCTTGAATATATTTAATGAACTGGCCTCCACTGCCTTCTGTGGTAGAGAGTTCCACAGGTTCACCACTCTCTGGGTGAAGAAATTCCTCCTCATTTCTGTCCTAAATGGCCTACCCTTTATCCTTAGACTGTGTCCCCTGGTTCTGGACTCCCCCGCCATCGGGAACATCCTTCCTGCATCTAGTCTGTCCAGTCCTGTCAGAATTTTATAAGTTTCAATGAGATCCCCTCTCATTCTTCTAAACTCCAGCGAGTACAAGCCCAATCGACCCAATCTCTCCTCATACGTCATTCCTGCCATCCCAGGTATCAGCCTGGTGAATCTTCGCTGAACTCCTTCCATGGCAAGAACATCCTTCCTCAGATAAGGCGACCAAAACTGCACACAATACTCAAGATGTGGTCTCACCAAGGCCCTATACAACTGCAGCAAGACATCCTTGTTCCTGTACTCAAACCCTCTCGCTACGAAGGCCAACACACCATTTGCCTTCTTAACCGCCTGCTGCACCTGCATGCTTACCTTCAGCGACTGGTGCACAAGGACACCCAGGTCTCGTTGCACTTCCCCTTCTCCCAATCTATTGCTGTTCAGATAATAATCTGCCTTCCTGTTTTTGCCACCAAAGTGGATAACCTCGCATTTATCCACATTATACTGCATCTGCCATACATCTGCCCAATCACCCAACCTGTCCAAATCATCCTGGAGTTTCTCGGCATCTTCCTCACAGCACACACACCCACCCAGCTTTGTGTTGTCTGCAAACTTGGAGATATTACATCTAGCTCCCTCGTCTAGATCATTAACATATATTGTGAATAGCTGGGGTCCTAGCACCGATCCCTGCGGTACCCCACTAGTCACTGCCTGCCACTTGGAAAAAGACCCGTTTATTCCAACTCTTTGCTTCCTGTCTGCCGGCCAGTTCTCTATCCAAGTCAGTACCTTGCCCCCAATCCCATGTGCTTTAACTTTACATGCTAATCTCTTATGTGGGACCTTATCGAAAGAAAACAAAAAAGGTGACTCAACCGTGGCTAACAAGGGAAATCAGGGATAGCATAAGATCCAAGGAGAGGACATATAAATTGGCTAGAAAAAGCAATAATCCTGAGGATTGGGAGCAGTTTAGGAGTCAACAAAGGAGGACAAAGGGATTAATTAAGAAAGGGAAAATAGAATATGAGCGTAAGCTAGCTGGGAACATAAAAACTGACTGTAAAAGCTTTTCTAGATATGTGAAGAGAAAAAGATTGGTGAAGTCAAGCATAGGTCCCTTACAGTCAGAATCAGGGGAATTTATAATGGGAAACAAGGAAATGGCAGACCAACTAAATACATATTTTGGTTCTGTCTTCACAAAGGAGGACACAAATAACCTCCCAGAGATGCCGGGGAACATAGGGTCTGATGAAAGGGTGGAACTGAAAGAAATCAGTATTTGTAGGGAAATGGTGTTAGGAAAATTGATGGGACCGAAGGCCGATAAATCCCCAGGGCCTGATGGTCAACATCCCAGGGTACTTAAGGAAGTGGCCCTAGAGATAGTAGATGCATTGCTGGTCATCTTCCAGAACTCGATAGACTCTGGAACGGTACCCATGGATTGGAGGGTAGCTAATGTTACCCCACTATTCAAAAAAGGTGGTAGAGAAAAAGCGGGGAATTATAGACCGGTAAGCCTGACATCGGTAGTGGGGAAAATGCTAGAGTCTATTATAAAAGATGTAATAGCAGCGCACTTGGAAAGCAGTGAGAGGATTGGACAAAGTCAACATGGGTTTACAAAAGGTAAATCATGCTTGACTAATCTACTGGAATTTTTTGAGGATGTAACTGGTAAAATAGATAAGGGAGAACCAGTGGATGTGGTGTATTTGGACTTTCAGAAGGCTTTCGATAAGGTCCCACATACGAGATTAGCGTGCAAAATTAAGGCACATGGGATTGGGGGCAAGGTATTGACTTGGATAGAGAACTGGTTGGCGGACAGAAAGCAAAGAGTTGGAATAAACGGGTCATTTTCTGAGTGGCAGGCAGTGACTAGTGGGGTACTGCAAGGATCGGTCCTAGGACCCCAGCTGTTCACAATATATATTAATGATCTGGACGAGGGAATTGGATGTAATATCTCCAAATTTGCAGACGACACAAAGCTGGCTGGGAGGGTAAGCTGTGAGGAGGATGTCGTGAAACTCCAGTACGATTTGGACAGGTTGGGTGATTGGGCAGAAACATGGCAAATGCACTATAATGTGGATAAATGTGAGGTTATCCACTTTGGTGGCAAAAGCAGGAAGGCAGATTATTATTTGAATGGCAATAGATTGAGAGAAGGGGAAGTGCAAAGAGACCTGGGTGTTATTGTGCACCAGTCGCTGAAGGTAAGCATGCAGGTGCAGCAGGTGGTTAAGAAGGCAAATGGTATGTTAGCCTTCGTAGCAAGAGGGTTCGAGTACAGGAACAAGGATGTCTTGCTACAGTTGTACAGGGCCTTGGTGAGACCGCACCTTGAGTATTGTGTGCAGTTTTGGTCACCTTACCTGAGGAAGGACGTTCTTGCCATGGAGGGAGTGCAGCGAAGATTCACCAGGCTGATACCTGGGATGGCAGGAATGACGTATGAGGAGAGATTGTGTCGATTGGGCTTATACTCACTGGAGTTTAGAAGATTGAAAGGGGATCTCATCGAAACCTATAAAATTCTGTCAGGTCTGGACAGACTAGATGCAGGAAGGATGTTTCTGATGGCCGGGGAGTCCAGAACCAGGGGTCATAGTCTAAGGATAAGGGGTAAGCCATTTAGGACTGAAATGAGGAGGAATTTCTTCACCCAGAGAGTGGTGAACCTGTGGAATTCTCTGCCACAGAGGGCGGTGGAGGCCAATTCATTAAATATATTCAAGAAAGAGTTGGATATATTTCTTGAGGCTAAAGGGATCAAGGGATATGGGGAGAAGGCAGGGACAGGGTACTGAAATTGGATGATCAGCTCGAAGGGCAGAATGGCCTACTCCTGCTCCTATCTTCTATGTTTATGTTTCTGTGTCTATGTTTATGAAAGTCCAAATACACCACATCCACTGGTTCTCCCTTATCTATTCTACCAGTTACATCCTCAAAAAATTCCAGTAGATTAGTCAAGCACGATTTATCTTTTGTGAATCCATGTTGACTTTGTCCGATCCTGTCACTGTTTTCCAAGTGCTCTGCTATTACATCTTTTATAATGGACTCTAGCAAAAGCAAGGAAGTTATGCTAAACCTTTATAAATCACTCTTTAAGTTTAGCACTGACTAGTTTCAGTGATTTGTTAGTCAATAGGTGAACTTAGCCCACTAACATGTGCTTTGTTATTTTTTGTTTCGGGAAGAATTATAAAATAGATTGAAATTCACTGTGAACTTTGTTCATTCATATATTATGTGTAAAAAATAAGCCAGCCTGTTGGTTTACAATTGGCCTAATTCAAGGACGGTGCTCATCAGCCTGCCTTCTGGAAGAAAGGAGAAAGGCAGTGTGGGCATGTGCAAGCTCACAGTATCCAGTTCACTCAATGAGGGATTTCAATTTAACAACTCCTGGGTCACACTATCATATGACTGGATATTAGGCAGTAAAGATAAACCCTTGCTTGTAAGAGACTTGGGGTCCACTTACAGGAGAGACTGGCAACGTTGAACCCGAGATAATATCTAGTGCAGACCTGAAATTTGTAACAAGAGATAAAAAGTACAAAGGCAAAGAGGTAACCCAAACCTATACAAATCATTGGTTAGGCCAAGGTTATAATATTGGGTCCAGTCTTGCTTTCGGGAGGATGTCAATATCATGGAGCGGGTACAGAGGAGATTCAGAACAATGAGAGCACAAGTGAAATGTTTTAATTATGAAGAGAAGCTCGAGAAACTGGGGCTCTTTTAATTAGAACAAAGTTTAAGAGATCTCAGAGATATTCAAAATTATGAGGGTTTTTGATAGGTAAATTGGGAAAAACTATTTCAGTGAGTCAGTAACTAGAGGACTTCAATTTAAGATCATCACAAAAATAATGAAAGGCGAGGTGAGGAGTTTTTTTTACACAGAGGGGTGTTGAGACATGGAATATCCGACCAGAAACAGTGGTGGAAGCAGAATTCATTATAGCTTTTAAAAGGGAAGTGGATAAAAGAAAAAGGTAAAAGAGTACGGGGAAAGGATGGGAGAATGGGATTAAATGAATCGTCCTTTCAGAGAGCCGGCACATGTGTGATGGGCCAAATGGGGAAAGGGCAGGGGAATGGGACTAAATGGAAAGCTTTTTCAGAGAGCCAACACAGGCACGGTGGGCCGAATGGCCTCCTTCTGTGTCATAAAATTCTATAATTCTAGGATACCAGTTAGAATTCTCAATGTCATGGCACACAGATCAGGTGTTTGCAAGTTGCTGACAAAGATTGGAATTCCTCTCTGGTTGCTGCTAATATGGTCACACAGTTAATTTTGATATAATTAGATTTTCTTGTATCAATGATGTTGTAACTCAATTTCCTGGGAATAGAATTTGAATCCCTGAGAACAATGTTTAAATCTCTGAAAATAAAGTTTAATTAAAATGTTATGAAAGTTTAGTTCTCAAAATGAAGCCAAGGCCCAGATCAGATTGTTGCAATATTTCAGAAACATCTGCATGCTTTATTTCATTTTAAGCTGTCAGTTTCCTTTAACTATATAAATTATCTCTGTTAATTGTCTAACAGTGCTCCAATTTGGATAGCTGAAGATTGGAGGATTTAATTGAGTTGGTTTTCCCTCATTCAGAAGCTAATTGCTGATGAAAGGTTTTACTAATCCAAACCATTTCTCTGGCTATGTTTAATAATTTATGCTGATACCTATGAGAATGTTAAATTTGAAGAAATTAATTATGAAGCGATTAAAAGCTTTGAGTCTGACTGATTGCTTGTTCTTGGATGTCAGCGACATTGCAGGAACATTCCAGTGTAACTGTGGATATTGGCAGGATGCAGTTGTAGAGTTTAAAGCAGTCACAAGCCCCATTGTTCTTCGATGATGGTGGGTTTTATGTTATAACCTATAACAGACGACTCAATTTTTATCGTTGTTTTGATAAAAAAAATAACTTGAGAAAGCGTACAGGATTTCTGCATGATATTGAAAGGTGTGGTGTTGATGAGCACATTACAGAATGTGTGAATGACATTAATGTTTGAGCAATATTCAAACTCGGTACTTAATGCCAGGCCGTGCTGGCTGGATGATTTGTCTTCGAATCGTTGACAAAACTATAACATGCTTCAATAAAAACATTCCATCCTACAATTTGAAAAACATCCTTTTTTCAGCAATTAAAAAAAAAATATCCTCTATATTATTCCACTCATCTCTTGAAGGTGCTGAATCATCTGGTACAAAATTCCACTGGCGCAACCTATCTTCCATCTCAGTTGTAGGGGGTGGCCTGTGGTGGTGGCGCGTACGCCCAGTCAGTTATGCCTCTGACTGTTTATGTGAGCAGTTCGAATCGCTCCCACGCCCCTGGGTTCTAGACACCGGACTTAGGTACAAGGCAGCGGTGCAGAGAAGACTCGAGTAGACAGGTGGTTGGATGTAAACAAAAACCAAGATTTTATTGAAAAGGAAAAAAAATTGATACAATCTTATGGAAAATTACTAGTGTACACTTCTACAGGCAAAATACAAAAGAATAACTATTTTTATACTTATACAGGGAATGGGGAACACACGGCACATCGAGGGAAAACAACTATCTTAACAATCCCCTTATCCTTATCCCACCCCCTATACCTAACTAGATTAAGCTATGAGGGGTCAGAACTTCATGCTCACCAATCAAAAGGGTTTGTTGGACTCAAAACAGCGGTGGGATTCGGGGTTTGCTCTTGGTGCTCTCTGGAGCCTGCCATCGTCACGTGGTCTCCGGGCGCTGCAAGGGCGTTGTCCAGGTTCGAGTACCCCAAAGTTAAAGTCTCTGTTTGGGTACTTTACCTTGCAGGGATGATTCTTCGTCGCCAGCCGACAGTTTGAGTTGGTGTGCAGATATTCGCAGGTCAGCTGAGGCTGAAGGCCCGATAATTCGAAGCCTCCCCTCAGTTCGTCTCCTCAGTTGGTCTTCTTCAGTCAGTCTTCCTCCGGTGGCCTTCCCTCCGGTGGTCTTCCCTCCTCCCCTCGTCGCGTCCCGCCTCGCCTGGCCTGAATTGTCCATGTCCGCCCGATGCAGTGCCGGGGCGATTTTCAGATGGTGTGGCAAAAGGCACGGGCAAAGGCTAGGGGGTAAGCGTGGGACGGGGAAAGAGCGGCAGCCACGAGGGCGAGGGGCCGAAGAGCAGAGAGAGAAGAGAAGAGAGCAGAGCAGAGCAGAGAGAGCGATTGCTACCTGGGGGCCTTCAATTATACTCCTTTCGAAAACCCTTATCTGCACGCCAAATCAAGTTAGTTCTTTGTCTTAATCTTGGCAGGCTATTTTAAATAATGGTAGCAATCCATACTAACTGGTTTTAGATGGCCGGTAATCGCGTCTACCGGCCCGATAATTGACTTGTATTGTCATGAATGTTCCTTGATGGGCCTGTCCAGCCTCGATGGCTCTCTTAATCTGTTTCCGATTATATATGTAGACTGCTTGATGGCCTTAACTATAGGCCTAAACTGAATTTAGATTTGTCTCCAATTCGGTCTAATACATAATTCAGAGTCCTGTCTGGTTTCAAAATACAAAGTCTCTCTTCACAGAAAGCTGCAGCTTGGGTTTCGATCCACAAGCTGTCTGCATTGCAGAGTCCATTTTAAAATCCCACAGGTTTTCTGCCATGAGGCACGGACGCCATCTTGGGTACCCTTTTTGATTTAAAATGTCCACACAGGGTCCCGTTTATTAATAACAGCCTTCGGGGAAATGCAGAAATTTTGCAAATCTTACACAGTTGAGCCTAAATCAACAACCTTGGCGTATTGGCATCACTTTGGGAAGCAAATTAACCCCTGAGATTGTAAATAATTAAAATGGCAAAAAAAACTTACGTCCTCTTAGTGATAGGTGCCATAAAAATGAGAGAATCTTATGTTCTGTTGGAAATGGGAACTGTAAATCGCATTATAAAATAAATGAAACACAGGCACGATGGGCCGAAGGGCCTCCTGTGATTCTATTCGACTGAAAGTTGAGCACAAATCGCTGCTCCTTATATAATGTTAAGAATCCTGGGTTTATTTTTTCTGAGTGTGAAGTGCAATGTAAACAGGTGAGCAAGATCAGTAGTATACAGGAAGGTACCATAAGTCTATTTCTAGCACTGTTCTGTGTCTTACTCCCTGTAGAGTTTTGGGTTTTACCTGAGCAGCATTGCGTCAATCTGTAATGGGCCAGATTTTGCTGTAGCAGGAAATATAACGCCGTCTGCCATTAGTTAGACTTGCATCTGCACCCTTCAGCTCAAAATATTTTTATCCACAAAGTTGCTGCAAGTGCAAGCTGACAACTGCGCAGCGAGGGTAACAGGGCATCTGGGGCCTGAGTGAGGAAGTGCTTCCTGACATCACCCCCGACAGCCGAGCTCTAATTTTAAGGTTCTGTCCCCTTGTTCTGGACTCTCCCACCAGAGGAAATAGTTTCTCTTGATCGACCCGATCAAATCCTTTAATCATCTTAAACACCCCAATTAGACCACCTCTTAATCATCTATATTCAAGGGAATACAAGCCTAGTCTATGCAGCCTGTCCTCACAAACTAACCCTTTTAGCCCCGGTATCATTCTGGTGAATCTGCGCTGCCCCCCCTCCAAGTCCAATATATCCTTCCTGAGGTGCGATGTCCAGAACTGAAGACAGTGCTCTAAACGGGGCCTAACCAGAGCTTTATATAACTAACAGAACTTCCATCCTTTTGTATTCCAGCACCTCCCCCCGCCCACCCCGAGATAAAGGCCAACATTCCAGTTGCCTTTTTAATTATTTTTTATATCTGTCCACTAGCTTTTAGTGATATTTGTACTTGGAGCCTTTAATCTCTCAGCTTCTCCACAGTTCCTAGCTTCGCACCATTTAGAAATTACTCTGATCTATCTTTCTTTTTTAGGTCCAAAGTGGATGACCTCACACTTGCCCACATTGAACTCCATCTGCCAAAGTTTTGCCCACTCACTTAATCTATCAATGTCCCTTTGAAACTTTCTTATAGTGTAACTCCTATATCAAACCACTCAGGATCCCGATCCTGTTACAGTGTAACTCCTCAATCACACCACTCGGGATCCTGATCCTGTAGGATGCCGCTCATTCCTATCTTGTTACAGGGGTACATCCTAAAGCACACCAGAAATGAATTTGTCATTCCACATGTAAGGTGATCCAGTCCCTGTTTTGTAAGTGGCTGGCAGGCACATTGTTTTGTTTAATAGGTAATACTGTGTGGGTGTGGTGTTGCTGCTTAGATGCTGTGTGTCCTGGTGTAAAAATCCTTTATAATCATTTCAAGTCCCTCCACAGCAATATCAACCTCAGTCTGTTCATAATTGGATTCCTGTCCCCTGGCTTTAGGGACGGGCTGCTAGGGTAGAATGTAAATCCAGACTCAAATAAGAATATTTTTCTACATCAGAAAGAAGCTTTCCTATAGTTAGTGTCCATCTATGGTGCTGCTTCTACAGAACTCTAGTTTGACTCATTACTGGGAAAGTCAGTAGCATTTACACTTGCACCCTCTCATCAACTTACTGTCGACATTGATTTCTATCCTTTGGCTGGAGTGAGAATCTCCTCAATATTCCAGGAAGCAATTCTCCTGTTGAGTATTGATTCTTCTCATCTTCTTTCAATGTTATTTGTTGCCGTGAAGTGAGGCACATGCACCAAGGGAGACTTCAGTATCAGACAGAGACAATTTAAACAATATGGGTCTTACAAAGTTGAAGCCCATGGAATAAAAGGGACAGTGGCAGCATGGTTATGGAATTGACTAAGTGATAGGAAACAGAGTAGTGGTGAACGGTTGTTTTTCAGACTGGAGGAAGGTATACAGTGGTGTTCCCCAGGGGTCGGTTCTCGGACCACTGCTTTTCTTGATATATATTAATGACTTGGGCGTGGGAGTACAGGACACAACTTCAAAATCTGCAGATGACACAAAACTTGGAAGTATAGTGAACAGTGAGGAGGAGAGGGATAGACTTCAGGAAGACATAGACAGGCTGGTGAAATGGGCAGACACGTGGCAGATGAAATTTAACACAGAAAAGTGCGAAGTGATACATTTTGGTAGAAAGAATGAGAGGAAATATGAACTAAAGGGTACAATCCTGAAGTGGGTGCACGAACAGAGAGACCTGGGGTATGTGTGCACAAATTGTTGAAGGTGGCAGGGCAGGTTGAGAAAGCAGCTAAAAAGGCTTACGGGATCCTGGGCTTCATAAATAGAGTTATAGGGCTGGATTTTGTCAATGGGGAGCTTTTGGAGGCGGGACTCCCACTTGTTGGATTTTAGTCCCGCCTCCATCGACTTGGGGCCAACCCATGCTATTTTCCCTTGATTGACCTTGTTAAGCCCGCCCAGCGGGCTCAGCAGGCCAATTAAGGTGAAGCCAGTTACAGGTGATGTCAGCAAGTGCCATTTCATCGTTTGACAGCTCTGTGAAGCTATCAAACACTGACAATCTGTCTTCTAAGTTGTGTCTTTACTCAAGACTCAATTAGAAAGCCTTCCAGACCAGAAAGCAGAAGGCTGCAGCTTTTGACAGTTCAGCGGCCATTCTGCTTTCTGTGCCGGTGAGCTGAGGGACTCCCGAGACCTGAAGGGAGGAAGCCTGCAGGAAGAAGTAAAGGTAAGTAAAACTTATTAAAACACTTTACACACACCTCACACACTTACCTCTGCACACATGCACCCATTAATCGCCTGCACACCGGACATCTCGGCCCCTCCGACCCCCACAGAACGACAGCCCGCCTCGCTGACCCTGGCGAGGTTCGGAGCCATCGGGAAGCCCACGCTTCAGGGTTCAAAATAGGGAATAGCCAAAAAACTGCCTGTTAACTACTGTTAACAGACAGTTAATTGGCATTAATCCCCTTCCCGCCTCGAGGAGGCGGGACCCGGCGCGGGTCAGCTACCCGCCTCCTGGCAAGATGGCATGGGGGCGGGTTGGGCACCCGCCCCCAAATTCTGCCATTTTCCCAGCAGTCCCGCCTCTAAACCCGCCTCCCCAGGGCTGGCAAAATCCAGCCCATAGAGTACAAAAGTGTGGAAATTATGATGAACCTGTATAAAACACTGGTTTGGCCCCAACTGGAGTATTGTGATCAATTCTGGGCAGCGCACTTTAGGAAGGATGTAAAGGCCGTAGAGAGGGTGCAGAAAAGATTTACACGAATGATTCCAGGAATGAGGAACTTCAGTTACGTTGATAGACTGGAGAAGCTGGGGTTGTTCTCCTTGGAACAGAGAAGATTGAAAGGAGATTTGATAGAGGCGTTCAAAATCATGAGGGGTCTGGACAGAGTAGATAGAGGAAAACTGTTCCCGTTGGCAGAAGGATTGAGAACCAGAGGACACAGGTTTAAGGTGATTGGCAAAAGAACCAAAGGCGACATAAGATAAAACTTTTTTACGCAGCGAGTGGTTAAGATCTGGAATGCACTGCCTGAAAGGGTAGTGGAGGCAGATTCAATCACAGCTTTCAAAAGGGAGTTAGTTAAGTATCTGAAGGAAAGAAATTTGCATGGCTATAGGGAAAGGGCGGGGGAGTGGGACTCGCTGAAGTGCTCTTGCAGAGAGCCAGCATGGGCTCGACGGGCCGAATGGCTTTCTTCCGTGCTGTAACCATTCAATGATTCTAAATTTGGACCGGGCTCCCTTTGGGGTGTTAACTTCGCCAGGGGCTACTTTTAGTGCCCCAGAAAAATTAGCACTCCTGCGCCTGAAATTCACTGGTAGCATGCCATGAGGGAGGTGGGGTGCTACTGGAAGCGTTGCGGCACGTCGCGCCGTGGTATTGCAGGCCCTCCTCCCCTTCTTAAAGAGGAGGGGCCTTGCGCAGCGCGACCCGGGGCCCAGAGTGCCAGCAAAAGAACCCGGCACTCAAGAGAAGTGCCGGGCTCATGGAGCGCAGCCGGCACTCCGCGGGGGCAACAAAAATGGCCGCCTGGCACCTCACCTTTAAATAGCGCCGTCCCGGCCGCAGGTAGGCCCCCCTGACCCCGTCGGACATAGCGTCCGGCGGTAAGTCTGGGGGCGCTACCAAAGATCGCGGCCGGGGCGCAAGCGGGGCGCTGTGCATGGCAATGACGTCATCGCCGACAGCACAGCACCACGGGGCGCTAACGGTTACCGCCGCCACTCACCTCCCGCTGAATTTCGCAAGAGGCGTTGGCAACGCCCCGCCCGGGTGCTAGTTGCTTTGCGCCCCGTTAGCGCCCTCTTAGGGTGCTAATGGGAGGCGCAAAGCAACCGAATTTTTCCCCCAATATCTTTGCAGGATCTTATTTGGGATTTGAAGGTCCATCCTACCCCAGCTACCACAAACTATCAATACCCTAGATTTGCGCATTTCTCGAGTCCCACTAAACCAGCTCCTGTAAGAACAGGAAACTATGCTGGAACAAGAACCCTCTTGAGGATTACTCAAACAAAGGAGCCTACACAAAAGTGTATTTTAATCAGGGGTATGGGATACTGGATGCGATAAAAATAGATAAAGAGGAGGTACTAGAAAGGCTGGTGGTACTAAAAGTAAATAAATCAACCTGTCTGGATGGGATGCATCCGAGGTTGCTGAGGGAAGTAAGGGTAGAAATTGCGGAGGTGCTGGCCACAATCTTCCTTAGATACAGGGGTAGTGCCAGAGGACTGGAGAATTGGAAATGTTACACCCTTGGTCAAAAAGGGGAGAAGGATAAACCTGGCAATTACAGGCCAGTCAGCTTAATGTCAGTGGTGGGGAAGCTTTTAGAAACAATAATCTGTGAGAAAATTAACAGCCACTTGGACAAGTATTGACTAATAAAGGAGAGACAGCACTCACTTGTTAAGGGCAAATCGTGTTTGACTAATTTGATTGAGTTTTTGATGAGGTAGCAGTGACGGTGGATGAGGGCAGTGCAGTTGATGTTGTGTATATGGACTTTCAAAAGGCGTTTAATAAAGTACCTCATATTAGGCTTGGTAGCAAAATTGATGCCCATGGGCTAAAAGGGGCAGGAGTAGCATGGATACAAAATTGGCTAAAGGATAGAAAACAGAGAGTTGTTGTGAATGGCTGTTTTTCAGACTGGAGGGAGGTATACAGTAGAGTTCCCTAAGAAAGAAAGACTTGCATTTATATAGCGCCTTTCACGACCACCGGACGTATCAAAGCGCTTTACAGACAATGAAGTACCTTTGGAGTGGAGTCACTGTTGTAATGTGGGAAACGCGGCAGCCAATTTGCGCACAGCAAGCTCCCACAAATAACAATGTGATAATGACCAGATAAACAGTTTTTGTTATGTTGATTGAGGGATAAATATTGGCCAGGACACCGGGGATAACTCCCCTACTCTTCTTCGAAATAGTGCCATGGGATCTTTTATGTCCACCTGAGAGAACAGACGTCTCATCTGAAAGATGGGACCTCTGACAGTGCAGCACTCCCTCAGTACTGGACTGGAGTGTCAGCTTAGATTTATGTGCTCAAGTCCCTGAAATGGACAACCTTCTGACTCAGAGGAAAGTAAACTACCAATTGAGCCACAGCTGACACTAACTGCAACTTGTGATTGACTGAAGTTGTAAAAGCAGTGAAACCTGATCTGATGGTCAATAATTTGAAGGATCCCTTAAAATAAATTTACATCCCAGAGACTGAAGACTATGCAGATAACACAATGTAGCTCCGGGCATACTCGTATACCTCTACTGGACACGAGACAGGACCAGCCTCTGAATATCCGATCTGCATCTGGAATGTCAGTTAGAGACCCATGTGTTTCAAATTCAGCCCAGTCATAACTACATTTCTTCTGTAGCAGCAAAAGTAATTGTAATATGGTGGATCCATGTGATGAGAGATGGTACTCAACAAACCACAATCCTGTGCAACAACATAACTTACATTTATATCACACCGGGAACATAGCAAGTGTCCCAGGGTGTTTCACAGAGGAGAAATGGACACCGAGGAATGACTGAAGGTATGGTCAGAGTGGGTTTTGAGGAGGATTTTGGAGGAAGGTGGTAAGGTTTAGGTTTAGGAATACAATCTGAATACAATCTGAAATGCGTGGCCAAGATGACAGAAGGCCGAGCCAAAGAGGTGGGATCCACAGAAGGTTAGAGTTAGAGGAACAGAGGCAGCGGACAAGTGCAAGGAAGTGGAGGAGGTTGCAGAGGAAGAGTGGGGTGAGACTGTGGAGGAATTTGTATATGAGGACAAGGTTTCTGAATTCGATGAGTTGGATGGCCGGGATCCAATGGAAGCTACCAAGAACAAGGATGGCGGGCAAGTGGGATATGGTGCAGGACGGTATTTTGGTTGTAGAGTTTCAGATAAGTTGGATGGAATTCAGGAGGCCCTTAAAACAAAACTTTACATGGCAAGACATTGTAGTTTTGTTATGCTACAGTGCTGCACTGTACAACTGTGTGTTAGAGAGTGAATGAGTGACTAACTAAAGAGAACAAGAATTAAATGCAAAGGATGGTGTTGGAATGCATCTGTGATAATGTGAGGAGTGTTACAAATAATGAGTTACAGGTGCAAGTTGCCACATGGGGTTATGATATAGTGGCTATAACGGAGACCTGGTTTAAACATGGGCAGGAGTGGGAACTAAACATTCCTGGCTACAATGTAGTCAGGAGGGATAGAGAAGGAAAAAAGGACAGGGGGGGGTGGGGTGGCAGTATTGATCAAGGATAGTATTACAGTTCTACAGAGGAATGATATTCTAGAGGGTTCCAAGACTGAATCTATTTGGTTAGAGTTAAGGAACAGAAAAGGAACTGTTACATTGCTGGTTGTTTACTATAAACCCCAAAATAGTGAGAAGGAGATAGACTTTGAAAAGGCATTTGATAACGTACCACATAACAGAATTATTCAGAAAATAGAGGCACATGGTATAAAAGGGATGGTGGTAACTTGGGTACGAAATTGGCTAAGGGATAGGAGGCAGAGAGTAATGGTGAACAGATATTTTTCTGACTAGAGGGAAGTATGCAGTGGGGACCCCAAGGGGTTGGTATATTATAGAATCATAGAAAGTTACAGCACAGAAGGAGGCCATTTCGGCCCATTGTGTCCGCGCCGGCCAACAATGAGTTATCCAGCCAAATCCCACTTCGCAGCTTCGGTCCGTACTCCTGCAGGTTAGAGCATCCCAAGTGCACATTCAAGTACTTTTTAAATATGGTTAGGGTTCCTGCCTCTACCACCCTTTCAGGCAGTGTGTTCCATACCCCCACAACCCTCTGGGTGAAGACATTTCCCCTCAAATCCCCTCTAAACCTTCCCCCAATTACTTTAAATCTGTGCCCCCTGGTTTTTGAACCCTCTGCTAAGGGAAACAGGTCCTTTCTATCCACTTTATCTAGGCCCCTCATAATTTTATACACCTCAATAAGGTCTCCCCTCAGCCTCCTCTGTGCCAAACAGACCCAGCCTATGCAATCTTTCCTCATAGCTAAGATTCTCTACTCCCGGCAACATCCTTGTAAATCTCCTCTGTACCCTCTCTAGTGCAATCACATCTTTCCTGTAATGTGCTGACCAGAACTGCACGCAGTACTCTAGCTGAGGCCTAACTAGTGTTTTATACAGTTGAAGCATAACCCCCTGCTCTTGTATTCCGTGCCACTGCTAATAAAGGCAAGCATTCCGTATGTCTTCTTAACCACCTTATCTACTTGGCCTGCTACCTTCAGGGATCTGTGGACATGCACTCCAAGGTCCCTTTGTTCCTCTACACTACTCAGTGTCCTACCATTTAATGTGCATTCCCTTTCCTTGTTAGCCCTCCCTGTTAGATCCGTGTGTTAATAGAGACACGGAATGCAGGAGTTGATTTAACAAGTGTTTACTGAACAAAGTCTGGAGGTGAACTAACTACACAAGACGCTACACAGGCTTATATACCCGAGTGGTCACTACTGGTACTACAGTATACAGGGGCTTCAAAAACATAGTTCCTCTTAAAGGTACATACACTACAATTCCTCCCCTTTTAGATAAATAGTACATAACATTTTAAGTAACCATTAAATAACATTTTTACAAGAACAATAATATACACATTTGCTGAAGTTAATCAATTACAAATTCAGTCTCTCTGGAGGCTTCCTGACTCGGTCCGGATAACGCCTCGGTGGTGTAGTAGGTTCTTTTGGCAAGGTCGATTCGGCTTCAATGCCAGTGTCGGGTTCATCTGGTTCCAGTATCACCGGATCGGAGGTAGATACTATGGGTATCTCTGCTTCATCACTAGGCGTATAGAGTTGTGGTGTAGGTTGTCCTTTTTCGGATGACTCTATGATCTGGTCAGCATGGCGCCTTATTATGCTTTCTCCAATGTCCACGGTATACATCAGCGGTCCTAGTCGTGTGCAAATAGCTCCAGGCTGCCATTTCTCGGTACGGTAGTCCCGGGCTAAAACTGGTTGACCTATCTGGAAGGTTGTAGTTGGCCTTTCATTCATGCTTTGAAATTGTCGGTTCTCTACGTCCCTTCTAACGTTTGGCTTGACCAAATCCAGCCGGCATCTTAGGCTTCTATTGAAAAACATCATGGCGGGGGTTTGGTTTGTAACCACATGTGTTGCATTCCTGTACGCAAACAAGAAGTTATCTACCTTATGTTGTAGATTTATGTCTTCATTACCCATGGCCTTTATGGCCTTCTTGAAGGTCTGGACAAACCTTTCAGCCAATCCACTAGTGGCGGGATGGTATGGGGCGGACGTGTAGTGCTTAACCCCATTGTTTTTTAAGAACTTCCTGAATTCTTCGGACACAAATTGTGGTCCATTATCAGAACAGATCTGTTCAGGCAGCCCATTCCTGGCAAATATGGTCCTTAATACTGTGATGGTTTTTTCCGTGGTGGTGGAGGACATCTTTATTACCTCCAGCCACTTGGAGTGTGCATCCACCGCGATTAAGAACATTGAGTCCATAAATGGACCAGCAAAGTCGATATGTACCCTTTGCCATGGAGATGAGGGCCACTCCCATGGATGTAGAGGGGCTTGTGGTGGGGCGTTTTGGACCTTCTGGCATCCTAGACAGCTCTTGGTCATTTCTTCGATGTCTCCATCGATACCTGGCCACCACACAAACGCTCTGGCTAAGTTCTTCATTTTCACTCCACCCAGATGCCCCTCATGAAGCTCCTTTAGCACTCTATCCTTGAGTTTGGGTGGAATCACCACTCTGGATCCACACATCAAGGTTCCTCGGCACACTGACAGCTGTTCTCTTCTTTGTGAGAATGCTGGCAACAGTGGTTCGCCATGTGCTGGCCATCCCTTCACCGTTAAATCCTAGACTCATGAGAGAGTCGGGTCATTTCGCGTTTCCTTTTCAATGGTAGAATTTGTCACCGGTAGACATTCCACTATGGTCGAGTGGAACATCTCCACTGGGTCCACTGTAGGCGCCTCTTCCACCGTTGGCAACGGTAGGCACGATAACCCGTCAGCATTCCCATGCTGTTTTGTTCCTTTGTATTCTATGTCATATTGGTGTGCCCCTAGGAAAAGGGACCACCTCTGTAGCCTTTGCGCTGTCATAATGGGAACGCCCTTTTTAGGGTTGAATATGGAGACGAGGGGTTGATGGTCAGTCAACAAGGTAAATTTTTGTCCGTGTAGGTAATGGTTGAATTTCTTCACCCCCCACACCAGGCTGAGTGCCTCCCTGTCGATCTGGGCATAGTTACGCTCAGCTGAGTTCAATGAGCGTGACGCAAAAGCTATCGGCCGCTCCGAGCCATCAGGGAATCTATGCGATAATACCGCTCCCACGCCGTAAGGGGATGCACCGCACGCCAGTCTGATTGGCAGTGATGGGTTGTAATGAGCCAACACTTCCCTGGACGTGATCAAGCCTTTGCATTTATGGAAGGCACGTTTACAGTCTTCGCTCCATTTCCAAACTACTCCCGTTTGTAGCAGTGCGTTAAGAGGGTGCAGAACCGTCGACAAGTTTGGTAAAAATTTATGATAGTAATTTACTAATCCCAGGAACGACCTTAATTGTGAGACATTTTCAGGCGCTGGGGCCTTTACGACCGCTTCAATTTTTTCAGGTGACTTATGCAACCCTTCTTCGTTAATGACATGGCCACAATATGATATTTGTTTCTGGAAAAATTCGCACTTGGGGCGATTTGCTCGTAGGCCCCGTTCTCTCAGCCTCGTGAGCACCTGCTCCAAGTTGGCAAGGTGCTCGTTGTCGTTTTCTCCTGTTACAAGGATGTCGTCTAGGTAGCATTGAGTCCCCGGAATCCCTTGCAGGACTTGCTCCATAGCTCTTTGCCAGATAGCCGGAGCTGATGCCACTCCGAAAACCAGTCGATTGTACTGGTACAGGCCTTTGTGTGTGTTTATCGTGAGATACTTTTTAGAGGCCTCCTCAACCTCCATCTGTAGATATGCTTGTGCTAAGTCAATTTTGGTGAAACGTTTCCCTCCGGATAGTGAGGCGAAAATATCTTCTATCCTCGGAAGAGGATACTGTACCGTGTGAAGAACCGGGTTTACAGTCACCTTGAAGTCCCCACAGATGCGAACTTTTCTCTGTTCTTCAGATTTATCATTATTCAACGTTTTCTTCATGACCGGGACGATGGGTGTTGCCCACTCGCTCCAATCTACCTTGGATAACACGCCTGCTTTTTCCAAATTCTCCAGCTCTGCCTCGACGGCTGGATGAATTGCGTATGGCACCGGCCTTGCCTTAAAAAACTTGGGAATTGCCGCCTCTTCCACTTTTATTGAGGCGGTGGCGCCTTTCAGGGTTCCTAGTTCCTGTTGAAACACTTCTTTGGCGTTAGCCAAGATTTCTTTTAATCGTCCAGGTATGACGTCATCATCATTTTTTTCTTACTGGTCACCGTCAGTGCCTGAATGGAGTGCCAGTCTAAACGTATCTTTCTGATCCATTCACATCCCAACAACGGTGGACCACCATCTTGCAGAACGTATAAATACAACTTCTGTATTTCCTTGCCGTTGTATACAACAGGCACCCTTATTTTCCCTCTGGGGTATACTTTCTGCCCCATATATGTCTTCAAGATAATGGATGTGTCTTTCAAAGGTATATGCGGAAATAGCCGCTCGTAATCCCGTCGACTTATGACGGTCAGAGCTGATCCTGTGATATACCTATCAATTCATCCAATGAAAAGCGACGAGTTAAGAAAGTAACTATAGGTTTTTGTTGGCTAAATAACAGAGCCCACCCTCGTGGGTGATCGGATACAACAAGGAGGAATGCCAGCCAGTCGACTACCTTTATACCTGGGCAGGTAGGTGGAGTCATGGGCGGAGTCAGCAGTGGTCAGCCCAGGTATAACAGCGTGACAAGAGGCGACCTCGTATAGTGATACAACAGTGTGAACAGTGATAACCATAGAGTAACGATATAACAGTGATAACTATAGTGTAACGATAGTGAACGATAAAAGTGGTTTACCACATCCTGTATCTAGCTCCATTTTGACTGGGGACCCCGCTATCGTGAGGGTAACCCAAATGATCTGGTAATCTTCTTTGGCAATTACATTATGTAATTTGAGACAGCTTAGTCTCTTGTTTCCGGAGTCGCTATCGCTCTTCTGGTCTTCGGAGCTACTGTCCATCATCATTTGTACCTTTCTGTACTTTTCCTTATTGACCTTTTTACTGTCAGCGGATTTCTTTCCAGATCTGCATACACGGGCAATGTGTCCCATCTTTCTGCATTGCCTGCATGCTTTGTCCTTGAACCAGCGGTCCTTCTGGTCATGGGTGGATCTGCCGCAGCGATAACATCTCTCGAAACCCCGTGTCATTTCATGGGTGCCGAAGTCCTGTGGCTTTTGCTGTATCTCTGCAGCTCCTCTTGCTGCTGCTTCGTATGATACAGCCACACTGAAAGCCTTGTCCGGTGTCAAATCTTTCTCAGAAAGTAGTCTTTTCTGTGTTCCTTCGCTTAGGAGACCGCAGACGAATTTGTCTCGTAGAGAATCTGCCAGTCCTGCCCCGAATTGGCAGTGCTTTGACAGCTTTCGTAATTCGGTGAGGTAATCAGCGTTACTTTCAGTCTTGTGCTGATTCCTCCTGAAGAATTTGAATCGTTCCGCTATCAGCAGCGGTGTTGGGTTTAAGTGCTCCTGTAAGGTATCAACAATCTCCTTAAAATTCTTGTCCATCGGTTTGGCTGGAATGATCAAGTTTCGTAACAGCCCGTATGTCCGTGCGCCCATCAGATTTAGAAGTACCGATGCCTTTTTATCATCCGCTACTTCATTCGCCTTGCAATATACCTCCACTCTTTCCACATATGTGGTCCAATCTTCTATATCACTATCGAAAGCAGTAATATTGCCAGTCTTCGGCATCTTGAAAATCTAAAATGGCGCTTCCCGCGCTTTTCCTCCGTCCCTGATGGATCAAAATGGCGCCTCCCGCGCTTTTCTTTCTTCCCCGCCGAGTTAAGATGGCGCCTCCCACACTTTCCCGCCGCTGCCTCTGCTGCCAACGCTGTACTCCGCGGTTCCCGTTGCGACCTGCAGCTTTTCGCGGTATTTCTATTTTTTTTTATATATCGCTTCAGTAGTTTCTCCGTTACTTGGAGAACCGTTCCTGTCGTGGAGCGGACCCTCTGGGACTTTCCCCTCCCTCTGCTCGGTCCGAACGCCGACCTGCTTTGCAGCACCGGCCGCGCCCTGAGTGCTCCACCCTCTCTCTCTCTTTGCTTCTGCTTCCCGACTCGCTGCCCGGCCCTGTTGCAGAGCCACCCGATCGAGATCTAGCCCGCCGCAGCCCAGGAAGGATCAGTGCACTACCTGCCACCAGCCCGATTAGCTGGTGAAACCACAGTTTTTTTTTTCTTGCTTCTGGCTTCGACCTTCGTCTGAGGAATCGATCCCCTTGAGGTGCTGCTGAATTGCAGGTAAGTTCATTTCTAACTCGTCACCACTGTTAGATCCGTGTGTTAATGGAGACACGGAATGCAGGAGTTGATTTAACAAGTGTTTACTGAACAAAGTCTGGAGGTGAACTAACTACACAAGACGCTACACAGGCTTATATACCCTAGTGGTCACTACTGGTACTACAGTATACAGGGGCTTCAAAAACATAGTTCCTCTTAAAGGTACATACACTACACTCCCCAAATGCATTACCTCACACTTCTCTGGATTGAATTACCCACCTGACCAATTTATTGATATCTTCCTGCAGTCTACAGCTTCCTTCTTCAGTGTCAACCACACAGCTGATATTAGTATCATCTGCAAACTTCTCAAGCATACCCCCTATATTCAAGTCAAGATCGTTGATATATACCACAAAATGCAAGGGACCTAGTACTGAGTCCTGCGGAACCCCACTGGAAACAGCCTTCCAGTCATAAAAACACCCATCAAGCATTACCCTCTGTTTCCTGTCTCCGAGCCAGTTTTGAATCCAACTTGACACTTTGCCCTGGGTCCCATAGGCTTTTAACTTCATGACCAGTCTGTCATGTGGAACCTTAGCAAAAGCCTTGCTAAAGTCCACATACACTACATCAAACGCACTACCCTCAAGTACCCTCCTTGTTACCGCCTCAAAAAATTCAATCAAGTTTGTCAGACACGACCTTTCCTTATCAAATCCGTGCTGACTATCCTTGATTAATCCGTGTCTTTCTAAATGAAGATTTATCCTGTCCTTCAGAATTCTTTCCAATAATTTTCCCACCCTGAGGATAGGCTGACTGGTCTGTAATTACTCGGTCTATCCTTTTCTCCCTTTTTAAACAAGGGTACCACATTAGCAGTCCTCCGGCACCACACCTGAAGCCAGAGAGCATTGAAAAATGATGGTCAGGGACTCTGCTATTTCCTCTTTTGCTTCGCTTAACAGGCTGGGATACCTTTCATCCGGGCCCGGGGTTTTATCCACTTTTAAAGCTGCTAAACCACTTAATAATTCCTCTCTCACTATGTTTATTTCATCTAATATTTCACACTCCTCCCCCCCCCCGCCCCAATAGCAATGTCTGCTTCACCCCTCTCCTTTGTGAAAACAGACACAAAGTATTCATTAAGACCCCTACTGACATCTCCTGACTCCACACACAGATTACCCTCATGATCTCTAATAGGTGTGAGAGAGAGAGAGAGAGAGAGCTGTACTGGCAGTGATGGTAGAATCATAGAAAGTTACAGCACGGAAGGAGGCCATTTCGACCCATCGTGTCCATGCTGGCCAACAATGAGCTATCCAGCCTAATCCCACTTCGCAGCTCTCAGTCTGTAGCCCTGCAGGTTAGAGCATCCCAAGTGCACATCCAAGTACTTTTTAAATGTGGTTAGTAGGCCCCTCATTATTTTATACACCTCAATAAGGTCTCCCCTCAGCCTCCTCTGTGCCAAACAGACCCAGCCTATGCAATCTTTCCTCATAGCTAAGATTCTCTACTCCCAGCAACATCCTTGTAAATCTCCTCTGTACCCTCTCTAGTGCAATCACATCTTTCCTGTAATGTGGTGACCAGAACTGCACACAGTACTCTAGCTGAGGCCTAACTAGTGTTTTATACAGTTGAAGCATAACCCCCCTGCTCTTGTATTCTATGCCACGGCTAATAAAGGCAAGCATTCCGTATGCCTTCCTAACCACCTTATCTACTTGGCCTGCTACCTTCAGGGATCTGTGGACATGCACTCCAAGGTTCCTTTGTTCCACTACACTACTCAGTGTCCTACCATTTAATGTGTATTCCCTTTCCTTGTTAGCCCCAAATGCATTACCTCACACTTCTCCGGATTGAATTCCATTTGCCACTGTTCTGCCCACCTGACCAATTTATTGATATCTTCCTGCAGTCCATAGCTCCCTTCTTCAGTATCAACCACACAGCCAATTTTAGTATCATCTGCAAACTTCTTAATCATACCCCTTATATTCAAGTCTAGATCATTGATATATACCACAAAAGGCAAGGGACCTAGTACTGAGCCCTGCGGAACCCCACTGGAAACAGCCTTCCAGTCATAAAAACACCCATCAACCATTACCCTCTGTTTCCTGTCTCCGAGCCAGTTTTGAATCCAACTTGACACTTTGCCCTGGGTCCCATGGGCTTTTAACTTCGTGACCAGTCTGTCACGTGGAACCTTATCAAAATCCTTGCTAAAGTCCATATACATTACATCAAACGCACTACCCTCCTTGTTACCTCCTCAAAAAATTCAATCAAGTTTGTCAGACACGACCTTCCCTTAACAAATCCATGCTGACTATCCTTGATTAATCCGTGTCTTTCTAAATGAAGATTTATCCTGTCCTTCAGAATTCTTTCCAATAATTTTCCCACCACCGCGATTAGGCTGACTGGCCTGTAATTACTCAGTCTATCCTTTACTCCCATTTTAAACAAGGGTACCACATTAGCAGTCCTCCAGTCCTCCGGCACCACACCTGAAGCCAGAGAGCATTGAAAAATGATGGTCAGGGCCTCTGCTATTTCCTTTTTTGCTTCGCTTAACAGGCTGGGGTACATTTAATCCATGCCTGGGGATTTATCCACTTTTAAAGCTGTTAAACCCCTTAATAATTCCTCTCTCACTATGTTTATCTCATCTAATATTTCACACACCTCACCTCCGATAGCAATGTCTGCTTTGCCCCTCTCCTTTGTGAAGTATTCATTAAGAACCCTACCAATTAGATCCGTGGTTCAGTGGATAAAGAATTACACGGATGCTGTATATAAACAAACAACAGGTCTTTACTGGAGGAGGGTCATCTCTAGACTGGAGTACAGAGGCATGCGCACAGCTTATATACCGGTGTGGTTACTGCCGGTACTACAGTATACAGGAGCTGTGAAAAGTAGTTCTGACTTAAAGCACATACACTACAATTCCTCCCTTTTTAGATTAATAATACCCCCTTAATATTCAAATAACAATTACATTTTTACATGTATATTCAATAACAAAAAGTCCATTTATAGATTCAGTCTTTGGGGTGGCTTCCTGACCCTTTCGGGATAGCGCCTTTCCGGAGGTTCTTGTTCTTGGTGCAGAGGCGATTCTGACCCCTTTTCATCGGGTAGTTCATCGGGTTCCACTGCTACTGGGTCTGAAGTAGATGCTACCAGTATGTCGGGTTCATCCCCAGGTACTCGAGACATGGGGTTGACGCCTTCCTGTGACGCTAAGATCTGATCGACGTGGCATCTCACAATGTTCTCCCCGACATCCACTGTGTACATTAATGGCCCCTGCCTTGTACATATCGTTCCGGGTTGCCACTTCTCTGTTCGATAGTCACGGGCCAAGACTGGTTGCCCTACATTGAAGCTCCTTGTCGGCTTCTCGTTGATGTGCTGGAATTGTTTGTCCTCAACATTTCTTCGCACATTTGGTCTGAGCAAGTCCAGACGAGATCTCAACCTTCGGTTAAAGAACATCATGGCCGGGGTCTGGTTGGTAACTGCATGTGTCGCGTTTCGGTAGGCTAATAAGAAATTGTCCATCTTATGCTGTAGTGGAATTTCCTCGTCGCACATGGCCTTTATCGCCTTCTTAAAGGTTTGTACGAACCTCTCAGCCAATCCATTGGTGGCTGGATGATACGGGGCGGATGTGTAATGCCTTACCCCATTCCTTTTCATGAATTTTTGGAACTCGTCGGACACAAACTGTGGTCCATTATCAGAGCAGATCTGCTCTGGCAAACGGTTTCTGGCAAATATGGTCCGTAGGACTGCAATCGTTTTCTCTGTAGTGGTTGAAGACATCTTTATCACCTCAGGCCACTTTGAATGAGCATCCACTGCTATTAAGAACATTGAGTCCATGAATGGACCAGCAAAATCAATATGCACCCGTTGCCATGGAGAGGAGGGCCACTCCCATGGGTGTAGAGGGGCATGTGGTGGTGCATTTTGGACCTTCTGGCATCCTAAGCAGCTCTTAGTTAGGTCTTCGATTTGTTGATCGATTCCCGGCCACCACACATAAGCCCTAGCAAGGCTTTTCATTTTCACTCCCCCCAGATGACCTTCATGTAGCTCCTTTAGCACTCTCTCCCTTAACTTGCGTGGAATCACCACTCTGGATCCACACATCACTGTCCCCTGGCATACTGACAGCTGTTCTCTTCTGGATGAGAATGCTGGCAACAGTGAGGCGCCATGTGTTGGCCATCCCCTCACCGTCAATTCATATACCCGTGACAGCGTCGGATCATTGCGGGTCTCCTTCTCTATATCCGCATTTGTTACTGGCAATCGTTCAATTATCGACGAATAAAATATCTCGATAGGGTCCACTGCTGGTGCTTCCTCCACCGTAGGCAGTGGCAGGCGCGATAGCCCATCAGCGTTCCCATGCTGTTTCGTGCCTTTATATTCTATTTCATATTGATTCGCCCCTAGAAACAGGGACCATCTTTGTAACCGTTGTGCAGTCATCACTGGAACGCCCTTCTTAGGATTAAAGATGGAGACAAGTGGTTGGTGGTCAGTCAGCAAGGTGAACTTCTGCCCATGCAGATAATGGTTGAATTTTTTTACTCCCCATACTAGGCTGAGGGCCTCCCTGTCAATCTGGGCGTAGTTGCGCTCAGCTGAGGTTAGCGACCGAGACGCAAAGGCCACTGGCCTCTCCAACCCGTCTGGGAATTTGTGCGACAGCACCGCTCCAATGCCGTAGGGTGATGCATCACATGCCAAACGAATTGGTAGTGCTGGGTTGAAATGGGCCAACACCTCTTTTGATGTGATCAATTCTTTACACTTCTGGAAAGCTCGTCTACGTTCGTCATCCCACTCCCATGGTACCCCTGTTTGCAGTAGGGTGTTCAGCGGGTGTAGTACCGTAGACAAATTTGGTAAGAACTTGTGGTAATAGTTTACCAGCCCGAGGAACGACCTCAGTTGTGACACATTTTCCGGTGCTGGAGCCTTGACTACTGCCTCAATCTTGTCAGGGGACTTATGTAACCCCTCTTCATCGATGACGTGGCCGCAATACGAGATCTGTTTCTGGAAAAACTCGCACTTGTGGCGATTAGCTCGTAGCCCATATTCCTTTAATCTGGCGAGCACCTTCTCCAAGTTAGCGAGGTGATCACCGTCATTTTCGCCCGTGACTAAGATGTCGTCCAAATAACACTGGGTCCCTGGAATCCCTTGCAGGACCTGATCCATCGCCCTTTGCCAGATAGCCGGAGCCGAGGCTACTCCAAACACCAGCCGGTTGTATTGATAAAGACCTTTATGGGTGTTGATCGTAAGGTAATGTTTCGAAGCTTCTTCTACCTCCATTTGCAAGTACGCCTGGGCTAGATCAATTTTGGTGACGCGTTTACCACCAGATAGCGAGGCGAAAATATCCTCAATTCGTGGAAGCGGATATTGCACCGTGTGAAGGACTGGGTTTACTGTCACCTTAAAATCCCCACAGATGCGGACCTTCTTTGGTTCCCCAGGTGTATTACTCAACGACCTCTTCATTACAGGGACGATGGGTGTAGCCCACTCGCTCCAGTCCACTTTGGACAGTACTCCTGAACGTTCCAACCCTTCCAGCTCTGCTTCAACCGTTGGTCTGATCGCATAAGGCACTGGTCTGGCCTTCAGAAACTTTGGGCTTGCATTATCCTCTATTTTAATTGTTGCTGTTATTCCTTTTAGTGTTCCTAGTCCCTCCTGGAACACTTCTTTTGCGTCAGTTAGCATTTTTGACAGTCGTCCAGGTGTGACGTCGTCATCCTTTTTGGCCTCCACCTTCAGTGCCTGTATGGAATGCCAATCTAAATGTATCTTCCGGATCCACTCACGTCCTAGCAGTGGTGGTCCTCCATTTGGCAATACATATATATCCATTTTAGGTATTTCCTGACCTTTATATGTCACTTTCACCCTTATTTTTCCTTTGGGGTAGACTTTTTGCCCCGTATACGTCTTCAAGACAATCTCTGTAGCTTTCAAGAGTATGTGTGAAAATAGCCGCTTGTAGTCTCTTTGATTTATGACTGTTAGAGCTGACCCTGTGTCCAATTCCATTTCCACTTGGACTCCGTCTATCTTGAGTGTAACCCAGATAGTCTGGTGATCCTCTATTTCGGTTACATTATGTAGTTTCAGACAACCCAGCTCCTTGCTTCCGGAGTCTGTGTCACTTTTCTGTTCGTCTGAACCACTGTCCATCACCTGGTGTACCTTTTTGTACTTCTCCTGTGGAGATTTCTTACTGTTGGTTTTCTTCCCAGACCTGCAGACTCTTGCTATGTGTCCTGCTGTCCCACACTGTCTGCACACTTGGTCCTTGAACCAACAATCTTTCTGGTCATGTGTTGTTCTGCCACAGCGATAGCACTTCCCTGTTCCATAGGTCATTTCGTTGGTGCCGTATTCTTGCAGTCTCCGTTGTATCTCTGCAGCGCCCCTTGCGGCTGCTTCGTGTGATACTGCCATACTGAAAGCTTTGTCCAGCGTAAGGTCCTTTTCTGATAGAAGCCGTTTCTGGGTTCCTTCACTTTGTAGCCCACACACAACTTGTCCCTTAACGTGTCTGCTAGTCCCGCTCCAAACTGGCAGTGTTTCGATAGCTTGCGCAGTTCCGTTAGGTACTCAGCATTGCTTTCGTCTTTGTGTTGGTTCCTTTTATGGAACTTAAATCGTTCTGCTATCAGCAGCGGTGTGGGGCTTAAGTGGTCCTGTAGGATTTCTACTATGCTTCCAAAATCCTTGTTTACCGGCTTCTCTGGGGTTATTAGATTTCGCAGTAACCCATAAGTTTTTGCACCCATGGAATTTAACAGAACCAGTGCTTTATTAGCATCTGGCACTTCATTCGCCCTGCAGTACACCTCAATACGTTCCACATATGTCGCCCAATCTTCGACTTCATTGTCGAACGTAGAGATACTGCCACTCTTCGGCATCCTTGGTTGTGCGTTAACTATCCCCAATGGCGCCTCCCGCGCTTCCCCTTCTTCTCCGCTGGCACAAAATGGCGTCTCCCGCGCTTTCCTTCCTTCCCGCGCTTGCCCATCTTCTCCGCTGCGGCTTTGCAAAATGGCGTCTCCCGCGCTCTTCCTTCTTCTCCGCGGCTCAGTGGCGCCTCCCGCGCTCTCCCTGCTTCTCCGCGGCTCAATGGCGTCTCCCCTTCCTTCGCCCCGCGGACCCTGATCAGCCCGTGATCCCTGGCTGTGCTCTGTGCGTTCTTCTCTTGATATTTGTCGACGCTGCTCAGTCTAGAACCCGGCTGTTTCTTACCCTCTCTCTCCGGTTTGCAGTATTTTTCCTCGACGCCACTCGGTGATCAATCCCCGGCTGCGCCCTGCTCTCTTCACCCTCTTTCTTACCCCGTCGACGCTGCCCGGCTCTCTCTCTCTGTCATCGGTCGGCTCCAGCTGCCGCTGCTCGGGAAGGGTCTGCTCTGGACCTGTCGTCGGTCTCTTACTGCTCGTTGTGGCTGGGGAACCAAGCCCGGCTCTCCACAGCCTCCCCAGCGAAGTTGGATCTCTGCCTGACTGCTGGGCGGTTGCTCGCGGTCGACGCCCGTGTTCCTGGACTCGACTATTTTTTTTCTTTTTTTTTCTTTGTTTAATGTTGCAGGTAGATTCGCATCAACACTCGTCGCCACTGTTAGATCCGTGGTTCAGTGGATAAAGAATTACACGGATGCTGTATATAAACAAACAACAGGTCTTTACTGGAGGAGGGTCATCTCGAGACTGGAGTACAGAGGCATGCGCACAGCTTATATACCGGTGTGGTTACTGCCGGTACTACAGTATACAGGAGCTGCCCTCATGATCTCTAATAGGTGTGAGAGAGAGAGAGAGAGAGAGAGAGCTGTACTGTCAGTGACGGTGTAAGAGAGAGAGAGAGAGAGCTGTACTGTCAGTGATGGTGTAAGAGAGAGAGAGAGAGAGCTGTACTGTCAGTGATGGTGTAAGAGAGAGAGCTGTACTGTCAGTGATGGTGTAAGAGAGAAAGAGAGAGAGCTGTGCTGTCAGTGACGGTGTAAGAGAGAGAGAGAGAGAGCTGTACTGTCAGTGATGGTGTGAGAGAGAGAGAGAGAGCTGTGCTGTCAGTGACGGTGTAAGAGAGAGAGAGAGAGAGCTGTACTGTCAGTGATGGTGTATGAGAGAGAGAGAGAGCTGTACTGTCAGCGATGGTGTAAGAGAGAGAGAGAGAGAGCTCTACTGGCAGTGATGGTGTAAGAGAGAGCGAGAGAGAGAGCCGTACTGTCAGTGACGGTGTAAGAGAGAGAGAGAGAGCTGTACTGTCAGTGACGGTGTAAGAGAGAGAGAGAGAGAGCTGTACTGTCAGTGATGGTGTAAGAGAGAGAGAGAGAGAGCTGTACTGTCAGTGATGGTGTAAGAGAGAGAGAGAGCTGTACTGTCAGTGATGGTGTAAGAGAGAGAGAGAGAGAGATGCATGCAGAGCCGAACTAGGCAGATACCCACTGATAATAAACATCCAAAAACGAGCACTAAACTTCCTAAATCACCTCAAATCTAGCTCCCCAGACACCCTTCATTTCAAAGCCTTTCAGACCCAAGAGCTAAACCCAGAAAAGAGTCCCCTGAGTCAGCTGCTACTGAAACTAAGTACTCAGCCGGACCCTGACCAGCCCCAGACCAACACAGCCGTCCAAACACCAATCCGAGTGAACCAAATCATTAAAAAATGCAAAGAAACCTACCTGGAACATTGGAACAAAATAACCGAAAGCCAAAGCAGATTAGAATGTTACCGGGCCCTAAAAAGAGAATATAAACTGGCAGACTACCTCACGACCATCAGAGACACAAAACAGAGACAGACCCTCACCAGGTACAGACTAAGCGACCACCAACTGGAAATTGAAAAAGGCAGATACAAGAAATCCTGGCAGCCTAGAGAGAATAGAATATGCGATCAATGTCTGGCTGGCGAGGTTGAAACAGAAATGCATTTCCTCCTAAAATGCGAAAAATTCAACACATCAAGAAACATATTATTCAACAAGCTAAGCCAAACAACCCCAGATTTCAAGGAATTGGATGATCTGTCAAAATTGAGATTAGTCCTAGGAGAAGGAGACAGACCATACCTTGGGGCTAAATATGTAACAACATGTCACAACCTGAGGACTGTTTAAAAGTAAGACTGTTTAAAATTAATATTGAACGTACCAAATGAAGTAGAAAGACTGTTTAAAATTAATATTGTTTAAAAGTAATATTGTATATACCCAACAAATGTCAAATCGATTGACACCTACAGAATGTTGGAAAACTGTACCTTTTTGCAATGTAAGCTTTGGCAATATGGTTCTCTGTAAACTTTCATGCCAATAAAGCATTTGAACTGAACTGAAAAAAAAACTGAACTGAACTGAACTGAGAGCTGTACTGTCAGTGACGGTGTGAGAGAGAGAGAGCTGTACTGTCAGTGATGGTGTAAGAGAGAGAGAGAGAGAGAGCTGTACTGTCAGTGACGGTGTAAGAGAGAGAGAGAGAGCTGTCCTGTCAGTGACGGTGTAAGAGAGAGAGAGAGAGAGCTGTACTGTCAGTGACGGTGTAAGAGAGAGAGAGAGAGAGCTGTACTGTCAGTGACGGTGTAAGAGAGAGAGAGAGAGCTGTACTGTCAGTGATGGTGTGAGAGAGAGAGCTGTACTGTCAGTGACGGTGTAAGAGAGAGAGAGAGAGCTGTACTGTCAGTGATGGTGTAAGAGAGAGAGAGAGAGCTGTACTGTCAGTGACGGTGTAAGAGAGAGAGAGAGAGCTGTACTGTCAGCGATGGTGTAAGAGAGAGAGAGAGAGAGCTGTACTGTCAGTGACGGTGTAAGAGAGAGAGAGCTGTACTGTCAGTGACGGTGTAAGAGAGAGAGAGAGAGCTGTACTGTCAGTGATGGTGTAAGAGAGAGAGAGAGAGCTGTACTGTCAGTGACGGTGTAAGAGAGAGAGAGAGAGCTGTACTGTCAGTGGTGGTGTAAGAGAGAGAGAGAGAGAGCTGCACTGTCAGTGACGGTGCAAGGGAGAGAGAGAGCTGTACTGGCAGTGATGGTGTAAGAGAGAGAGAGAGAGAGCTGTACTGTCAGTGATGGTGTAAGAGAAAGAGAGAGAGAGATAGCTGTACTGTCAGTGATGGTGTAAGAGAGAGAGAGAGAGAGAGCTGTACTGTCAGTGATGGTGTAAGAGAGAGAGAGAGCTGTACTGTCAGTGATGGTGTAAGAGAGAGAGAGAGAGAGAGAGCTGTACTGTCAGTGATGGTGTAAGAGAGAGAGAGAGAGCTGTACTGTCAGTGATGGTGTAAGAGAGAGAGAGAGAGAGCTGTACTGGCAGTGATGGTGTAAGAGAGAGAGCTGTACTGTCAGTGATGGTGTAAGAGAGAGAGAGAGCTGTACTGTCAGTGATGGTGTGAGAGAGAGAGAGAGCTGTACTGGCAGTGACGGTGTGTGTGTGAGAGAGAGAGCTGTACTGTCAGTGATGGTGTAAGAGAGAGAGAGAGCTGTACTGTCAGTGATGGTGTAAGAGAGAGAGAGAGAGAGCTGTACTGGCAGTGATGGTGTAAGAGAGAGAGAGAGCTGTACTGGCAGTGATGGTGTAAGAGAGAGAGAGAGCTGTACTGTCAGTGACGGTGTAAGAGAGAGAGAGAGAGAGCTGTACTGTCAGTGATGGTGTAAGAGAGAGAGAGCTGTACTGTCAGTGATGGTGTAAGAGAGAGAGAGCTGTACTGTCAGTGATGGTGTAAGAGAGAGAGAGAGCTGTACTGTCAGTGATGGTGTAAGAGAGAGAGAGAGCTGTACTGGCAGCGACGGTGTGTGTGTGAGAGAGAGAGCTGTACTGTCAGTGATGGTGTGAGAGAGAGAGAGAGCTGTACTGGCAGCGACGGTGTGTGTGTGAGAGAGAGAGCTGTACTGTCAGTGATGGTGTAAGAGAGAGAGAGAGCTGTACTGTCAGTGACGGTGTAAGAGAGAGAGAGAGAGAGCTGTACTGTCAGTGATGGTGTAAGAGAGAGAGAGCTGTACTGTCAGTGATGGTGTAAGAGAGAGAGAGCTGTACTGTCAGTGATGGTGTAAGAGAGAGAGAGAGCTGTACTGGCAGCGACGGTGTGTGTGTGAGAGAGAGAGCTGTACTGTCAGTGATGGTGTGAGAGAGAGAGAGAGCTGTACTGGCAGCGACGGTGTGTGTGTGAGAGAGAGAGCTGTACTGTCAGTGATGGTGTAAGAGAGAGAGAGAGCTGTACTGTCAGTGATGGTGTAAGAGAGAGAGAGAGAGAGCTGTACTGGCAGTGATGGTGTAAGAGAGAGAGAGAGAGAGCTGTACTGGCAGTGATGGTGTAAGAGAGAGAGAGAGAGAGAGACAGGGCGTACGCAATACCTCAGGCAGAGACAATCCATTAAGAGACACTAGGCAGACGTGCAGCAGCATCTACTTCCGCCTTATGGATCAGAGAATGGAAAAAAAAAATTAAGGACTAATTACTAGAAAGAGTTGTAACCAAGTAGTATTAGCATTTATAGACAATTGAGATGATCTTTTTTTCCCCCATTTAGACACGACAAACACATATTCTTTAACCTATCATAGTAAAAGATCAAACTTAACATGAAATCCTTATATATTTCGACCTGGAATATCCAAGGTCTACGCTCTTCGGTGCTCAACGTGAAGAGTAGGACCCCAGAGTTCATAGATGAAACTAAAGATCTGGATATTATCATTTTACAGGAAACTTGGTATAGAGGAGAAGGACACACTGGCCGTCCCCAAGGGTACACAGAGCTGGTGGTCCCCTCCAATAAATTGCCAGGAGTAACCCAAGGCAGAGACTCTGGAGGCATACTGATTTGGTTGAAAACAGAGCTTAAGAATTGCATCAAATTTATAAAAAAGGGCGAAAACCACATGTGGCTCAAAATTGAGAGGGGGATTACCTCTAACACTCAAGAGGTTTTCATTTGCGCACTCTATATCCCCCCAATGGAATCCCCGTACTTTAAAGAGGACACCTTCTCCAACATTGAGAGGGAGATTATCCAATTCCAGGCCCAGGGGAACGTGTTGATCTGTGGTGACCTCAATTCAAGAACTGGCGAAGAACCAGACTTCACCAATAATCAGGGAAACAATTACATATTCGGGAATAACCACTTCAGTATCCCTTCCCATCCATACAGGCATAACTGCGACAAACAGACAAATACTAACGGAAAACAGCTCCTGCAGCTCTGTCGAAGCCTGGGTCTGTACATTGTCAATGGTAGGTTCATGGGAGACCTCCTAGGAAGATCGACCTATTGCTCACCTCTTGGCTGTAGCACCGTAGACTATATGATTACGGATTTGGACCCATCCCCTTTCAGAGCATTCACAGTCAAACCACAAACAACACTGTCAGACCACAGTCAAATTATTTTGTATCTTAAAAAGACAGAAACAACCAACACAGAAACACAACCCAGTAAGCTGTACAACACCAAAAAATCGTACAGATGGGCCAAAAACAGCATGGAAAAATACCAGAAAGCAATTAGCAATGAATCAACTCAAGCTCTCTTGGACACCTTTCTGGATAACATATACACTCACAATAAAGAAGGCGTAAACCGGGCAGTGAATAACCTAAATAATATTTTTGATAATTTGGCAACAAGGTCAAACTTGAAAGCTCGCAAGAACAAACCCAAAACAAAAAACTATGAAAAATGGTTTGACCCAGATTGCCATAACATGAGGAAAAAACTTAGAAAAATATCAAACCAAAAACACAGACAGCCAGAAAACAAGGAATTACGCCTTACTTATTGTCAGACACTAACACAATACAGAAACACACTCAGAACCAAAAAGGAGCAGTATATTAAGAATACACTCAGCTCCATTGAGGAATCCATTGATTCCAATTGTTTCTGGGACAACTGGAATACATTACACAAAAAACAACACGACGAATTGGCCATTCAAAATGGAGACACATGGGAAAACCACTTTGAAAAATTATACCAGAAAAACACACTAAGGCCAGAGCAACACCAAATATGCAAAAAACTGGAAAAGCTCGAAATGGCCATAAAAGATAACCAAAACCCGCTAGACTCCATAATAACAGAAAAAGAACTATTTGAAAAACTCAAGGACCTGCGACCAGGAAAAGCTTGCGGTGCAGATGGCATACTAAGCGAGATGATTAAACACACAGACGATAAAATGAAACTGGCTATCCTAAAACTCTTCAACTTGGCTCTGAGTGTCGGTTACTTCCCTGATATCTGGAACAAAGGACTCATAACGCCCATATACAAAAGTGGGGACAAAGTCGACCCAAATAGCTATCGAGGCATCTGTGTAAACAGTAACGGGGAAGGTATTCTGTAGTATCATAAACAAAAGACTTATAAACTTCCTTGAGGAGCACAATGTCTTGAGTAAAAGCCAAATTGGATTCCTACCAAACTATAGAACATCAGATCATATCTTCACCCTACAGACCCTAATTGACAAACACGTTCATCAAAACAAAAGCAAAATCTACGCATGCTTTATAGATTTCCAGAAGGCTTTCGATTCCATCTGGCATGACGGTCTATTCCTGAAACTTATCTAAAGCGGGGCAGGGGGAAAAACATATGATGTAATTAAATCAATGTATGCAAACAACAAATGTGCAGTTAAAATTGGAGACAAACAAACAAAATACTTCCACAGGGGCGGGGGGTGACGCAGGGCTCGCCCATCTCACCGACACTCTTTAATATTTACATAAATGAATTGGCAAAACTACTTGAACAATCTACAGCACCCAGCCTCACCCTATATGAATCCAAGGTTAAATTCCTCCTCTATGCAGATGACCTGGTTCTGCTGTCACCAACTAAGGAGGGTCTACAGCAGAACCTGGATCTGCTGGAGTCGTTCTGCCAGACCTGGGCCCTGACAATAAATCCCCAAAAAACCAAAGTCCTTGTGTTCCAGCAAAGATCCAGACATCAGGGACCCAAAATAAATTTCACACTAGGAACAACCAAAATTGAACAAACCACTAACTACACATACTTGGGCTTAAAAATCAGTTCTACGGGAAATTTTCATCTGGCTGTGAATGAACTGAAAGAGAAAGCAAGAAGGGCTTTCTATGCCATTAAAAAATCAATCCAAATAGAAATCCCAATTAGCATTTGGCTCAAAATTTTTAAATCAGCAATTGAACCAATTGCACTCTATGGCAGTGAGGTGTGGGGACCGCTAACACAACAAGAATTTGCAAAATGGGACAAACACCCAATTGAGATCCTACATGCAGAATTCTGTAAAAGTATCCTCCGGACTCAAAGGAAAACCGTAAACAATGCATGCAGGGCAGAACTAGGCCAATATCCATTAATAATCACTATCCAAAAAAGAGCCACCAAATTTTGGAAACACCTAAAAATGAGCAACCCCCATTGCTATCATTACGAAGCCCTGAAATGCCAAGAGAGGACCATAAAGAAGAATACCCTCAGTCAACTAGTCCTGGGACTCAGTGAAGTAACTACTAACACTACTAACAATAACCAGCCCCAGGACAGTGACAGCGTAACACAAAGAATTCGACCCAACACAATCATCACTAAGCAAAAGGAAAAATATCTGTCATATTGGGCAGAAACAACAAAAACCCAAAACAAACTCAATTGCTACTTGGCCCTAAACAGACAATACAACATGGCTGATTACCTGACCATGGTAAAGGATAGCAAACTGAGAAAAACCGTGACAATGTACAGACTTAGTGAACATAGCCTGGCGATCGAAAAAGGTAGACACAGGCAGACCCGGCTACCAAGAGAGGACAGGATATGCTCTCACTGCAGTCAGGGAGTGGTGGAGACAGAGATGCACTTCCTCACAGCTTGTAGAAAATATCAGGGCATAAGGGAGAATTTCTACCCAAAATTCACAAAAATATGCCCGGAATTCAGAAATTTGAATGACGACCAAAAACTCCCATACCTACTAGGGGAAGAGAGAAATTGTGTAACCTTAGCGGCACACTATGTTACAGCTTGCCATAAACAGAGGGACAACCACTAAATATAAGAAAAGAGTATATTCAAATTATATGAATGTATATTTATACACTCAGGGATATATCTGTTTATACACTGTATGGATAGATCTGTATTTTTGTGTTCAACCATGAATGTTTTTCGATGCTTTGGCAACATAAGATGTACCTTGTCATGCCAATAAAGCGATTTGAATTGAATTGAATTGAGAGAGAGCGCTGTACTGTCAGTGATGGTGTAAGAGAGAGAGAGAGAGAGAGCTGTACTGTCAGTGATGGTGTAAGAGAGAGAGAGAGAGAGCTGTACCGGCAGTGATGGTGTAAGAGAGAGAGAGAGAGAGCTGTACTGTCAGTGATGGTGTGAGAGAGAGCAAGAGAGCTGTACTGGCAGTGATGGTGTAAGAGAGAGAGAGAGAGAGCTGTACTGTCAGTGACGGTGTAAGAGAGAGAGAGAGAGAGAGCTGTACTGGCAGTGATGGTGTAAGAGAGAGAGAGAGAGAGCTGTACTGTCAGTGATGGTGTAAGAGAGAGAGAGAGAGCTGTACTGTCAGTGATGGTGTGTGAGAGAGAGAGAGAGCTGTACTGTCAGTGACGGTGTAAGAGAGAGAGAGACCTTATTAAATCGATGTATCTGAAAAATAAATGCGGTGTCAAAATTGGAGACAAACGCACCGGTTTCTTCACCCAGAGAAGAGGTGTCCGGCAGGGCTGCAATTTGAGCCCGACCCTGTTCAACATATACATAAATGAATTAGCAGACATGCTGGAGCAAAGCGAGTCACCGGGTCTCTGTCTCCTGGATGGAGAAGTGAAATCCCTGTTCTATGCGGACAACCTGGTTCTGCTGTCTCCCACAGAACAGGGATTACAGCAACAACTAGACCTACTCGACAAATACTGCCAAAATTGGGCCCTAACAGTAAATCTAAAGAAAACCAACATCGTGATTTTTCAAAAAAGGCCCAGGTGTCAGGAAAACAAATACCAGTTTACTCTCAGTGATACCATCATAGGACACACTATGAGCTACACTTACCTTGGTCTAACCATTACAGCATCAGGGAGCTTCAGCATAGCAGTGAATGCACTAAAAGAAAAAGCCCGAAGAGCCCTATATGCAATAAAAAGAAAATCCTACAACATCCAAATCCCAATCAAAATCTGGCTCAAAATATTTGACAGCATAATCCTGCCCATTGCGCTGTACGGTAGTGAAGTATGGGGCCCGCTCAATCACCATAGCTACACTAAATGGGAAAAACACACAATAGAAGCCCTACATGCAGAATTTTGCCGAAGCATCCTTCGCACCCAAAGGAAAACACCAACAAATGCATGCAGAGCCGAACTAGGCAGATACCCTCTGATAATAAACATCCAAAAACGAGCACTAAACTTCCTAAATCACCTCAAATCTAGCTCCCCAGACACCCTTCATTTTAAAGCCTTCCAGACCCAAGAGCTAAACCCAGAAAAGAGTCCCCTGAGTCAGCTGCTACTGAAACTAAGTACTCCTACTCAGCCGGACCCTGACCAGTCCCAGACCAACACTGCAGCCCAAACACCAACCCGAGTGAACCAAATCATTAAACAATGCAAAGAAACCTACCTGGAACATTGGAACAAAATAACCAAAAGCCAAAGCAGATTAGAATGTTACCGGGCCCTAAAAAGAGAATATAAACTGGCAGACTATCTCTCGACCATCAGAGACACAAAACAGAGACAGACCCTCACCAGGTACAGACTAAGCGACCACCAACTAGCAATTGAAAAAGGAAGATACAAGAAATCCTGGCAGCCTAGAGAGAATAGAATATGTGATCAATGTCTGGCCGGCGAGGTTGAGACAGAGATGCATTTCCTCCTAAAATGCGAAAAATTCAACACATCAAGAAACATATTATTTGACAAGCTCAGCCAAACAACCCCAGATTTCAAGGAATTGGATGACCTGTCAAAATTAAGATTAGTCCTGGGAGAAGGAGACAGACCATACCTTGGTGCCAAATATGTAACAACATGCCACAACCTGAGGACTGTTTAAAATTAATACTGAATGTACCCAATGATGTACAACGACTGTTTAAATTAATATTGTTTAAAGTAATATTGTATGTACCCAACGAAGGTCAAAATTGTTTGACACCTACAGAATGTTGGAAAACTGTACTTTTTGTTATGTAAGCTTTGGCAATATGGTTCCCTGTAAACTTTCATGCCAATAAAGCATTTGAATTGAATTGAATTGAATTGAGAGCTGTACTGTCAGTGATGGTGCAAGAGAGAGAGAGAGAGAGAGACCATATCTTGGTGCCCAATATGTAACAACATGTCACAACCTGAGGAACATTGAGTGACTAACGAGCACACCCATAGCATATATACGCTAAAAATGTTTAAATCAATACCGAATGTACCCAACGACTGTTTTAAATTAATACTGAATGCACCCAACGAGGGTCAACGACTGTTTAAATTAATACTGTCTGTACCCAACGAGGGTCAAAAACGTTTGACACCTACAGAATGTTGGAAACCTGTACTTTTTGTTATGTAAGCTTTGGCAATATGGTTCCCTGTAAACTTTCATGCAAATAAAGCATTTGAATTTGAATTTGAATTTGATTTGAGAGAGAGAGCTGTACTGTCAGTGACGGTGTAAGAGAGAGAGAGAGAGAGAGCTGTACTGTCAGTGATGGTGTAAGAGAGAGAGAGAGAGAGCTGTACTGTCAGTGATGGTGTAAGAGAGAGAGAGAGAGCTGTACTGTCAGTGATGGTGTAAGAGAGAGAGAGAGAGAGCTGTACTGGCAGTGATGGTGTAAGAGAGAGAGCATTGATGATAATGCGAGCAGCAACTAACAGGACCAATGGACTGTCTCCACATGAGATTGTTATGGGACGACCCCTAAGACTGCCATTTTCAGCACCATTTACGGTGAAACAAATGGACATTCATAAAATGGACGAGGCTATGCTAAACTATTGCATTGCATTAACTAAATGTATTTCCAGCTTTCACCAACAGGTAAAGGAAGCTCAAACGAGTCCAGCAGAGGGAAAATGCCACGACTTGGAACCAGGAGACGACGTCTACGTGAAGGTTTTTAAAAGAAAGAACGGTCTACAACCACGCTTCGAAGGACCATATCAAGTGCTCCTGACAACAAACACAGCCGTAAAAGTCAAGGAAAGATCTTCCTGGATTCACGCATCCCACTGCAAGAAGGCGCCGAATAAAGACAATTGATTTTTTGAGACTCTAACAATGAAGGCGTTACTTATATTTTGTATACTAATCGGACTACTGAGTCTAAAATGCCAAGGAGATGGGGAAAGATCCCGAAAGAAACGAGAATTACACGTGAATACTTTTTGTACATGTCTTACGAATATGCTAGACGCAGTAAGTCAGTATGAAAACCCAAAGAACCAAGGCTGGGCTGACTGGATATTGGGAGGATGGCTGGGATCAGCAGGACAAATATTATTGCATGGACTAGTAATAGTGATAGCCCTGATTGTATGCATTGCTCTGTTTGTCACAACGATTAAGTGTTGTTGCAATAGGTTGGGCAAGGCAGTCTTGCCTGCGATGAATATGATGATACAAAGAGAAATAAAGTCAGTAGAGGAAAAGAATGGTCCCCTGGATGAGGAACTGAGACGATTGAATAAATACAATTATAGGGATTAGAAAACTTAGACAAATATATACATATATATACTCCACATGCTCTCCTCTTTCTGCAAAACACATTTTCCATTTAAATGGGAACTGCAGGCTAGGAAAAAGAGAGAGGACTTCTTTCAACAACAAGCCAGTGTCGTCGACTTTGTATATCACTTGGTCCGCACTTTGGGGGCTTACATAGAAGCACTTGTGCTTAGGAGAACCCCACAGGTTAGTTATAAACTGTGTGGGCCATGAATTAGTCCTCCTCTATAAGCTGCTGTTCCCTATCTTTTAGAAAGTGCATAGTGGCACCCGCACTGCAGGCTAATATAAGCTGCAGGGAAAATTAGAACACTGCAGGCTAATATAAGCTGCAGGAATATACAAAGACATAAACCTGAAATCAAATCAACACAATTAAACCCCTACAAGAAAACACGCCCAAACACTAAAAATAAACAGAAGAAAGACGATCTTAGACAAGGTCAACCATCAATACAGGTAAATCCCGGGGATGGTTCAAAACGTCAAAGAAATCGGTATCCTTGGCTAAAATCTAAATTTAGTATGAGGACCGATAGGAAGAGGTTAATTTCAGTTATGTTGTCCTAGTAAGGACAAAAGGGAAGAATGTGGAAGTACAGTTTCTTACTTAGACATAAAATGGCTTCCTGGGCATAGAATAAAATCCATTTAAACTTTAAATGGCCAACAGCATGATTCATTAATCATGTTTCAAGGGAACGAGACAATTTAGGAATGCTACATACGTACTCCTTATCTGTAATAAGCTTACAAAGAGCCTCATTCACCAAACAAATAGCCAAGGACACGATAAGGTAAACATCGGCCCACAGGCCCAGTTGGTACAGTGAGAGAACAGAAGGAACAGAGGGATCCCATAATAAAGGATTAGTTAATCTTATCCCAAGGTATTTCTGTTCGTTATTCTAACGCAGCCCGGAATACGTTGTTTCAATAATTCGCAAGGTCTGTGCCTTTGTAATCAGTTATGATTCAATACTATGTCATGTGGCATAGAAAGCCTGTTTTGCTTCTGTACTGTATAAATATGTTACAATTTCTGTATTACTTTGAAGAGGTCTGATGTAGCCCTTGTCTACACAACTCTTCCCTTGCAAGCAAATAAAGCCTGTCTTTAACGATACTTTGTGTTTAAGAGTCTTACTCGGGAGTCGAGACTTCGACACGGTGTAAGAGAGAGAGAGAGAGAGCTGTACTGTCAGTATTGTTTTTCTTGTTATATATAAATGACCTGGACTTGGGTACAGCGAGTACAATTTTGAAGTTTGTAGATGTACAAAACTTGGCAACGTAGTAAATAGTGAACAGGATAGTAGCAGACTTCAGGAGGACATAGACAAACTGGTGCAATGGGCAAACACATGGCAGATACAATTTAATGCGAATAAGTGTGAAGTGAGACACTTTGGGAGAAACAACATGGAGAAGCAATATAATCTAAACGGTACTATTTTGAGCGGAGTGCAAGAGCACAGGGACCTGGGGTGCATATTCAAAAATACTTGAAGGTGGCAGTGCAAGTTGATAAGGCAATTAAGAAAGCGTTTGAGATACTTGGCTTTGTAAATAGGGGCATTGAATACAAAAACAAGTAAAAAAAATTGAGGTGTCAACCTGGGGAAGTTGCAACACAGGACTACATGCATGCTAAAAAGCAGAAGCAACATGCTACAGACAGGGCTAAGCAACCCCACAATCAACGGATCAGATCAAAGCTCTGCAGTCCTGCCACATCTAATCGTGAATGGTGATGGACCATTAAACAACTAACGGGAGGAGGAGGCTCCATGAATATCCCCATCCTCAATGATGGTGGAGCCCAGCACGTGAGTGCAAAAGACAAAGCTGAAGTGTTTGCAACCATCTTCAGCCAGAAGTGCCGAGTGGATGAACCATATCGGCCTCCTCCTGAGGTCCCCACCATCACAGAAGCCAGTCTTCAGCCAATTTGATTCACTCCACGGGTTATCAAGAAATGCTGAGCGCACTGGATACAGCAAAGGCTATGGGCCCCGACAATATCCCGGCTATCGTGCTGAAGACTTGTGCTCCAGAACTAGCCGTGCCTCTAGCCAAGTTGTTCCAGTACAGCTACTGTGATGAAATAACTCTGTGTTCTGGCATTTGTATTGTTGTTGTTGTTGTTGTACTTGTTAATGTCTGGAATGTTCCACTGGTGTAACCACTAATGCTCCTCCCTAGCCCCGCCCCTCTTCTGGAATGTTCTACCAAGGGCTGGGTCGGTGATGACTGTGTTAACTTGATGCCATGTTCTTACTTAATAAAAGCCTTTAGTTTCAAGCTTTAACCTCATGGATTCAGGCAGTTATTTGGCACAGCAATTTTATTAAGTAACAACTTTTGGAAGATGGATTGATTTTTGAAACCAGAGCGTCTGGATATCGATCCCCATTCGGCAGACGCGTCGAAGAAATTTATGCATTGGCTTCGATGTTTTGAACACTTCATCGCATCGGTCGATTCGACGGTTACCAAGTTGGGTCTTCTAACCAACTTGGTAAGTCATCAAACTTACTCGATAAATGAAGATATTACCACATATGAAGAGGCCCTCACAGCCCTTAAGGCCCAGTACCTTAAGTCGGTTAACGAAGTATACGCCAGGTATCTTTTGTCTACTCGCAGGCAATTACCCAAGGAATCTCTGGGCGATTTCCTGCAGGACCTTAAGGCTTTGGCTAAGGATTGCAACTACAAGGCTGTCTCTGCCATAGTGTATCAGGAAGAAGCCATCCGCGATTCTTTCATATCTGGCCTCCGATCTAATTATATTAGACAGAGACTCCTCGAGAACGACTCGTTAGTTTTAAAAACGGTCGTCGCTACTGCTCGATCGTTAGATGTAGCCCAGAAGAATTTAGAAGTGTATGCATCAGCCCATGCGTCTCTCTCAGCCTCGTGTGTTCCGAGTATGGAGGCATCCATAACACCAATGGAGCCTCCACTTAATCCTATTGTTGCGGCTGTACCCCATGGGTCTAAGTGTTATTTTTGTGGCCAATCTAAACACCCCAGGCAAAGATGCCCAGCCAGAGAGGCGCCCTGTTTTAAATGTAAGAAACGGGGACATTTTAGTAAAGTGTGTAAGGGTAATCCTGTACCCGATGTCTTCTCTGCTGCCGCCCATCGTTTTACTCTAGCCTCGGCTACGGTTGACCAGACCATACCGTGTTCCTTGTCGAAATCTATGATGGGCATCAAGATTAATGGTCGTCCTACTGGGTGTTTGATAGACTGTGGCAGTACTGAAAGTTTTATACACCCCAACCTTGTTAACTCCTGTTCATTGAAGGTGTATCCTACTCGAAGTGAAATTGTGATGGCGTCCAAGTCCCTTACTTTGGAGGTAACTGGATATTGTAAAGTCACATTGACCGTTAAGGATACGGAGTATAAGGACTTTAAACTTCTCATATTACCTCAGTTGTATGTGAACTTAATTTTAGGCTTGGACTTCCAGTGTCAGCATGAGAGCGTTACCCTTAAGTATGGTGGATCTCAGCCTCCACTCACAGTCTGCGGCCTTTCTACTTTAAAAGTAAGTCCGCCTTCTTTGTTCTCGAACCTTGCTCCTAATTGTAGACCTATAGCGACTAAGAGTCGACGGTATAGTTCAGAAGATAAAACATTTATAAAAGAGGAAGTGGAAAGGCTTCAACGGGAGGGAATCATCGAACACAGTAATAGCCCGTGGCGTGCCCAGGTGGTGGTGGTTAAAACTAATGAAAAGAAAAGACTTGTGGTCGATTATAGCCAGACTATAAACTTGTATACCCAATTAGACGCCTATCCTTTGCCTCGTATTTCTGAGATGGTGAACCAGATAGCTCAGTACCGCGTGTTCTCCACCATTGATTTAAAGTCTGCCTACCATCATCTCCCCATTAAAATAGAAGACCGACCTTATACGGCCTTCGAAGCTAATGGGCGCCTGTACCAATTCCTTAGGGTGCCCTTTGGAGTGACGAATGGGGTATCCGTCTTCCAACAGGAGATGGATCGTATGGTGGATGAATACGCGTTGGAAGCAACATTCCCGTACCTGGACAATGTTACTATCTGTGGGCGCGACCAACGGGAGCATGATCAAAATCTCACGAAGTTCCTAGAGACTGCAAAGAGGTTAAACCTGACCTACAACGAAAACAAGTGTACCTTCAATACTACACGTTTGTGTATTCTTGGTTGCATTGTGGAGAATGGGGTAATCGGGCCAGATCCTGAAAGATTACGCCCACTTAAGGAATTACCTTTACCTCACACTGTAAAAGTTTTAAGAAGGTGTCTGGGATTCTTCTCGTACTATGCCCAGTGGGTGGCTAACTACTCAGATAAAGTCCGACCTCTTATTAAGTCGACGTCTTTTCCGCTATCGGCGGAAGCTCAGGAGGCTTTCCTTAATATCAAACGGGACATTGAGAAGGCAGTGGTATGTGCCGTGGATGAGAAGATCCCTTTTCAAGTGGAAAGTGATGCATCTGATTTTGCGTTGGCAGCAACTCTTAACCAAGCTGGTAGACCAGTAGCTTTCTTCTCTCGTACATTGCAAGGACCAGAAGTTCGACATTCTCCAGTGGAAAAGGAGGCACAGGCGATTATCAAAGCAGTCAGGTATTGGAGACATTATCTCGCTGGCCAACGTTTTACGCTCATTACTGACCAGCGGTCTGTGGCCTTTATGTTCAACACTAAGCAGAGAGGCAAGATCAAAAATGATAAGATTTTAAGATGGCGAATAGAACTGTCAACATATGACTATGATATTCAGTACAGGCCTGAAGTATTTAATGAGCCATCGGATGCTTTGTCACGAGGAGTATGTGCTAGTCTAGGTATAGATAAGCTTCAAAGTCTCCACGACGCACTCTGCCACCCTGGGGTTACCAGAATGAACCACTTCATTAAGTCGCACAGTCTACCCTACTCTATTGAGGAGGTCCGGACAATGACCAGAACCTGTCGTGTTTGTGCTGAATGCAAACCCCGCTTCTATAAGCCGTCCGAGCCAGCTCATCTTATTAAAGCAACTCGACCATTTGAGCGTTTGAGTCTCGATTTTAAAGGTCCCCTTCCATCAAGCGACCGTAATGTCTATTTTCTTAATATTATAGACGAGTACTCTCGGTTACCTTTTGTTATCCCCTGTCCGGATGTGACTAGTGCTGTTGTAATTAAATGCCTCTGCCAACTGTTTTCCTTGTTTGGCATGCCTAACTATATACATAGTGATAGGGGTTCTTCCTTTATGAGCGAAGAATTGCGACAGTTTTAGCTATCGAAAGGGATTGCAACGAGTAGAACTACCAACTATAACCCTCGTGGTAATGGGCAGGTCGAGAAAGAAAATGCGACAGTGTGGAAGGCTATCGCACTGTCTCTGAAGTCGCGAGGCCTGCCGACCTCTCGCTAGCAGGACGTCCTGCCAGCCGTGCTGCATTCCATAAGGTCTCTTTTGTGTACAGCGACGAATGCCACCCCTCATGAAAGGATGTTTAGTTTTCCAAGAAAAGCTACTAATGGAGTAATGTTACCCACATGGCTGATGACCACGGGCCCTGTGTTGTTGCGCAGACATGTGAGAGGCCACAAGACTGATCCACTGGTGGAGGAAGTACAACTCCTCCATGCTAATCCCCAGTATGCGTATATTCAATATCCGGATGGGCAAGAGGATACGGTCTCTATTAAAAATCTTGCACCTGCTGGAGCTCGAAAAGAGTTCGACTCTGAGAGTAGAGTTTTCAATCGTGGTATTGGACCTTCAGAGACACAAACCCTCAGTGTGGAAAATACTGATGATTCTGGGAATTCGAATGAACCGGAGTTAGTACTCCAGGAGGAGCCTCAGCAAGAGTTACGTCATTCCCAGAGGATTATCAGACCTCCTGACAGACTGAATCTATAGCAGGGGGTGAATGTGATGAAATAACTCTGTGTTCTGGCATTTTTATTGTTGTTGTTGTACTTGTTAATGTCTGGAATGTTCCACTGGTATAACCACTAATGCTCCTCCCTAGCCCCGCCCCTCTTCTGGAATGTTCTACCAAGGGCTGTGTGGTGTATGTAACCGTTCCACCTTTAAGAGAACTATTTTAAGAGATGCACTACTTTATCTTGGCTGCTGTATACTGTAATACCGGTGGTGACCACACCGGTATATAAGTGCTGTGTAATGATTTATTGGGCAGTTCAGCCTGACCTTCGACTAGTAAAGACCTGTTGAATTTATTCTTGTGGTCTGTGTGCAGTGATTCTTATTAACAATAATTAGAACACACAGACTTAACAGTGGCGACGATGACGATCTTACCCTGCGGCAGAGATATATCCAAGGCAGTTTAACGGGCGTCGAGAAGAGGCACCCGCCCTCATCATCCTGCTGAGAAAAGACTCGGGTCTGAAGAGCAAGGAAGAATCCTGACACGAAGCCTTCCATCAGCAACAGGCAGTGATCATCCCTTCTACCACGGTGGTGGGTAAGCCGATCAGCGACGAGCAGCAAGTCGGCCACGTTGGCTGTGAAGTAGGGGAGGGAAAAACGGAGGATATAAGGGCGGAGAACTCGACCACGGCCGGGGAAAAGAGCCGGACAGAAGTCGGGGCCAGAGGCGCTGAGACTGGGGCAGCGTAAGGCACGGGAGCCGCGGTGAATGCAAACGCAGCCGGTGTAAAAGACCGGGCTGCAAGCGGGCTGGGAGACGCAACAGCGTCGAGAGAGAGCTCGTCCGCGACCGGGGAAAAAGGCTGGGCAGCTACCGAGGCCGCGAGGCGCGGGAGAAAATAAAAATAATTTTTTAAAAACCGCGGAGAACTCAGCCGCAGCCGGGGGAAAGGACCGGACTGCAAGAGGGGCTGGGAGGCACGATTTGAGAACCGCTGGGGAGGGCGAACGCAGCAATACGGCAATCGCCATTACAGCCAGCGGGGGAGAAAGGCAAACACGGGAAGCCGCCATTTTCGTAGGCGGGGGAAGAAGATAAGCGCGGGAAACCGCCATTTTGAAAAAAATAAATAAAAGAAACATTTCTTTTTGTTTCTCAAGAAGATTGCGAGGATGCCTAAGCGTGGTAACATCAACGATTTCGATCCCGATGTTGAAGATTGGGCCACGTATGTAGAACGCATAGAGATTTATTGTAAGGCAAATAAAATATCAGATGAAGATAAAGCACGAACCTTACTAAACTCAATGGGTGCGAAGACATACGGGCTATTGAAGCATCTTCTATCACCAGCTAAACCGGCGGATCAGACTTTCGCTAATATTGTTGCTGTCCTGAGAAATCATTTGAACCCCACACCGCTGATGTTAGCGGAACGATTTAAATTTTATGCGAGAACGCAACTGAAAGAGGAAAGCAACGCGGAGTATTTAATTGAACTGCGTAAGCTAGCGAAATACTGTCAGTTTGGGGAAAGACTGACAGAGGCACTGAGAGACAAATTCGTGTGTGGATTGTCGAAAGAAGGAACACAAAAGCGGCTGCTTGAAGAGAATGATCTTACACTTGATAAGGCTGTCACTATTGCAGCATCGCACGAAGCCGCAGCGAGAGGCACTGCAGAAATGCAGCTGAAGGCAACGGTACTCAGCGTAGATCAAATGGCTTTGGGTACAGCGAAATGTTATCGTTGTGGAAAGACAACACACGATCAGAACCAATGCTGGTTTAAAAATCAGGAATGTAGAAAATGTGGCAAGCTTGGTCACATAGCTAAAGTATGCCGGTCAGGAAAGAAGACCAGCAACAAAAAGTCACTGCAGGAAAAGTGCAGAAAGGTACATAAGGTCATAGAGTCATAGAGTCATAGAGTTTTACAGCGCAGAAAGAGGCCCTTCGGCCCATCGTGTCTGCGCCGTCCATCAATCCCTGTCCAGTCTAATCCCATTTTCCAGCATTTGGTCCATAGCCTTGTATGCAATGGCATTTCAAGTGCCCATCCAAATGCTTCTTGAATGTTGTGAGGGTTCCTGCCTCTACCACCCTTTCAGGCAGTGAGTTCCAGCTTCCAACCACCCTCTGGGTGAAAAAGTTCCTCCTCAAATCCCCTCTAAATCTCCTGCCCCTTACCCTGAATCTATGCCCCCTTGTTACTGACCCCCCTACTAAGGGGAAAAGTTCCTCTTTATCTACCCTATCTATGCCCCTCATCATTTTGTACACCTCAATCAGGTCCCCCCTCAGCCTCCTTTGCTCCAAGGAAAACAACCCCAGCCTGTTTAGTCTTTCTTCATAGCTGAGGCGCTCCATCCCAGGTAACATCCTGGTGAATCTTCTCTGCACCCTCTCCAAAGCAATCACATCCTTCCTATAGTGAGGCGACCAGAACTGCACACAGTACTCCAGCTGTGGCCTCACCAGCGTTTTGTACAGCTCCATCATAACCTCCCTGCTCTTATATTCTATGCCTCTGCTAATGAAGGCAAGTATCCCATATGCCTTTTTAACCACCTTATCTACCTGTTCCGCTGCCTTCAGGGATCTATGTACATGTACACCAAGGTCCCTCTGACCCTCTGTACTTCCTAGGGTCCTACCACTCATTGTGTATTCCCTTGCCTTATTTGTCCGTCCAAAATGCATCACCTCGCACTTTTCCGGGTTAAATTCCATTTGCCACTTTTCCGCCCATCTGACCAACCCATTAATATCGTCCTGTAGCCTGAGGCTTTCCTCCTCGCAATTTACCACCCCACCAATTTTTGTGTCATCCGCGAACTTACTGATCATACCCTTTACATTCTCATCCAAATCATTAATGTAGATCACAAACAGCAAGGGACCCAGCACCGATCCCTGAGGTACCCCACTGGACACAGGCTTCCAGTCACAAAAGCAACCTTTGACCATCACCCTCTGCCTCCTGCCACTCAGCCAGTTTAGGATCCAACGCGCCAAGGCCCCCTGGATCCCATGGGCTCTTACCTTCTTGACCAGTCTCCTATGCGGGACTTTGTCAAAAGCTTTACTGAAGTCCATGTAAACCACATCCACAGCATTTCCCTCATCCACACACCTAGTCACCCCCTCGAAAAATTAAATCAGATTGGTCAGACATGATTTACCCTTGACAAAGCCATGCTGACTATCCCCGATTAATCCTTGCCTCTCCAAGTGGAGACTAATTTTGTCCCTCAGAATTTTTTCCAATAATTTCCCTACCACAGATGTTAGGCTCACTGGCCTGTAATTCCCTGGTTTATCCCTGCTACCCTTCTTGAATAATGGTACTACGTTAGCTGTTCTCCAGTCCTCTGGTACATCCCCTGTGGCCAGAGAGGTTCTGAAAATTTGTGTCAGAGCCCCTGCAATCTCCTCCTTTGCCTCACACAACAGCCTGGGATACATCTCGTCCGGGCCTGGGGATTTATCCACTTTTTGGCCTGCTAAAACCGCTAGTACCTCCTCCCTCTCGATGCTAATATGTTCAAGTATGTCACAGTCCCCTTGCCCGACTTCTATGTCTACATCGTCTTTCTCCATAGTGAACACAGAGGCAAAAAATTCATTTAAAACCCCACCTACTTCATCTGGCTCTACACACAGCTTGCCACTTTGGTCCCTAATGGGCCCTACCCTTTCCCTGGTTATCCTCTTGCCATTAATATACTTATAAAACATCTTAGGATTTTCCTTTATTTTGCTCGCCAGTGTTATTTCATGGCCCCTCCTCGCCATCCTAATTTCCTTTTTAAGTATGCCCCTGCACCTTTTATACTCCTCTAGGGCTTCCTCCGTCTTTTGTCTTTTGTAACTGCCAAAAGCCCCCCTTTTTTTCCTAATGCATTTTTGTATATCCCTTGTCATCCAAGGTTCCCTTTGCTTGTTGGTCCCACCCTTGACCTTTACAGGAACATGTTGGTGTTGTACTCTCTCTATTTCCCTTCTGAAAGCCTCCCACTGTTTTGATGTGGATTTTCCTATAAGTAGCTGCTCCCAGTCCACTTTGGCCAGATCCTGCCTTATCTTATTAAAATCGGCCTTCCCCCAATTTAGAACCCTTATTTCCGGGCCGTCTTTGTCTTTTTCCATGACCACCTTAAATCTCACCGAATTATGGTCACTATCGCCAAAATGCTCTCCTACAGACACTTCCACCACCTGCCCGGCTACATTCCCTAGAATTAGGTCCAGTACCGCCCCCTCTCTTGTAGGACTTTCTACATGTTGGCTCAAAAAGCTCTCCTGGATGCACTTTAAGAATTCTGCACCCTCTAAGCCTTTCACACTCTGACTATCCCAATTTATATTGGGGAAGTTGAAATCCCCCACTATTATTACCCTATTATTTTCACACTTCTCTGAGATTTGCCTACATATCTGTTCCTCTATCTCCCCCTGACTGTTTGGGGGCCTATAGTACACTCCCAGCAAAGTGCTTGCCCCCTTTTTGTTTTTAAGTTCTACCCATATGGCCTCATTAGAGGAACCCGCTAATATATCATCCCTCCTTACAGCAGTAATTGACTCCTTAATTAATATTGCAACACCCCCTCCCCTTTTACACCCCACTCTGTCTCGCCTGAAGATTCTATACCCCGGAATATTCAGCTGCCAGTCCTGACCCTCCCTCAACCATGTCTCCGTGATAGCAACAATATCGTACTCCCATGTGTTCAACAACAATTTCAGTTCAAGGTGGCTGAGAAGAGTTCGGATAAACAGAATTCGGATTCAGGCTCCAACAGCAAGGAACTGGGTAGTCTGAGAATTCACAATGTAAGTAAGGAAGCTGACCTACAAACTATCTGGGTCACACTTCAGATAGCAGGAGTCCAAGTGAAGATGGAATTGGACACCGGATCGGCGTTGACGGTCATGAATAAGCAAGATTACAAAAGGTTATTCACACATATTCCCCTACGGGATACGGAGATAGTATTGCAGACATACACGGGGCAAAGAGTATACCCCATCGGAAAGATAAAAGTCAAGGTGGTACACAAGGGCAAAGAACACCAAGGAATGGACTTATATGTACTACCTGAGGGAGGTCCACCACTTCTGGGACGGGAGTGGATCAGGAAAATAAATATGGACTAGCACTCCCTAAAAGCAATAACGGTAGATTCCGGAAAAAAAGATGTCAAACCTGAACGATTGTCCAGAATATTGGATGAGGCTAAAGAGGTGTTCCAACAGGGACTGGGAACACTGAGAGGAATTACGGCAAAAATCAAGATTGCAGAACATGCAAACCCAAAATTTTTCATTATGCGATACGACCTGCTGTGGAAGCTGAGCTGGAAGGGCTAGAACGTTCAGGAGTACTGTCTAAGGTGGACTGGAGTGAGTGGGCCATGCCCATTGTTCCCGTCATGAAGCGTTCATCGAGTAACAAGCCAGGGGAACCGGGGAAGGTCCGCATCTGTGGAGACTTCAAGATCACGGTTAATCCGGTGCTTCACATGATGCAATATCCGCTTCCGCGGATTGAGGATATCTTTGCTTCATTGTCTGGCGGGAAACACTTCACCAAGATAGACCTGGTGCAAGCGTACTTACAGATGGAAGTTGAGGAAGAGTCGCGCCAGTATCTCACAATCAACACGCACAGAGGCTTGTATCGATATAATAGACTGGTTTTTGGAGTGGCTTTGGCTCCAGCAATTTGGCAGAGGGCCATGGAGCAGGTATTACAGGGAATTCCAAGCACTCAATGTTACTTGGACGATATCCTGATTACAGGAGATGACGATGAGGAACACCTTGCAAATTTGAAACTGGTGCTCACCAGATTGAAGGAATATGGACTTCGAGTTAATCGCCAGAAATGTGAGTTCTTTCAGAAACGGATCTTGTACTGTGGTCATGTCGTTGACCAGGAGGGGCTGCACAAGTCACCTGACAAGATCGAAGCTGTTGTGAAGGCTCCCGCTCCGGAAAATGTATCCCAGTTGAGGTCGTTCCTAGGGTTGATTAACTATTACCATAAGTTTCTGCCAAATCTATCCACGGTGCTGCACCCGCTGAACGCTCTTTTGCAGAAAGAAGTACCATGGAAGTGGAGCGAGGACTGTAAGAAGGCCTTTCGCAAAAGCAAGGCATTGATCACCTCAGGAAGTGTTGGCTCACTTCAACCCAACGCTACCTATTCGTTTAGCTTGTGATGCTTCTCCTTATGGTATTGGAGCAGTACTCTCACACAAGTTGCCAAATGGCTTGGAAAGGCCAGTCGCATTTGCATCCAGATCATTGACCTCCGCTGAGCGCAACTATGCTCAGATAGATAGGGAGGCTCTCAGCCTTGTGTGGGGAGTAAAGAAGTTTAATCATTACCTGCAGGGCCAGAAGTTTACACTGCTGACAGACCACCAGCCGTTGGTATCCATTTTTAACCCTAAGAAGGGTGTTTCGGTGATGACAGCACAGAGGCTCCAGAGATGGTCCCTTTTCCTAGGGGCACATCAATATCAGATAGAATTCAAAGGTACAAAGCAGCATGGTAATGCTGATGGGCTGTCGCGCCTGCCACTACCTACTGAGGAGGAGGCACCGACGGTTGACCCGGTGGAGTTATTTCACTCGACCATCATCGAATGTTTACCTGTCACCAATGCAAATATCGAAAGGGAGACTAGGAATGACCCGACACTGTCCCGGGTCTACGAATTGACAGTAAAGGGATGGCCAGCCCATGGTGATCCACTGTTACCGCCATTCTCAGCAAGACGAGAACAGCTGTCCATCTATCAGGGAACATTGATGTATGGAACAAGGGTGATTATCCCTCCTAAGTTAAGAGAGAGAGTTCTAAAAGAACTACATGAAGGTCATCTGGGGGGAGTCAAGATGAAAAGCCTTGCTAGGGCTTATGTGTGGTGGCCGGGTATCGACCAACAGATAGAGGATCTGACGAAAAGCTGCTCAGGGTGCCAAAAAGTCCAAAATGCACCTCCAATTGCACCGCTGCATCCATGGAAATGGCCTTCAACCCCATGGCAACGTGTACATATTGACTTTGCTGGTCCATTCATGGACTCCATGTTTTTAATTGCGGTGGACGCACATTCTAAATGGCCAGAAGTGATTAAAATGACTACCACTACCTCGGAGAAGACGATCGCGGTGCTAAGAATGATATTTGCAAGAAATGGATTGCCAGAGCAAATATGTTCAGACAACGGACCACAGTTCGTGTCAGAGGAATTCCAGAAATTCCTGAAGAAGAATGGGGTGAAACATTATACCTCTGCCCCATATCATCCAGCTACGAATGGGCTGGCCGAGAGGTTTGTACAGACGTTCAAAAAGGCAATAAAGGCCATGAGCGAAGATCAGATTCCACTGCAACACAAGGTGGACAATTTCCTACTGGCATATCGAAACGCCACCCATGCAACAACAAACCAAAGTCCTGCCATGATGTTCTATAACAGAAGGTTGTGGTCCAGGTTGGACTTGTTAAAACCAAATGTGCGGAGGGAAGTCGAAAACAAACAGTTCCAGCATATCAATAACAAGCCCACTCGGAGTTTTGAAATAGGACAACCGGTGTTAGCCAGGGACTATAAAAACGAGAAATGGCAATCTGGAACAATTCGGGCCAGACAAGGACCCCTGATGTACACGGTAGATGTTGGTGAAAATGTAATGCGATGTCATGCTGACCAACTGGTGGGATCGAGAACAAGGGTCGAGCCCATGGTTACGACAGAGACAACCGTGGAGGAAGTTAGTGAACCTGAAGCATCTACCTCAGAAGTGAATATACCTGATGATGATGTCCTATCCATAGGGGATCAACTAGATGAGTCACCCCAGCAACGAGAACCAGAGACCCCTGAAAGGCGTTATCCGTCTCGGATCAGGAGGCCTCCTCAGAGACTGAATCTGTGAACTGTTTTTACATGAAGTTGTGTATATATGTTATTATGTTATGTTAAATGGGGAATATATACTGTTAAGCTAATAAGGGAGGATTGTGGTGTATGTAACCGTTCCACCTTTAAGAGAACTATTTTAAGAGATGCACTACTTTATCTTGGCTGCTGTATACTGTAATACCGGTGGTGACCACACCGGTATATAAGTGCTGAGTAATGATTTATTGGGCAGTTCAGCCTGACCTTCGACTAGTAAAGACCTGTTGAATTTATTCTTGTGGTCTGTGTGCAGTGATTCTTATTAACAATAACTAGAACACACAGACTTAACAGGCTGGGTTGGTGATGACTGTGTTAACTTGATGCCATGTTCTTACTTAATAAAAGCCTTTAGTTTCAAGCTTTAACCTCATGGATTCAGGCAGTTATTTGGCACATCAGCTACAACACTGGCATCTATCCGACAATGTGGAAAACTGTCCAGATATGTCCTGTCCACAAAAAGCAGGACAAATCCAATCCAGCCAATTACCGCCCCATCAGTCTACTCTCAATCATCAGTAAAGTGATGGAAGGTGTCATCAACAGTGCTATCAAGTGGCACTTACTCACCAATAACCTGCTCACTGATGCCCAGTTTGGGTTCCGCCAAGACCACTTGGCTCCCAACCTCATTACAGCCTTGGTCCAAACATGGACAAAGGAGCTGAATTCCAGAGGTGAGCTGAGAGTGACTGCCCTTGACATCAAGGCAGCATTTGACCGAGTGTGGCATCTAGGAGCCCTAGTAAAACTGAAGTCAATGGGGATCGGTGGGGGGGGAAACTCTCCACTGGCTGGAGTCATACCTAGCACAAAGGAAGATGGTTGTGGTGGTTGGAGGTCAATCATCACAGCCCCAGGACATCGCTGCAGGAGTTCCTCAGGGCATTGTCCTAGGCCCAACCATCTTCAGCTGCTTCATCAATGACCTTCCCTCCAACATAAGGTCAGAAATGGGGATGTTCACTGATGACTGCACAGTGTTCAGTGCCATTCACAACTCCTCAGATAATGAAGCAGTCCATGCCTGCATGCAACAAGACCTGGACGACATTCAGGCTTGGGCTGATAAGTGGCAGGTACCATTCACGCCACACAAGTGCCAGGCAATGACTATCTCCAACAAGCGAGAGTCTAACCCCCGCTCCTTGACATTCAACAGCATTACCATCGCCGAGTCCCCCACCATCAACATCCTGGGGGGTCACCATTGACCAGAAACTTAACTGGACCAGCCACATAAATACTGTGGCAACAAGAGCAGGTCAGAGGCTAGGTATTCTGCAGCGAGTGTCTCACCTCCTGACTCCCCAAAGCCTTTCCACCATCTACAAGGCACAAGTCAGGAGTGTGATGGAACACTCTCCACTTGCCTGGATGAGTGCAGCTCCAACAACACTCAAGAAGCTCGACACCATCCAGGATAAAGTAGCTCACTTGATTGGCACCCCATCCACCACCGGCATACCATGGCTGCAGTGTGTACCATCTACAAGATGCACTGCAGCAACTCGCCAAGGCTTCTTCGGCAGCACCTCCCAAACCCGTGACCTCTTCCACCTAGAAGGAGAAAGGCAGCAGGTGCATGGGAACACCACCACCTCCAAGTTCCCCTCCAAGTCACACACCATCCTGACTTAGAAGTATATCGCCGATCCTTCATCGTCGCTGGGTCAAAATCCTGTAACTCCCTACCTAACAGCACTGTGGGAGTATCTTCACCACTGCAGCGGTTCAAGAAGGCGACTCACCACCACCTTCTCAAGGGCAATTAGGGATGGGCAATAAATGCTGGCCTTGCCAGCGATGCCCAGATCCCATAAATGAATTAAAAAAACACTTTAGGAAGGATGTCAAGGCCTTGGAGAGGTACAGAGGAGTTTTACCAGGATGATACCAGGGATGAGGGAGTTCAGTTACGTGGAGAGAAGCTGGGATTGTTCTCCTTAGAGCAGAGAAGGTTAAGGGGAGACCTAATCAAGGTATTCAAAATCATGAGGCGTTTTGATAGAGCAAGTAGGGAGAAACGATTTCCCCTGGCAAGTGGGTCAGTAGCCAGAGGTCATAGATTTAAAATAATTGGCAAAAGAACTAGAGGGGAAGTGAGGAGAAATTTCTTCACACAGAGGGTTTTAAGATCCGGAACGTACTACCTAAAAGTGTGGTGGAATCAGAGGACTAATTTGCAGGATTATGGGGCAAAGGCTGGGGAGTGGGACTAATTGGACAGCTCTTTCAAAGAGCCAGCACAGGCACAATGGGCTGAAAGGCCTCCCTCTGTGCTGTAGGATTCTATGATTCTATGACACTAGTCATGAACTTGCGAAAGGCCTCTAACCTCTTCTTCTCCACTCCCTTTATTGCCCATACATCAGAATCTCCTTGGCCCACCTCTTGTAAGGAATCAAGAGATGTACTTAAGTGATCTCCCTTCTTGTCTATATGTATCAGTTATGTGTTAGAATAAGGAAAAAAGAAATGTGTGGATGCAAGGATGTCTTTTTTTTACTTGTTCTTGAGGTTTGTGCGACACTGGCAAGGTCACATTTCTTCTCCAGACAAGCTGCCCTGAGGAGGTGGTGGTGGGTCATCTGGAAATGCTGTCGTGCTTGTGGGGATGGTGATGGGTTACAGAGTGAGAGAAGCCCAGAGAAATTCACCCTAAAAATCCTTTTCCAAATCCTTTCTATGGAAAAATGGTCAAAAATTCCATAACATAAAATGTACTGTAGTAACCTGGGAGGTTATGAGGAACCTGATCCACCAGGTGGTGCTGTGGCAATTGGTCTCCTGAGTTAAGTCTGGTCTGTACTGGTTGTACTTTTTGTTTTTGCTGCCTCATGGCAGAAGCTTTTATGTGCAAGTGTTGATTAAACCATGTTACGGAGTTAACCTGTGTCCGTCTCCATCTATGGCCACCTCAAGATACCACATATGGCGACGAGAATAAAGGACGGAAAAGTTTTGGTGGATCAGTCATAGTTATGGAATATTCGGAAGAGGTGCTCGGGTTGGTTAGCAAACTAGTCGGAAAAGCACGAGACTAGGCCGCGGGAGTCGAAACGGAGTTTGATTTTTTGGCTGAAGTGACCGGACTCCAAGGATGGCAGGAACGGTAGGCTCCGTGGCACCTTTTGACAGCAAGTCGCAGTCTTGGGAGGAGTATTGTGAAATACTGAGCCATTTCTTTATGGCAAACGAGGTGGACAGTGCTGAAAAGAAAAGGGCCATTTTACTGAGTTGTGTGGGAGCGCAAACCTATACACGGATGAGAAATCTGCTGAGCCCGGAGCGGCCAGGAGAAAAATCTTTTGACGAGTTGGTGAGTCTACTAAAGAATCATTTCAATCCGAAACCTAGTGAAATAGTACAGAGATGGAAATTCAATTTGAGGATTAGGAGGCCGGAAGAAAGCGTTACTGAGTATGTGGAGTAGCTTCGGAAGCTCGCACAGGACTGTAATTTTGGAAATACGCTCACAGTCATGTTAAGGGACAGACTAGTATGCGGAGTTAACGACGACAGTATACAGCAAAGGTTGCTGTCAGAAGAAGGATTAACGTTTGAGATGGCACTTAAAAAAGCACAAGCCATGGAGATGGCTAACAAGGACATTAAGGACTTAAACAGTATGAGCAAGGAGAAATGGAGTAAACCAGTGGGAGGAGCTGTTTTCAAGATGGAAGCTGGCGTGAAAAGTCCACCAGTCGGGGTTGGGGATTGCTACCGATGTGGCGGGACGAGCCATTATGCAAAGGACTGCAGGTTTACAAATTGTGGAAAAATAGGGCACTTAAAGAAAGTCTGTAAAAGGGCAGTGAGTGAGAGAAGCAGTGCTAAAGGGGCAAAGCATGCTAAAGGGGGGAGGGAGAAGTACACAAAGCGGGCAAATTACATACAAGAAGAGGAAGAGTTTAGTGAGTCTAGTGAGGAGGTTTTCACTATATACAGTATAGACACTTCAAGGCCCAACGTACCCCCTCTCACTCAGTATTTGATAGTGAACGGAGGTCAAGTAAAGTTTGAGATTGACACCGGATGTAGTGTAACCATAATGTCGCAGACTGAGTACGCCAAGCTATGGGGGGAAGCAAAAGTACCAGAGCTAGGTACATGCCCCATTAGTCTCAAAACCTACACAGGACAGAAGGTGGACATTTTGGGGGCAGCCGAAGTACAAGTGGAACACAAAGGAGTCACCAAAGAGCTTACAGTGGTAGTGGTAGCAGGGTCAGGGCCAAACCTGTTAGGGCGAGGGTGGATCAGTGAGTTGAGTGTGGACTGGCAGGCAATGAATAAAATGGAGGACAGTACAGAGGCACTGCAAGAAGTGCTGATGAAGCATGAGTTAGTGTTCAAGGACGAACTGGGCACCTTAAGGGGAGCCACAGCCAAGATTCATGTAGCCAGTGATGCCACGCCTCGTTTCTTTAAACCAAGGTCGGTACCTTTTGCAATGAAAACCAAGGTTGAGGCGGAACTAGATCGCCTGCTAAAGGACAAAGTAATAGAACCAGTGAAATTTTCAGACTGGGCGGCACCAATAGTCCCGGTATTGAAGCCCGACGGTAACGTAAGGGTGTGTGGTGACTATAAGTTAACAGTGAACAGAGTATCATCACTGGAACAGTACCCCATTCCGAGAATGGAGGACATGTTAACATCGCTCGCTGGGGGAGAAAGATTCAGCAAACTGGACATGAGTCATGCGTATCAGCAGATATTGCTAGATGAAGAATCAAAAAAGTTTGTCACGGTGAACACGCACAAGGGGCTGTTCACGTATGCCAGGTTACCATTTGGTGTCAGTTCTAGCCCAGCAATATTCCAACGGACTATGGAGGGCATTCTGCAGGGCATTCCAAAGATGGCCGTGTACTTAGATGATATTCTGCTAACAGAAAGTGACGATCAGGATCACGTAAAAACACTGGACAAAGTGCTACAGCGGCTGGAAGAGGCAGGGCTACGCCTGAAACGGAGTAAGTGTAGTTTCATGGAGAAGGAAGTTACATTCCTGGGACATTGGGTGGATGCCACAGGCCTCCATCCATTACCAAGGAAAGTGCGGGCAGTGCAGGATGCACCTGCACCCACCTCAGTGACTGAACTGAAAGCCTATCTAGGGCTCCTGAATTATTATAACCGGTTTCTTCCAAACTTCTCGATGCTGCTGGCACCCCTGCACAAACTGCTGAGAAAGGAGGAGCCATGGCGTTGGGGGCCAGAGCAAGCGAAAGCGTTTCAGCAGTCAAAGGAGCTACTTCAGTCCAGCAGGGTGTTAGTGCATTACGACGAGAAGAAGGAGCTGATAATGTCCTGCGATGCATCATCCTATGGAGTGGGGGCAGTGTTGGCCCACCGCATGCCAGATGGAGCGGAAAGGCCCATCGGGTTTGTTTCACGCACGCTCACAGCTGCGGAAAAGAACTATTCACAGCTTGATAAAGAGGGGTTAGCCATTATATTTGGAGTAAAGAAATTCCATAAGTACATATATGGGAGGAAGTTTGTAATCAGTACTGACCACAAGCCTCTTATTAGCTTACTGAATGAGATGAAAGCGGTGCCTCAAATGGCATCACAGAGAATAATGAGATGGGCAGTAATACTAAGAGCCTATGAATATGTGATCACGTACAGAGCCGACAAGGAAAACGGGAACGCTGATGCTCTCAGCCGCCTGCCCCTCTCAAAATCTCCTCGCAGTACTTCCCCTGAGGAGCACGTCCTGATGCTGGATCAGGAGATCAGTCCCCTGATGACTTCAGTGCAAATCCAGGGCTGAACAGCCAAAGACCCTGTTCTGTCAAGGGTCCATGAGTATGTGTTGAAAGGCTGGCCAGATCACCGTGAGGGACTGGAGTTCGCGCCGTACAGACAGAGACAGCACGAGCTCAGTGTCCAAGATGGATGTGTGCTATGGGGAGCACGCATCATAGTCCCAGAGCGGGGACGCTCTACTTTGATGGAACAGTTGCATCAATCGCACCCAGGAATGACTAGAATGAAAGGACTGGCTAGGAGCTACCTGTGGTGGCCTAACTTGGATGCTGAAATTGAGTCAAAGGTAAAGTCATGCACTATATGTCAGGAACAGAGGAAAGCACCTGCCGGGGCACCACTCCATCCCTGGGAGTGGCCCAGCAAACCCTGGAGGAGAATTCACATAGACTATGCGGGACCTTTTATGGGCAAAATGTTTTTGGTGCTGGTAGATGCTCACTCAAAGTGGATCGACGTTTATCCAGTGAGCTCTGCAACAACTGATGCCACACTGGATTGTCTCAGGAACAGCTTCAGCACGCATGCTATTCCAGAAATGATTGTATCCGACAATGCACAGTGTTTTGTTAGTGAAGGGAGCAAAGAATTCATGGTAAGGAATGGAATCACACATGTCACCTCGGCTCCATATCACCCAGCCTCAAATGGGTTAGCCGAGCGAGCCGTGCAGACTTTTAAGGAGCTCATGAGGAAGAGCTCAGGTGACACCCTGGAGACCAAGCTCAATAGAGCCTTGTTTAGTTATCGTATAACACCCCAAGCTACCACGGGGCTTTCTCCGGCTGAGTTGATGATGGGGAGGAAGTTGCGGTGCACCTTAGACCTGATACACCCAGATCTCAAAAGCAAGGTTGAGACAAAACAAACAAACCAAAAAGCGTACCATGACAAACATACTAAAGCTTGCCATTTCGCCATAGGGGACTCTGTGTACACCCGGAACTTCGGCTATGGACCTAAATGGATACCAGGACTAATCCAGGACATTACAGGACCTGTGTCGTACTCCGTGTTACTAGGGGATGGTCGAGGGGTTTGTCGGCATGTGGATCAGCTTTTCAGCCGGCAGCAGGGGGAACTGCCACAGATGGAACAAAGGGCAGTAGAGGAGGCTGTTCCAGGACCCAGCACGGCTTATAAGGTGCCAGTGGACACTGGTACTGCCAGGCCACAGCGGGACAGAGTAAAACCAACATCAGAGACTACTCCAATCTCAAGTGCGAGTGAATCTGAGAATCCACCACAAGTGGAATTAAGACATTCACAAAGGATTCGCAAGCAACCAGAAAGACTTATACAAACCTGTTAAATTAGTCAGGGGTTAACCATGGTTAGAGCATACTGGTTAATTAAAACGTAGTACCTAGTAAGGGTTATGGTTTAAGAATTGCATACGGCAGTCTTATGGGGGGAGGAGTGCAGTAACCTGGGAGGTTATGAGTAACCTGATCCACCAGGTGGTGCTGTGGCAATTGGTCTCCTGAGTTAAGTCTGGTCTGTACTGGTTGTACTTTTTGTTTTTGCTGCCTCATGGCAGAAGCTTTTATGTGCAAGTGTTGATTAAACCATGTTACAGAGTTAACCTGTGTCCGTCTCCATCTATGGCCACCTCAAGATACCACAGTACAATACACTAGAGTATGCACTCTACAGTATGAGAATGTTTGAATTATGTATAATACACTGCACATGCACAGTGTGCACAGTACAGTATACCTGAGTTTACAGTGTGCATAGTACAGTATAACTGAGTTTACAGTGTGCACAATGGAGTATGAGTGAAGTTATAGTGTGTGCAGTACAGTCTGAGTGTCAATTTGTGTGTATGTGGCTGTACATCACAGGCTGAAGTAGTATTTGAAATGCATTCCATATCTGACAGAAATCCAGTCCTGTTTTTCTCTCTACGCTCTGTGGTTAGATTTCCTATCTATGGTGTCACAACCTGACTGTGTTAATGCAAACTCAAAGCCACTCAGATAACTTTCACAATTGCACAGCTGCTGGCTTGTTTTGGGGCCTTACTCCTCCGCTAGTCCTGGAGCCTTCCTTCCTATGAATTGAGCATTCCATCTAAATTGATCAGGTAAATGTCATTGTTAAATTAAGCAAGCTCACCTGAGCAATCACTCAGTGCTGATCCTGCAGTGAACTCTGGTCACACTTCACTTTAGTTGGTTGAGGCCTCCAACTGTCTCAATGGGTTAAGGAGTGTATTAGGCCTCATGAGCCAATAAAGCGATTTGAATTGAATTAACTCTGACAGTTTGTTAAAAAAAATTGGAAAAGAGCTTGAGAGGGTAACAAATTCTTCAGCAAAGGAACACGCTAAGCTGGTGCGACTGAATGTGAAGGACACAGAATGTACGTGTAAGTGTGAAAGTTACTGAGAATCTGTTAGTGATAGTGAGTGTGTGCTAGGCTGAGAGAGTGTTGGTGATGTGAGTGAGACTAGCCATATGAGTGTGTGTTCTTGTGAGTGTGTGTGGGCGGGTGTTAATGGTTTTGTGTGGGTGCATGCTCATGGGAGTATGTTAGTGCAACTACGTTGCTGTCTGTGTATTAATTAATGTCGAGGACCTTGGAGTGTGTTAATGGGTGTGTGTTAGTTTGTGAGGGTGTGTTAGTGTGTTTATGAGGGGTAGGAGTGTTACTGAGAGTGTGCCGGTGGGTGCATGTTAGGGAGTGGGATCAATTGCTTAATGAGAGGTTCCATGGCAGCATTTCACTATGTAAGGGGTAGCACAGGAGAGGTGTGTTGATATTTTGAGGCGATTAGTAAAGTTTATAAATACCATTCATTTATCTGTTTAATGTTAAATAAATTCATCTGTTGGTTTATAACCTGAGCTGCAGTCTGTTAGAGTGAATGTTTATCGACCCACTGAAGGGAGGAGAATCAAGTGATGGCGCAAGATATATATTGCAGTAAACTAGAGTACAGCAGCAAGGGTTCTCTGTTTAACACCTGGGTCTTGCTACATTGACCAAAGGATTGGGCAGCTAAAGGCACTCTGGTTCATGGAGGATGCAAAGTCAGCTAACAAGAGTGGTCACTGATGTTGAACTTCAATATAAATCCCCCCAAAACATAGAGTGGTGATAACTGAGTGGGACTGATTATTACTCTGACCAAAAGGCTATTTTAAATTTAAATTTCAAAGGAAATTGAACAGTGGTAAAAAGCAGTGAAGCCAAAATTTATTAGTGTCCGAAGCCAGGCACACCAGAACGGGGAGAGGCCTGAGGACCTCCTCATCATATTGCGGCGAGCTGCAGGCACCAATCAGGCTCCCTGACACTGCCCACGGCTCAGGCCCTTTGAATTCTGCTCAACTCAGACACTGGCTGAGGTACACGGGTGAATGCGGGGCAAGCGTGGGGCACTCCAGCTCCTCCTAGCTCCACATTAAGGTTAAAAAAATGTTTTTAAATGACTTGCAGATTTTTCTGCTGGTTAGATTGCTGTGTCGGTCGGAGTTTCTGCAGCAACTGCTCACAGATGAGGCTATCTTTGACCACTTCTTGGTCTTCCTCACCACCATTATCCTCCTACCCGCTACCAATTTCACTACTTTCACCATCTGCCCATAGGAAAATCTCTTCCTCCAGTTGCTCTTCAATTTTCGAATCCCGCACCTCTGGCTCTCTACTCATCGTGGCATCTCTGCAGTTGTTGACTTGCTTAAATACTCCCTCACCTCTATCTTCACACTCTTTTGAGGGTTGGACACTTGAGTGTACTGGTATGCAACTGGCTTAGCCCAGATCTGGGTTGACCACATCAAGTATTGCTGTGCTTTCCTCTCTGTGAAACTGCCACGACTGCGGGATCAGCATGGAGGGCAAGGACAACCCTAAGCTCCTTTTTCCTACAATCAACCATCTCCTTGATCCTCTTTCCCCTCTCGCCTTAAACCTCTTTCCCCTCTCGCCTTAAACCTCTTTCCCCTGCCTTTTCCACTTCCTCAGACACCAAGTGCAAACAGGTTACGGATTTCTTTGTCACCAAAATTTAGACCATGCAGCTGCCTCTAGTGTGTCCTTTCTTCCCTTTGGCTCCTCGCTCCCGGCCCTAACCTCTCCTAGTCACCCACCCACTCTAGCCCTGGACCCTTGTCTCTCTATAGTTTCTCCCCCATCTCTTCCCTTGCCCTCCCCAAGCTCATCTCATTCATAATACCCATTGCCTGCTCACTTGATTCCACCCTTCCCCACCTTCAACTCCTGACTACCCAGCTCCCCTGCCTGTTCTCATGCAAGCTGATATTATCAATGGTTCTCTATCCTAAGACACTGTCCCCTCTCTTCAAAACTGCTGTCATCACCCCCTCCTTAAAAAAAAAAAAAAAAAAAACGCTTTCACCCTTCCATCCTCACCAACTACTGCTCCATCTCCAACCTCCCTTTCCTCTCTGAGGTGCTTGAACATGTTGTGCCCTCCCAGCCTGGAGCACACCTCTCCCATAACTCCCTCTTTGAATCGCTGGCAGACCAACCTCTGCTCTTCTCACCGTCCTAAAATGGCCATAATCAGTCATGAATAGTTTCACCGTGACTGTGCTGCTGTCGCTGGCCACTACTTCTCTTCCTCACCACACATCACTTCTCCTTTTTTTTCTGCAGTATTGAAAGGTGTATCTGTTTTTAGTCTGTGACCACTGGGACTTGCGTTATTGTTGTAAAGTTTGTAAATTTTGTGTATGTACAAACTGTACTGGGCAGCAGTTGGGAGGGGGGTCTGAAGGGGCACCATTGGCAGCAGCCTCACATTGAAACCCTTGAGAAACACAGTCAACATCCAGGAGAGTTTCCTGATCCCTGAGCTCCTCAAAGGCCTGCTAACCACAGAAGTGTCTCTGCTGATGCTGAATTCATTTCCCATGTTGCCGATGTGGTAATAGTCAGGAGTAGGGAGGGAGGAAGGGGTAGGTAGGGAGGGAGGAAGGGGTAGGGAGGGAGGAAGGGGGAGAGTGGGGTGGGGTAGGGAGGAAGGGGTGGGGGGGGTAGGGAGGAAGGGGTAGGGGGGGAGGGTGGGGTGGGGTAGGGAGGGAGGAAGGGGTAGGGGGGGAGGGTGGGGGGGGAGGGTGGGTAGGGAGGGGAGGGAGGGGTGTGGAGTGGGGGGAGGGGGGGGAGTGTGGGGTGGGGAGGGTGGGGTGCGGGGGAGGAAGTGGGGGGGTGGGGGGGAGGAAGTGGGGGGGTGGGGGGGGAGGAAGGGGTGGGGGGGTGGGGGGGGAGGAAGGGGTGGGGTGGGGGGGGGGAAGGGGAGGGGGGGAGGAAGGGGTAGGGAGGGAGGAAGGGGTGGGGGGGGTAGGGAGGGAGGAAGGGGTGGGGGGGTAGGGAGGGAGGAAGGGGTTGGGAGGGAGGAAGGGGTGGGGGGGTAGGGAGGGAGGAAGGGGTTGGGAGGGAGGAAGGGGTGGGGGGGTAGGGAGGGAGGAAGGGGTGGGGAGGGAGGAAGGGGTGGGGGGGGGTAGGGGGGGAGGAAGGGGTGGGGGGGGTAGGGGGGGGAGGAAGGGGTGGGGTGGGGGGGAGGGAGGAAGGGGTGGGGGGGTAGGGAGGGAGGAAGGGGTTGGGAGGGAGGAAGGGGTGGGGGGGTAGGGAGGGAGGAAGGGGTAGGGAGGGAGGAAGGGGTAGGGAGGGAGGAAGGGGTGGGGAGGGAGGAAGGGGTGGGGGGTAGGGAGGGAGGAAGGGGTGGGGGGGTAGGGAGGAAGGGGTGGGGGGGTAGGGAGGGAGGAAGGGGTGGGGGGCAGAAACAACAAAAACCCAAAGCAAACTCAATTGCTACTTGGCCCTAAACAGACAATACAACATAGCTGATTACCTGACCATGGTAAAGAATAACAAACTGAGAAGAACCTTGACAAGGTACAGACTTAGCGAACATAGCCTAGCGATCGAAAAAGGCAGACACAGGCAGACCAGGCTGCCAAGAGAAGACAGGATATGCTCTCACTGCAATCAGGGAGTAGTGGAGACAGAGGTGCACTTCCTCACAGCCTGTGGAAAATATCAGGACATCAGGGAGAATTTCTACCAAAAATTCTCACAAATATGCCCTGAATTCAGAAATCTGAATGACAACCAAAAACTCCCATTCCTACTGGGAGAGGAGAGAAGCTGTGTAACACTGGCGGCACACTATGTTACAGCTTGCCATGAACAGAGGGACAACCAGTAAACTAAGAAATGAATATATATAAACAATGCGAATGTATATTTATACACTCAGGGATATACCTGTTTATACACTGTATGAATAGAACTGCGTTTATGTGCTCAACCATAAATGTATTTTGATGCTTTGGCAACATAAGATGTAACTTATCATGCCAATAAAGCGATTTGAATTGTGAATTGGGTAGGGAGGGAGGAAGGGGTGGGTGGGTAGGGAGGGAGGAAGGGGTGGGTAGGGAGGGAGGAAGGGGTGGGGGGGTGGGTGGGTAGGGAGGGAGGAAGGGGTGGGGGGGTGGGTGGGTAGGGAGGGAGGAAGGGGTGGGGGGGTGGGTAGGGAGGGAGGAAGGGGTGGGGGGGTGGGTGGGTAGGGAGGGAGGAAGGGGTGGGGGGGTGGGTGGGTAGGGAGGGAGGAAGGGGTGGGGGGGTGGGTAGGGAGGGAGGAAGGGGTGGGGGGGTGGGTGGGTAGGGAGGGAGGAAGGGGTGGGGGGGTGGGTGGGTAGGGAGGGAGGAAGGGGTGGTGGGGTGGGTGGGTAGGGAGGGAGGAAGGGGTGGGGGGGTAGGGAGGGAGGAAGGGGTGGGGGGGTGGGTAGGGAGGGGGGGGTGGGTGGGTAGGGAGGGAGGAAGGGGTGGGGGGGTAGGGAGGGAGGAAGGGGTGGGGGGGTAGGGAGGGAGGAAGGGGTGGGGGGGTAGGGAGGGAGGAAGGGGTGGGGGGGTAGGGAGGGAGGAAGGGGTGGGGGGGTAGGGAGGGAGGAAGGGGTGGGGGGGTAGGGAGGGAGGAAGGGGTGGGGGGGTAGGGAGGGAGGAAGGGGTGGGGGGGTAGGGAGGGAGGAAGGGGTGGGTGGGTAGGGAGGGAGGAAGGGGTGGGTGGGTAGGGAGGGAGGAAGGGGTGGGGGGGGGTGGGTAGGGAGGGAGGAAGGGGTGGGGGGGTGGGTAGGGAGGGAGGAAGGGGTGGGGGGGTAGGGAGGGAGGAAGGGGTGGGGGGGGTAGGGAGGGAGGAAGGGGTGGGGGGGTGGGGAGGGAGGAAGGGGTGGGTGGGGGGGTGGGGAGGAAGGGGTGGGGGGGTGGGAGGGAGGAAGGGGAAGGGGGGTGGGGAGGGAGGAAGGGGGGTGGGGGAGGGAGGAAGGGGTGGGGGGGTGGGTGGGGAGGGAGGAAGGGGTGGGGGGGTGGGTGGGGAGGGAGGAAGGGGTGGGGGGTGGGTGGGGAGGGAGGAAGGGGTGGGGGGTGGGTGGGGAGGGAGGAAGGGGTGGGGGGTGGGTGGGGAGGGAGGAAGGGGTGGGGGGTGGGTGGGGAGGGAGGAAGGGGTGGGGGGTGGGTGGGGAGGGAGGAAGGGGTGGGGGGTGGGTGGGGAGGGAGGAAGGGGGGGGGGTGGGGAGGGAGGAAGGGGTGGGGGGGGAGGGAGGAAGGGGTGGGGGGGGGAGGGAGGAAGGGGTGGGGGGGGAGGAAGGGGGGTAGGGAGGAAGGGGTGGGGGGGGAGGGAGGAAGGGGTGGGGGGGGTGTGGGGAGGGAGGAAGGGGTGGGGAGGGAGGAAGGGGTGGGGAGGAAGGGGTGGGGGGGTGGGGAGGGAGGAAGGGGTGGGGGGGGTGGGGAGGGAGGAAGGGGTGGGGGGGGTGGGGAGGGAGGAAGGGGTGGGGGGGTGGGGAGGAAGGGGTGGGGAGGAAGGGGTGGGGGGGTGGGGAGGGAGGAAGGGGTGGGGGGGTGGGGAGGGAGGAAGGGGTGGGGGGGTGGGGAGGGAGGAAGGGGTGGGGGGGTGGGGAGGGAGGAAGGGGTGGGGGGGGTGGGAGGGGTGGGTGGGGGGGGTAGGGAGGGAGGGGTGGGTGGGGGGGTAGGGAGGGAGGGGTGGGTGGGGGGGTAGGGAGGGAGGGGTGGGTGGGGGGGTACGGAGGGAGGGGTGGGTGGGGGGGTAGGGAGGGGTGGGTAGAGAGGAAGGGGTGGGGGGGAGGGAGGGAGGGGTAGGGAGGGAGGGGTGGGTGGGGGGGTACGGAGGGAGGGGTGGGTGGGGGGGTAGGGAGGGGTGGGTAGAGAGGAAGGGGTGGGGGGTAGGGAGGGAGGGGGAGGGAGGGGTGGGTGGGGGGGTACGGAGGGAGGGGTGGGTGGGGGGGTAGGGAGGGGTGGGTAGAGAGGAAGGGGTGGGGAGTAGGGAGGAAGGGGTGGGGGGAGGGAGGAAGGGGTGGGGGGTAGGGAGGAAGGGGTGGGGGGTAGGGAGGAAGGGGTGGGGGTAGGGAGGAAGGGGTGGGGGGTAGGGAGGAAGGGGTGGGGGGTATGAAGGGAGGAAGGGGTGGGGGGGGTAGGAAGGGGTGGGGGAGTAGGGAGGGATGGAGGGAGGAAGGGGTGGGGGAGTAGGGAGGGATGGAGGGAGGAAGGGGTGGGGGCGTAGGGATGGAGGGAGGAAGGGGTGGGGGCGTAGGGATGGAGGGAGGAAGGGGGGAGGGAGGGAGGAAGGGGTGGGGGAGGGAGGGAGGGAAGAAGGGGTGGGGGGTAGGAAGGGGTGGGGGGTAGGGAGGAAGGGGTGGGAGGGTAGGGAGGGAGGGAAGAAGGGGTGGGGGGGAGGAAGGGGTGGGGGTAGGGAGGGAAGAAGGGGTGGGGGGTAGGGAGGGAAGAAGGGGTGGGGGGTAGGGAGGGAGGAAGGGGTAGGGAGGGAGGAAGGGGGAGGGAGGGAGGGAGGAAGGGGTAGGGAGGGAGGAAGGGGTGGGGGGAGGGAGGGAGGAAGGCGTGGGGGGAGGGAAGGGATGGAGGAAGGGGTGGGGGTAGGGAGGGAGGAAGGGGTGGGGGTAGGGAGGGAGGAAGGGGGAGGGAGGGGGTGGGGGAGTAGGGAGGGGTGGGGGGGTAATGAGGGGTGCGGGGTGGGGGTTAGGGGTAGGGAGGGCGGGGTGCGGGGTAGGGGTGGGGAGGGAGGGTGGGAGGAGAGGAAGGGGTGGGGTGGGGAGGGAGGGTGGGAGGAGAGGAAGGGGTGGGGAGGAGGGGGTGGGGGAGGTTGGGAGCGGGGAGAAGGGGTGGGGGGTTGGGGAGGGAGGGTGGGAGGAGAGGAAGGGGTGGGGAGGAGGGGGTGGGGGAGGTTGGGAGCGGGGAGAAGGGGTGGGGAGGAGGGAGTGGAGGTGTGGGGAAGAGGGGGAGGAAGGGTGGAGGAGAGGGAGGGGAGGGGCCGGGCAGTGACCGTCTGAGGGGCCGGAGCTGGGTAGTTTTGGAATGTACATGTTGTCTAATACACTGCTCATGAGGTGAGGTAAGCACATTCCTACCCTTCAATAGTGTAGCATCAACATCCAGTTATAGAACTGACCTGCCACATTGCGTGACACATGGATTACTTTTTCTCAAGGCAGAACATAAATCTGTTGATTGAGCAAAATCTCACAATTCTCTGTTTGTTTGCAGTGATTGTTGCCGGGACCAGCACATGAAGAAATAATTGGGACCCGATGGAAGTTTCTGTACTTTCATTCTTCAGAAATAGTCAGCATTGGGCTCTTTAAAGATGGATGTTGCTTCATTGTCAGACCTGTGAGGAGTGAAGCATATCAGAAACATTCTCAACTGCAAGATGGTAAACTGTTTGGCAAGACCCTAAGGCATCTTCATCACAAAGCCTAGCTAAAGTTTGCTGCTGATCTCTCTTGAAGAATTGTCTGGTGTTGGACATCTTGCCATGGAGTTAGAGTTCAACGTAGAGGAGCTGATTGATTTGAGTTTCCTAACAGATGAGGAGCAGGACAGGATTATACAAGTCCTTTACCGGGACACTGAACTCCGTTTATTGGAGGACCAGCGCATCAAGTGAGCAGAAGGAAATTTTGCATCCAATCTAACCTCATTCGCAGAGATTCAAACAAACCGGCTTGAATCATTATTCCACCTCTTCCAGCAGTGGATCCACTCTATTATATTTGACGTCTATTTTCCTGTGCAGCTTGGTGCTAGCTTTAGCAATGGTCTTTAATGCTAGTTGTGAAAAACAAGTTGTGGACACTTCAGAAAACCCATTCAACCGATTTTAAAATTAATTATTTAACTTTTAACAGCAGGGTTATTGAAATAGCACAAGTAACTTCCGGGATAGTTGAATGTGATCTTCTCCTTGGACTTTGATGTCACGAGGGCCACTTATGCCTGAATGAAATATGGCTTCCTTAACCCCTACCATGCTCAAAAATTTCTAATGAACTTAGATAATAATGCATTTTGGGGGTTTCAGGGACCTTGTTAACAGATTACTAAGAGGCTAAATCATGATTACTGGGGTTTTGCAATGATTGGCTATCTCAATCAACCAATAGCAATAAGGTATGCTGGTATTTTCAGAAGAGACAACCCAAGTAGTAGCTAGGACCAAGTGATAAGCAGGACACACTGCCAAGCATGACCCATGACCCATGACCCATTGCCAAGTGTAATCTGTGACCTGTGCCCCATTAGCAAGCAAGAGCTGTGAACCATTAACCAGTGATAACCATGATCAATTACCAAGTGATAACTATTCCCAATTACTAAACAGTATTAGTGACCAATTACCAAATGGTAACCAGTGCCGCCAAGCAATAACCATAATCATCATCAAAGAATTACGAGGTAGAAAGCATAACTCTTTACCAAGGAATAACTTTGACCTATTATCAAGCATTAACCATCACCCATTACTAAGCAGCAACCATGAGCCATTATCAGATGGTAGCTATGGCCCATTACTGCTATCATTTTATCAAAAGGCCTTCAATACACAGAACTCAGATCCTGACCCAATATTCTTTTCACTACCCATACTCTGTCCTCAGATTCAGATTCCTAGATTTAACTCGAGCCTATTCCACCATTCAAATAGATCCTGGCTGATCTGTAACAACTCCATTTACCTGCCTTTGAACAATATCCCTGAATATCCTTACCTAACAAAAAACTAGCGATCTCCATTTTAAAAGTTCCAATTGACCCCCAGCCTCAGCAGCCTTTTGGGGGAGAGAATTCCAGATTTCCACTACCCTTTGTGTGAAATAGTGCTTCCTGATTTCACTCTTGAATAGCCTCATTCTAATTTTAAGATTATACCCCTTGTTCTGGATTCCCCTACCAGAGGAAATAGTTTCTCTGTATCTACCCTATTGTATCCTTTTGTCATTTTAAACCCCTCTTTTAGATCACCCCTCAATCATCTGAACTCAAGGGAACACAAGCCAAGTTTATGCAACCTGTCCTCATAATTTAACCCTTTTAGCCTCAGTATCATTCTGGTGAATCTGCACTGCACCCCCTCCAAGTCCAATATATCCTTCCTGAGGTGAGATGCCCAGAACTGAACACAGTTCTCTAAACGGGGTCTAACCAGAGCTTTATATAACTGTAACAGAACTTCCATCCCTTTGTATTCCAGCCCCTTTGGGACAAAGGCCAACATTCCATTAACCTTTCTGATTACATTTTGTACTGTCCACTAGCGTTTAGTGATTTCTGTACATGGACCCCTAAATCTCTCTGCTCCTCTACTGTTCCTAGTTTTTTGCTATTTAGAAAATACTCTGATTTATCTTTCTTAGGTTTAAAGCGGATAACCTCACACTTCCCCCTCATTGAACTCCATCTGCCCCAGTTTTGCCCACTCACTTAATCTGTCTATGTCCCTTTTAACTTCCTACTCCCATATACTAAACTTGCTGGGGGAAAAATTCAGTTGCTTTGTGCCTCCTGTTTTCCAGCGTAAGTCTTTGACACAAAGTTAGAAGAAACAGCGGGGGAAAAATTGAGTTGCACCCCCTTTGGGGCGCTAACTTTGCCAGGGCACTACTTTTAGCACCCCGAAAAACTTAGCGCCCCCGCGGCCGATTTCCCCAGGTAGCACCCCGAGAGGGAGGAGCGGTGCTACTGGGAGTGCCCCTAAGAGGGCGCGAACGGGGCGCAAAGCAACTTGCGCCCGGCCGCGATCTTCGGTAGTGACTCCTGACTTACCGCCGGACGCTATGTCCGACGGGGTCAGGGGGGTCTACCTGCGGCCAGGGCGCCGCTAATTAAAGGCGAGGTGCCGGGCGGCCATTTTTGTTGCTGGCCGCCGCCAGCACCTGCCCCCGTTGCCGTCCCCAGCCTCCTGAGAAGGCCCCCCACCCCCGCGGAGTGCCGGCTGCGCTCCCTGAACCCGGCACTTCTCTTGAGTGCCGGGCTCTTTTGCTGGCACTCTGATCCCTGGTGGCCCAGCTGGGCCCGGGGTCGCGCTGTGCAAGGCCCCTCCCCTTTAAGAAGGGGAGGAAGGCCTGCAGTACCGCAGCGCGACGTGCCGTGATATTGATTTGCAGCACCCCAGGAGGCACGCGGGGTGCTTCCAGTAGCACCCCTCCTCCCTCTCGAGATGCTACCTGGGAAAATCGGCCATGAGGGCGCTAATTTTTCAGGGTGCTAAAAGTAGCGCCCTGGCGAAGTTAGCAGCCCAAAGGGGGCGCGACTCAATTTTTCTCCCGCTGTTTCTTCTAACTTTGTGTCAAAGACTTATGCTGGAAATTTCCATGGAGCTGCTCCTGCTCCACCACCATAACCTCACTGGAAGTGTGGCGGAAACCCTGTTTATGCGCCAGTGGGGTGACCACCACATTTCCAGCAGTTTTGAGTAAATTCCATAATATCTTACACAGTGTAGCACCCAGCTAATCCAATAAAGGGGACCATCATTAGTTTTAGGCTGGATTCTAAAATTCTAATAGTGAAAGGAATAGTTGATCCTGCAGAGTGAATTGGTAAAAACTCACAGCCGATGTATTTAATTCCTCCACGTTCTAAAATGTGTTTAGAACTTCAGGATGATGATCTTGAATCTCATCTCGTTAGTGATATTGGTCGAGTATGTCCATTTCTGCTCCTATTGACACATCAGCCCCGCGTTACTGCCCATAAGCTTTTTCTCTTGTGACTTCTGCAGGAAGTTACAACAATCGGTTCTCGATCCAGAACAGCTAAAAATCGCAACAGGAGATTGGTTCGAGGAAGTCCGAGCAAAGCGCCACACAGACAAACAGTTTGGATCAGACATTGTCCGTGCTTCTATTCGCAAGAAGAAAAGAACAAAAGGTAGATCTGAAATTTGTCATCGGCTAATTCTAAGGGAGCAGGGAAAGCTAAGAGGAGGTTTAATAGAAGATTTTAAAATTTTGACAGTGAGTAGGGAAAGGCTATGTTGAAGGATCTTCAATTTAAAATTATCAGTAAGAGTGAGGAGAGCGGTTAGAAGAAATGTCTTTACACAGAAGCTAGTCACAGCCTGGAATACTTTGTCACAGGGAGTGATTGAGGAAAGAGTCCATTGTGGCTTTTAAGGGAAAACTGGATAAATACTTGAAGCAGAAGCTACTACAAAGAGAGCGCAGGCAGCAGGATTATTTTTGGGTTGCTCCATCAAAGAGTCAGCTCAGACATGATGGTCCAAATGGCCTCCTTCTATGCTGTAAACATCTATGGTTCTATCCTTTAGTTTCATTTTGATTGTTGCATTACTTCCTGCTGTTGTCTAGCCCTGATTTTCTTTGCACTGCAGAACTTTTCTCCACTCCTTTTGACACATGAGGTCACTGATTGCTGCAAGGAATTACTTTGGGGATTCCACTGGCACTCCTACGATAGGAGGGGAAAGAATTGCATGTTTTGAATACCGGGGAGGTTGACGACTCCTTAGAGGAATGCAGTAAGAATCAAACCCCCGGCACCGTGGGAGATTTGACTGCACGCAGGGGAAAAAGAAAGAGTAGAAATGCAGTAGTCATTGGAGATTTGATAGTTAGGGGCATAGACAGGCAAACATGATTCCCGAATAGTATGTTGCCGCCCTGGTGCCAGAGTAAAGGATATTACCAAGCGGATGCAGGGTATTCTGTGAGGAGAAGGGGAACAGCCAGAAGCTGTGGTCCATGTTGGAACCAATGATATAGGTAGAAAAACTGTTGAGGTCCTTCAGACAGTGATTCAGGAGCTAGGAAAAAGATTAAAAACAGATCCTCTAAGGTAGTAATCTCAGGATTACTCCCAGTGCCACGTGCTAGTGAGTATAAAAACCAGAAGATAGTGTAAGTAAATGCGTGGCTGGAGAAGTGGTGCAAGAGGGAGGGTTTCAGATTCTTGGGGCATTGGGAACGGTTCTGGGGGGATGTGGCACATGTATAAGATGGACGGTTTGCACCTGAATAGAGCTGGGACCAATGTTCTCACCGAGAAGTTAACTAGTACTGTTGGGGAGGGTTTAAACTAATTTGGCAGAGGGAGGGGAACCAGAAAATAGCAGAAAGGAGCAGCAATGAGAACAGATGACAGAGAGATATTAGCAGCAGTAAAATTAAAAATATCCCAAAAATTGCAGGGGCCAGATTGAGGAAAATAGAAAAAGTGACGAAGGAAATATTAACTTGTATGAATGCCAAGTCCGTAGTGTAATTAATCAGGTTGGTGAGCTGCAGGCACAAATTGCCACATGGGATAATGACGTGGTTGCATTAACAGAGACATGGCTCAAACATGGGTTCTTAATATTTCTAGTTACCAAGTATTCAGGAATGATAAAGAAGGAAAAAGAGGGGGTGTGGCAGTATTGATTAAGGATGATACAGTTCTAAATAGAAAAGATAGACTCGATGGTTCTAGGACTGAATCTATTTAGCTGGAGTTGAGGAATAGAGGGGGAGCGGTTAGAGCTGGGAGGTTTTTTTAATAGAGTTCCAAACAGCGAGAAGGAGATAGATGAGCAAATTTGTTGGCAAATTTCAACGCGTGTGTTACAAAAATAGAGTAGTAATATTAGGAGACTTTAATTATCCTAATATAGACCGGGAAATCCTAGTGCTAAGGGTAGGGGAGGAGAGGAATTTCTGATATGTACAGAACTTTCTCGATCAATATGTTTGCAGTCCGACAAGGAAGGAAGCAGTGTTGGATTTGGTTCTGGGAAATGAGGTCGGGCAAGTGGCGTATGTTATAGTAGGAGATCATCCAGCTAACAGTGACCACAACATAATTCGGTTTAGAGTAATTATGGAAAGAGACCAGAAAATAGCTAAGATAAAAATGCTCAACTGGAGAAGTGCTAATTTCAACGATTTAAGAAGGGACCTAGCAAAGGTAGACAGGAAAAGGTGATTTCAGGGTAAAGCAATAACAGAGCAAAGGAAGGCATTCAGGGAAGAGATAGTTCAGGTACAAACTAGGCATATCCCTTTGAAGGGAAAAGGCAGAGTATCCAAAGCTAATGTGCCCTGGATGACAATGGAAATAAAAGTTAAAATAAAACAGAAAAAGGAGACTTATGACAAATGCCAGGAGCAAGATTCAGTTAATAACCAGGAAGATTATGGAAAGTACAGGACAGAATTGAAAAGGTTAATACGGGAGGCAAAGAGAAGTTACAAGAAAAGATCGGGGGCAACATTAAATTGAACCCTTAAACATTTTATAAACATATAAAGTGCAAGAGGTTAGCTGGGGGAAAAGTTGGGCCCATTAAGGTCCCAAACTGAAATCTTCAAGTAGAGGCAGAGGACATGGAAAAGTATTAAATGAGTACTTTGCATCTGTCTTCACAAAGGAAGCGGATGGTGTGAAGGTTACAATAAAAGAGGAGAGGAAAGTTATGGACAGGATAGTAATAGATAGAGAAGACGTACTAAAAAGATTAGCATTACTGCAAGTTGGTATGTCGACTGGTCCAGACAGAATGCATCCGAGGTTGCTGAAAGAAGCAGAGTATAAATAGCAGAGGCATTGGTCACACTGTAACAATTCTCATTGGATACAGGAGCAGTGCTGCAAGACTGGAGGGTTGCAAATGTTATACCACTGTTTAAGAAATGGCAATATGATAATGACCAGATAATTTGTTTTAGGTGTTGGTTGAGAGATAATTATTGGCCAGGACTCCCCTGCTCTTCTCCGAATAGTGGGATCTTTTAAATCTACCTCCGGGCAGACAGGGCCTCAGTTTAGCGTTTCATCCGAAAGATGGCATATCCGACAGTGCAGCGTTCCCTCAGTACTGCACTGGGAATGTCAGCCTGGATTATGTGTTCAAGTCTCTGGAGAGGGACTTAAACTCACGACCTTCTGACTCGGAGGCGAGAGTGCTACCACTGAACCACAGCTGACACTTACTGAAACAGTCCTATCACAAATTGGTTTAAATGCTTGGGATTGTACTCAGCAATTCCCATTGTTTCCTAATTAACATTCAGAATTGCTGTGGGGACAGTCTCAATTCAATGTTTTGAAAAAGGGTGCACCCGAAACGTCGATTCTAATTTCTCTCCACGGATGTTGCCTGGCCTGCTGAGTTTTTCCAGCATTTTCTGTTGTTATTTCAATTCAATGTCTACTGGCTTCAGGAATTAACCCATTAAAAACTAAATCTACTCATTAAAGCATCACATAATTTAAAACAAATTCTCATACAGGTCATCAGTGGTGAAACCCAAAATGCTATTGTGAGTAAAGGGCCCTTCATGTACTCACTGTGTTGGAGGGTGAGTAAAGGACCCTTCATGTATTCACTGTGTTGGAGGGTGAGTAAAGGGCCCTTCATGTACTGACTGTGTTGGGGGTGAGTAAAGGGCCATTCATGTATTCACTGTGTTGGGGGTGAGTAAAGGGCCATTCATGTATTCACTGTGTTGGGGGTGAGTAAAGGGCCATTCATGTATTCACTGTGTTGGGGGTGAGTAAAGGGCCCTTCATGTATTCACTGTGTTGGAGGGTGAGTAAAGGGCCATTCATGTACTGACTGTGTTGGGGGTGAGTAAAGGGCCATTCATGTATTCACTGTGTTGGGGGTGAGTAAAGGGCCCTTCATGTATTCACTGTGTTGGAGGGTGAGTAAAGGGCCATTCATGTACTGACTGTGTTGGACGGTGAGTAAAGGGCCCTTCATGTACTCACTGTGTTGGAGGGTGAGTAAAGGGCCCTTCATGTATTCACTGTGTTGGAGGGTGAGTAAAGGGCCCTTCATGTACTCACTGTGTTGGAGGGTGAGTAAAGGGCCCTTCATGTATTCACTGTGTTGGAGGGTGAGTAAAGGGCCCTTCATGTATTCACTCTGTTGGAGGGTGAGTAAAGGGCCCTTCATGTACTCACTGTGTTGGGGGGTGAGTAAAGGGCCCTTCATGTATTCACTGTGTTGGGGGGTGAGTAAAGGGCCATTCATGTATTCACTGTGTTGGAGGTGAGTAAAGGGCCCTTCATGTACTCACTGTGTTGGAGGGTGAGTAAAGGGCCCTTCATGTATTCACTGTGTTGGAGGTGAGTAAAGGGCCCTTCATGTACTCACTGTGTTGGGGGGTGAGTAAAGGGCCATTCATGTATTCACTGTGTTGGAGGGTGAGTAAAGGGCCCTTCATGTACTCACTGTGTTGGGGGGTGAGTAAAGGGCCCTTCATGTACTCACTGTGTTGGAGGGTGAGTAAAGGGCCCTTCATGTATTCACTGTGTTGGAGGTGAGTAAAGGGCCCTTCATGTACTCACTGTGTTGGGGGGTGAGTAAAGGGCCATTCATGTATTCACTGTGTTGGAGGGTGAGTAAAGGGCCCTTCATGTACTCACTGTGTTGGGGGGTGAGTAAAGGGCCCTTCATGTATTCACTCTGTTGGAGGGTGAGTAAAGGGCCCTTCATGTATTCACTGTGTTGCGGGGTGAGTAAAGGGCCCTTCATGTACTCACTCTGTTGGAGGTGAGTAAAGGGCCCTTCACGTATTCACTGTGTTGCGGGGTGAGTAAAGGGCCCTTCATGTATTCACTCTGTTGGAGGTGAGTAAAGGGCCCTTCATGTATTCACTCTGTTGGAGGGTGAGTAAAGGGCCCTTCATGTACTCACTGTGTTGCAGGGTGAGTAAAGGGCCCTTCATGTATTCACTCTGTTGGAGGGTGAGTAAAGGGCCCTTCATGTATTCACTGTGTTGGAGGGTGAGTAAAGGGCCCTTCATGTATTCACTGTGTTGGAGGGTGAGTAAAGGGCCATTCATGTATTCACTGTGTTGGAGGGTGAGTAAAGGGCCATTCATGTACTGACTGTGTTGGAGGGTGAGTAAAGGGCCCTTCATGTATTCACTGTGTTGGAGGGTGAGTAAAGGGCCCTTCATGTACTCACTGTGTTGGGGGTGAGTAGCGGGCCATTCATGCATTACTCAGAAATGTAGGAAACAATGAGGATGATAGTAACAGACAGACTTCAGGAGGACATAGACAGACTGGTGAAAAAGGCAGACATGTGGCAGATGTGTAACACCGTGACATGATACATTTTGGTAGGAATTACATAGAATTTAATGGTACAATTTTAAAGGAAGTACAGGAACAGAGAGACCTGGGGGTGTATGTACACAAATCTTTGAAGGTGGCAGGACAAGTTGAGAAGGCTGTTAAAAAAGCATACGGGATCCTTGGCTTTATTAATAGAAGCATAGAGTACAAAAGCAAGGAAGTTATGCTGAACCTTTATTAAACCCTGGTTAGGCCTCAGCTGGAGCATCGTGTTCAATTCTGGGACCACACTTTAGGAAGGATATCAAGGCCTTAGTGAGAGTGTGGAAGAGATTTACTAGAATGGTACCAGAGATGAAGGATGTCAGTTATGTGGAGAGACTGGAAAAGCTGAGCTTGTTCTCCTTGGAACAGGGAAGGTTAAGAGGAGATTTGACAGAGGTGTTCAAAAACTGTTTCCAGTGGCAGAAGGATCGGTAACCAGAGGATACAGATTTAAGGTGATTGGCAAAAGAACCAGAGGCTACATGAGGAAACATTTTTTTACACAGCGAGTTGTTGTGATCTGGATTACACTGCCTGAAAGGGTTGTGAAAGCAGATTCAATAGTAACTTTAAAAGAGAATTGAGAAGGGCAAAAAATTACAGGGCAATGGGGAAAGAGCAGGGGAGTGGGACTAATTGGGCAGCTCTTCTGAAGAGCCAGCACAGGCACGATGGGCCAAATGGCCTCCTTCTGTGCAGTATCAATCTATGATTGTATGTACTGCCTCAGCTCATCTGCTGCTGAAACCCTCACCCATGCCTCGGTTACCTCGAGACTTGACTATTCCATCGCTCTCCTGGCCGGCCTCCCATATGCCACCCGCCATAAACTTGAATTCATCCAAAACTCTGCTCCCCGTATCCTAACTCGCAGCAAGTCCCGTTCACCCATCACCCCTGTGCTCACTGACCTACATTGTCTCCTGGTCCGGCAATGCATCAAATTTAAAATTCTCATCCTTGTTTTCAAATTCCTCCACAGCCTTGTTCCTCCCTATCTGTATCTAGCCCTACAACCTTCTGAAATCTCTGCGCTCCTCCAATTCTGGCCTCTTGTGCATCCCCGAATTTAATCGCTCCACCATTGGCGGCCGTGCCTTCAGCTGCCGAGGCCCTAAGCTCTGGAATTCCCTCCCTAAAATCTCTACTTCTCGCTCCTCCTTTAAGACGCTCCTTAAAACCTGTCCTAATATCTTCTTTTGTGGCTTGATGTCAAATTTTGTCTGATAACACTCCTGTGAAGCCTTGGGACATTTTACTGTGTTAAAGGCTCAATATAAATGTAAGTTGGTGATGAGCAAAGGTCCCTTCATGTACTGTGTAAATATGTTATTTCTGGTCTGAATTTATTTGTGCAGACCATAGTTATTTAACAAAAAGAACAAGACGGTGATATCTAAGTTGCAAGGGGTGACCATTATACTAGTTGCTTAGCTCACTGCAGTCTGTATGTTGTGTATCATGGTTTCTACTCAAAGAAGATGGAAGGTGCAGTAAATGGAATGTTTGAAATGAGCATTTTTGGACTGCTCTCCAGACTCTCTCTCACGTACAGGACACACTTCTAAAACTGCCATATAAGTGACTGTCATGGAACCTGAACGGAACCAAGCCTCACTATACAGCTCCTTAAATCGTACTGCAAAAGATGCTGTCAATTGGGGTAGATCTGAAAGAGTCAGCGTTTAGATTGAATTTTCAATTTGCTTGTTGTAAAAGTACTATTTTTGTGTTTGTTTACAGGTGAAAGACAGAAAATAGTAACAATTAATGATGAGAAAATTAATGACCAGGATCCAGAGCAGCAAGAGAATGTGAACTGTGCTGCAACTAATGGAGACACAGTTAGTCCTGAACCGGGGACTGCAGCAATGGATGAGGCAGATTGTGAACAGTCAGAAATTCACAAGAGGTACAGAAAGAATCCAAAATACCTCAAAGCTGTGATCTGTGTGTCCCGTCTCCTGTATCCAAGTGTATCAATGTTGGTGTAACTTTGTATCCCTGGTCAGGTACAAGACTCCCGTAACTCTTCCTTCTGACTTGGAAGTGTTTTGAAGTTCAGTCTATTCTATTTTGTTACCAGCTGAATTTAATAACAAATGTTACCGGGTGTCAGAATTGCAAGTGACTCAGTCTGAATCAGGGACACGGAAGAAAAACAAACTTGGAGTTATCGGGGCTGTTAGATCGACATGACGTCCTGGTCTGTGTGACTGCATCAGGCAATAATTTGTTTAAAATGGAAACTTAAAATGTTAAGCACTGAGAGTACAGAGACTATACAAGGCTGTGAATCTATTATTCAAATGTAACATTACCAGTAAAACTAAAGATGGCAGGCAATCCAGCTAGTAACTGGGAAATGGATAAGAATTCGGGATAAATGTGAGTTTGCATCAGGTCTCATTAAGTACCGAGCGTGATTAGTGGATGGCGGTGCAGTGCGGGTGTGATACTGGAGTGAAGTTATCTGCATTAACGACCATGTATCTACATTTTACAGTTCGGTTGACAACAAAAGCAATATGACATCAGAACTGGAAACAGTAACATTACACACCAATACCCAGGTCAGTCAATGAAGTGGTTAAAACTAATTTCTGATATGTTTGTGTCTCAAACTGGTTAAAGGTTGCAGTGTGGTGTTATTTTATTTGCAGATACATTGTAATTGGATAATGATCAGGAGCTGACCTCCTCAAATGAACTGGGGTCAGCAGTGACCATGTGGGACATAGAGGTTCCCCTCCCACATCGCTGCAGAAATTACATAAACTAGGGTTGTGTTCCCAGGAAATTAGTAAGGGGTAATTTGATCAAAGTTTTCAAGATATCAAGGGGAACAGATAGGGCAGATAGAAAGAAACTATTTCCACTGGTTGGGGAATCTAGGACTACAGCCTAAAAATTAGAGCCAGGCCTTTTCAAGAGTGAAATTAGGAAACACTTTTCCACACAATGGGTGGTAGAAGTTTGGAACTCTCTTCCGCAAACGGCAGTTGATGTTGGGTCAGTTGTTAATTTTAAACCTGAGATTGATTGATTTCTGTTAACCAAATGAATTAAGGGATATGGGGCAAAGGCGGGTATATGGAGTTAGGCCACAGATCAGCCATGATCTCATTGAATGGCAGGACAGGCTTGAAGGGCTCAATGGCCTCCTTATGTTCCTAAATTCCTGGCCCATTGTATCCACTTTCCAGTACCCTAATTTAGGAAGGATGTCGAGGCTGTGGAGAGGGTTCAGATTCGAGTCACTAAGATGCTACCAGGGTTGGGAGGCTTGAGTTGAGGAGAGATTGGAGAAAGGAAAGTGAAGAAACATTTTAAAGGGTCTGGGAAAGGGATTGAGTGGATACTTCTTCCTGAGAGAGCACAGGCACGATGGGCCAATGGCTCATTCTGTGCTGCAAAATGCAAGCTCTTATAATCCGATTATTTATGCCTGTATCACCTGCAGACCTGACTTCTCCAAAGTCCTCCTGCCCAACCTACCGAAATCCCCCTCCTCCGCCCCCTCTCCCTCCCCCTCACATCCACACCCTCGCCGCCAACTCACCCTCGCCTCCAACCCCGCCTCGCCCTCGCCTCCAACCCCGCCTCACCCTCGCCTCCAACCCCGCCTCGCCCTCGCCTCCAACCCCGCCTCGCCCTCGCCTCCAACCCCGCCTCGCCCTCGCCTCCAACCCCGCCTCGCCCTCGCCTCCAACCCCGCCTCGCCCTCGCCTCCAACCCCGCCTCGCCCTCGCCTCCAACCCCGCCTCGCCCTCGCCTCCAACCCCGCCTCGCCCTCGCCTCCAACCCCGCCTCGCCCCATCCCACCCTCCACCCTAAATGCCGCCTCCACCACATCCTGTTCTGCACAAAGCCAGGCCCTCCTATCACCCCTAAAATCATAGAAATTACAGCACAGAATTGGCCCATTCGGCCCATTGTGCCAGAACTGCTGCTAGTTCTTCAACTGGACCCATAGAATCATAGAATGATACAGCACAGAATTGGCCCATTGTGCCTGTGCAGACTCTTTGAAAGAGCTCTCCACTCCCTGCTCTTTCACCATTTCCTTGTAATTTTTTCCCCTTCAAATATTTATCCAATTCCCTTTTGAATGTTACTATTGAATCTGCTTCCACCACCATTTCAGGCAGCACATTCCAGATCAGAACAACTTGCTGTGTTTATAAAAAAAAAAAAAAAAAAAAAAAAATGTTTTCTCATGTCACTTAGAGTCATAGGGGGAAAAATTGGGTTACGCCCCCGTTGGGGCGCTAACTTCAAGTAGCACCCCGAAAAAGTTAGCACCCCAGCGCCCGAAATTCATCGGTAGAAACATAGAAACATAGAAAAATAGGAGCAGGAGTAGGCCATTCGGCCCTTCGAGCCTGCTCCGCCATTCAGTATGATCATGGCTGATCCTCCATCTCAATAACATATTCCCACTCTCTCCCCATAGCCCTTCATGCCTTTTGTGTCTAGATAATGCCTTTTGTGCCCAGAACTGGAATCGCCCCGCCTCCCTCTTGGGGCGCTGTGAGTGAATATCGTGGCGCTGCGGCACGTCGTGCGCGGTACTGCAGGCCTTCCTCTTATTATTAAAGGGGAGGGGCCTAGCGCGGCGCAACCCGGGGCCCAGCTGGGCCACCAGGGATCGGAGTGCTGGCAAAAGAGCCCGGCACTCAAGAGAAGTACCGGGCTCACGGAGCGCAGCCGGCACTCCGCGGGGGGGGCTGCTCAGAAAGCCGGATACGGCAAAGCGGGCAGGTGCTGGCAGGCGGCCAACAACAAAAATGGCCACCCGGCACCTTCCCTTTAATTAGCGCCACCCCAGCCACAGGTAAGCCCCCTGACCCCGTCGGACATAGCATCTGGCGATAAGTCAGGGGGCACTACTGAAGATCGCGGCCAGGGCGTGAGCAGGGCATTGTGCATGGCGATGATGTCATCGCCAGCAGCGCAGCACCACGAGGCGCTAATGGTTACCGCCACCGCTAACCTCCCGCTGAATTTCGCGGGAGGCGTTAGCGGCGCCGCGCCCAGGCACTAGTTGTTTTGCGCCCCGTTAGCGCCCTCTTAGGTCCTTCCCCTCATTAAAAAGCAACTGCCGTCCGGGCACGGCACAGAAGGAGGCCATTCGGCCCATCGAGTCTGTGTCGGCTCTCTGTCGAGCAATCCAGTCAGTCCCATTCCCCCGCTCTATCCCCGTGGCCCTGCAAGTTTATTTCCCTCAAGTGCCTATCCAGTCTCCCCTTGAAAACATTGAGTCTCTCCGCTTCCACCACTTCCATCGGCAGCGAGTTCCAGGTCCTCACCACTCGCTGTGTAAAAAAGTTTTTCCTCACGTCCCCCCTGTATCTCTTGCCTAAAACCGTAAATCGGTGTCCCCTAGTCCTTGTACCATCAACTAGTGGGAACAGCCTTTCCCCGTCTAGCCTATCCAAACCCATCATAATCTTGTACACCTCTATCAAATCACCCCTCAACCTCCTTTGCTCTTAATGAAAACAAATCCAGCTTCTCCAACCTGTCTTTGTAGCTAAGATCCCCCATCCCTGGAACCAATCAGCTTAAATCTGTGTCCTCTAGTTACTGACCCTTCTGCCACTGGAAACAATTTCTCCTTATTTACTCTATCAAAACTGTTCAATATTTGGCACACCTCTATCAAATCTCCTCGTAACTTTCTCTGATCTAAGGAGAACAATCCCAGCTTCTCCAGTCTCTCCAGATAACTGATGTCCCTCATCCCCAGTACCATTCTAGTAAATCTCCTCTGCACCCTCGCTAAGGCCTTGACATCCTTCCTAAAGGGTGATCCCAGAATTAAACACAATACTCCAGCTGAGGCCTAACCAGTGTTTTATAAAGGTTCAGCATAGTTTCCTTTCTTTTTTTACTCTATTCTTCTATTAATAAAGCCAAGGATCCCATATGCTTTTTTTTAAACAGCTTTCTCAACTTGTCCTGCCACCTTCAAAGATTTGTGTACGAACACCCCCAGGTCTCTCTGTTTATGCACCCTCTTTAAAATTAGACCACTTAGGTACCATGTCTTCATTAATCCTGATTCTTTTATATTCTTTCTATACATTTACACTTTAAATTATCTCAAAGGGGACAAAAATCCATGGCCCTTCTGACATAATCCTGCTGCGAATGTCAGGAGAGCAGCAGGAGGGCCAGTTTCTGCAGACCTGTCTGGCACAGAGCTGGGAGAATCTACTAAATGGAGTGGCAATGGGAATTTGGTGAGAGTGGCAGGTAGTGGGTAAATAGTACAGACAGTGGGGGGAAATTCAGTTGGTTTGCGCCTCCTGTTAGCGCCTTAAGAGGGCGCTAATGGGGTGCAAAACAACTAGCGCCCGTGCGTGGCGATGTTTGCACCACTCGCGAAATTAACTAGATATTTTGCGGCGGCGCTAAACACTACCGCCACGATCTCCTGCACCGGCAGATCGTGACGTCAGTCGAGTGTGCAACGCCCCGGTAGCACCCCGGACCGGCTATTGAGTGGCGCCCCCTGCCTTACCGCCTTCCGCTAGCAACGACAGGTTGAGGGGAGCGTTTTGCAGTCAGGAAGGAACTGGGGGAGCGCTATTTAAAGGCGACCGCTTCTTGCCTTTTTTTGTTGGTGACATTTTTGCACCACACATTCTGAGAGAGAGAGAGAGACTTCTGGAGAGATTCAACACTGTGTGAAGGAGTTTTGGGTACTGAGCAGCACTTTGCAGGTTTATTTTGATATGCACTTCCTTGTATCGATTTAGAAGAGACTGTGGGGGCTGCACTCTGAGCTCTTTCCCTGGGCCTCTCCATTGTTCTTTCCAGCAGATTTGATGTACAGGTCTCTCCAGGCCGAGATTCAAGGCTGCAATGAGCAGGGTGTGGATGGAGAGCAAGATCGATCCTCCCCTTTAAGAACTGGCTGGCGCCAGTGTGTCTGTGTTCCATTGCTAACTGACATCACATGAGCTTCGCCAGCGCTCTGAGGTAGCGCCTCACTCCTCGGCCTTTGCACCTTAAGACAGGTGTGAAGCGCCTCATTTAGCGCTCCAATCACCTCCAGGGGCGATAAAAACCAAGTTTTCAGTCGGAGGTGATAATTAGCACCAGGCGCTAATCTTTGCGCCCGGCCGATAATTGCGCCCCAAATTGGGCGATACTGAATTTTTCTCTGTGTGTTGTTATCAACCTGAAATTTAACATAAAATGAAAACAGAAGATGTTGGAAACACTCAGCAGCTCAGGCAGCATCTGTGGAGAGAGAAACAGAGTTAATGTGATGTCATCAGAACTGGAAAAAGTTAGAGATGTAACAGGTTTCAAGCGAGTACAGAGGCAGGGAAAGGGGAGGGGAGGAAAGAACAAAAGGGAAGGTCTGTGACAGGGTGGAAGGCAGGAGAGATTAAATGACAAAGGGATGGAGGTGCAAGGATGGAATGGTAATAGGACAATAAAAGAAACAAAAGATGGGTCTAAAGGAGCTGAAAATGACAAAAGCAGAATCATTTCCAGCAGCTACTGCCGAAAAAATGGGAGCAGTAGTTATGATCTGGAATTGTTGAACTCAATGAGTCCGGAAGGCTGTAAATTGAAAGATGAGGTGCTGTTCCTTGAGCTTCCGTGAGCTTCATTAGAACAGTGTAAGAGGCCGAGGATGGAGAGGTCAGAGTGGGATTTGGGCAGAGAATTAAAATGACAGGCGACCGGTAGCTCAGGGTCACACTTGCGGACTGAACGGAGGTGTTCCGCAAAGCAGTCACCCAATCTGCGTTTGGTCTCCCCAATGTAGAGGAGACCGCATCGTGAGCAGCGAATACAGTATACTAGATTGCAAGAAGTACAAGTAAATCTCTGTTTCACCTGGAAGGAGTGTTTGGGGCCCTGGACAGTGGGAAGGGAGGAGGTAAAAGGGAAGGGGTTGCATCTCCTGCGCTTGCATGGGAAGATGCCGTGGGATGAGGAGTGGATGTTGGGGGGTGATTGGAAGAGTGGACCAAGGTGTCGCGGAGAGAATGGTCCCTTCGGAATGCTGAAAGGGGAGCTGGCGGAAATGGCGGAGGATGATCTGTTGAATGTGGAGGCTGGTAGGGTGGAAGGTGAGGACAAGGGGAACCCTATTGCAGAAGTGTGGGAAATGGGATGGACACGGTCGAGGGCCCTATCAACCACGGTGGAGGGGAATCCTTGGTTGAGGAAAAAGGAAGACATATCAGAAGCACTGGCATGGAAGATGGCATCGTCAGAACAGATGCAATGGAGACGGAGAAACTGGGAGAATGGAATAGAGTCCTTACAGGAAGCGGGGTGGGAGGAAGTGTAATCAAGGTAGCTGTGGGAGTCAGTGGGCTTTTAGTAGATTTCCAGCCTCTGCAGTATTTTGCTTTTGTATTTGTGCTGAAATTTAACATACTTTTCTTACTTTAAAATTTAACTGCCACTGACTTGCAGTTTTAAAGTAAACAGTCAATCAGCTGTAAGTGCATACCTGATTAGGTGTTTATTATGGCTGGCTGTTGGCTGACTAGTTGTAACTTGGGTGTTTCTATAAGGTACATATTCGAGCAGAGTGATTATTTGCAATGCATTTTTGACTCTCCCTGCGCATGCACGCCCGTTTGGTACCGCACATGTGCACTTGATCCAGTCGCGCATGCGCAGTACCAAACAGTGTGGCGGTTGCGGCCTGTACCACCACGCTTTCCTCGGCTCCGCACGGAGAAGGTCGGGATTGGTTTGGTGGCGGGTGGGGGTTGCGGAAGGAGAGGGATCGGAGGAGGTTGGGGGAGAGAGAGAGAGAGGAGATCGGGGGGAGAGAGAGAGGAGATCGGGGGGAGAGAGAGAGGAGATCGGGGGGAGAGAGAGAGGAGATCGGGGGGAGAGAGAGAGGAGATCGGGGGGAGAGAGAGAGGAGATCGGGGGGAGAGAGAGAGGAGATCGGGGGGAGAGAGAGAGGAGATCGGGGGGAGAGAGAGAGGAGATCGGGGGGAGAGAGAGAGGAGATCGGGGGGAGAGAGAGAGGAGATCGGGGGGAGCGAGAGAGGAGATCGGGGGGAGAGAGAGAGAGAGGAGATCGGGGGGAGAGAGAGAGAGGAGATCGGGGGGAGAGAGAGAGAGGAGATCGGGGGGAGAGAGAGAGAGGAGATCGGGGGGAGAGAGAGAGAGGAGATCGGGGGGAGAGAGAGAGAGAGGAGATCGGGGGGAGAGAGAGAGAGGAGATCGGGGGGAGAGAGAGAGAGGAGATCGGGGGGAGAGAGAGAGAGGAGATCGGGGGGAGAGAGAGAGAGGAGATCGGGGGGAGAGAGAGAGAGGAGATCGGGGGGAGAGAGAGAGAGGAGATCGGGGGGAGAGAGAGAGAGGAGATCGGGGGGAGAGAGAGAGAGGAGATCGGGGGGAGAGAGAGAGAGGAGATCGGGGGGAGAGAGAGAGGAGATCGGGGGGAGAGAGAGAGGAGATCGGGGGGAGAGAGAGAGAGGAGATCGGGGGGAGAGAGAGAGAGGAGATCGGGGGGAGAGAGAGAGAGGAGATCGGGGGGAGAGAGAGAGAGGAGATCGGGGGGAGGGAGAGAGAGAGAGGAGATCGGGGGGAGGGAGAGAGAGAGAGGAGATCGGGGGGAGAGAGAGAGAGGAGATCGGGGGGAGAGAGAGAGAGGAGATCGGGGGGAGAGAGAGAGAGATCGGGGGGAGAGAGAGAGAGGAGATCGGGGGGAGAGAGAGAGAGGAGATCGGGGGGAGAGAGAGAGAGGAGATCGGGGGGAGAGAGAGAGAGGAGATCGGGGGGAGAGAGAGAGAGGAGATCGGGGGGAGAGAGAGAGAGGAGATCGGGGGGAGAGAGAGAGAGGAGATCGGGGGGAGAGAGAGAGAAAAGGTCGGGGGGAGACAAAGCTGGGTGGGAGGGTGAGCTGTGAGGAGGATGTCGTGAAACTCCAGTACGATTTGGACAGGTTGGGTGATTGGGCAGAAACATGGCAAATGCACTATAATGTGGATAAATGTGAGGTTATCCACTTTGGTGGCAAAAACAGGAAGGCAGATTATTATTTGAATGGCAATAGATTGGGAGAAGGGGAAGTGCAAAGAGACCTGGGTGTTATTGTGCACCAGTCGCTGAAGGTAAGCATGCAGGTGCAGCAGGCGGTTAAGAAGGCAAATGGTATGCTGGCCTTCGTAGCAAGAGGGTTCGAGTACAGGAACAAGGATGTCTTGCTACAGTTGTACAGGGCCTTGGTGAGACCGCACCTTGAGTATTGTGTGCAGTTTTGGTCACCTTACCTGAGGAAGGACGTTCTTGCCATGGAGGGAGTGCAGCGAAGATTCACCAGACTGATACCTGGGATGGCAGGAATGACGTATGAGGAGGGATTGTGTCGATTGGGCTTATACTCACTGGAGTTTAGAAGATTGAGAGGGGATCTCATCGAAACCTATAAAATTCTGTCCGGTCTGGACAGACTTGATGCAGGAAGGATGTTTCGGATGGCCGGGGAGTCCAGAACCAGGGGTCATAGTCTAAGGATAAGGGGTAAGCCATTTAGGACTGAAATGAGGAGGAACTTCTTCACCCAGAGAGTGGTGAACCTGTGGAATTCTCTACCACAGAGGGCGGTGGAGGCCAGTTCATTAAATATATTCAAAAAGGAGTTGGATATATTTCTTGAGGCTAAAGGGATATGGGGAGAAGGCAGGGACAGGGTACTGAATTTGGATGATCAGCCATGATCTCATTGAATGGCGGAGCAGGCTCGAAGGGACGAATGGCCTACTCCTGCTCCAATCTTCTATGTTTCTATGTTTCTGTGAGAGAGAGAGAGGAGGTCGGGGGGGGGAGAGAGAGAGAGGAGGTCGGGGGGGGAGAGAGAGAGAGGAGGTCGGGGGGGGGGAGAGAGAGGAGGTCGGGGGAGAGAGAGGGGAGATCGGGGGAGAGAGAGGGGAGATCGGGGGGGAAGAGAGAGGAGGTCAGGGAAAGAGAGAGGAGGTCGGGGGGAAGAGAGAGAGGAGGTCGGGGAGAGAGAGAGGAGATCGGATGGGCGGAGAGAGAGAGAGGAGATCGGATGGGCGGAGAGAGAGGAGATCGGATGGGCGGAGAGAGAGAGAGAGAGGAGGTCGGGGGAGAGAGAGAGGAGAACGGATGGGCGGAGAGAGAGAGAGAGAGGAGGTCGGGGGAAGAGAGAGAGGAGGTCGGGGGGGGAGAGAGAGGAGGTCGGGGGAGAGAGGAGGTCTGGGGAAGAGAGAGGAGGTCGGGGGGAGAGAGGAGGTCGGGGGAAGAGAGGAGGTTGGGGGGAGAGAGAGAGAGGAGGTCGGGGGGAGAGAGAGAGAGGAGGTCGGGGGGAGAGAGAGAGAGGAGGTCGGGGGGAGAGAGAGAGGAGGTCGGGGGGAGAGAGAGAGGAGGTCATTGGGAGAGAGAGAGAGAGAGGAGGTCGGGGGGAGAGAGAGAGAGGAGGTCGGGGGGGGAGAGAGAGGAGGTCGGGGGGGGAGAGAGAGGAGGTCGGGGGGGGAGAGAGAGGAGGTCGGGGGGGGAGAGAGAGGAGGTCGGGGGGGGAGAGAGAGGAGGTCGGGGGGGGAGAGAGAGGAGGTCGGGGGGGGAGAGAGAGGAGGTCGGGGGGGGAGAGAGAGAGGAGGTCGGGGGGAGAGAGAGAGAGGAGGTCATTGGGAGAGAGAGAGGAGGTCGGGGGAAGAGAGAGAGGTCATTGGGAGAGAGAGAGGAGGTCGGGGGGAGAGAGAGAGAGAGGAGGTCGGGGGGAGAGAGAGAGAGAGAGAGAGGAGGTCGGGGGGGAGAGAGAGAGAGGAGGTCGGGGGGAGAGAGAGAGAGGAGGTCGGGGGGAGAGAGAGAGAGGAGGTCGGGGGGAGAGAGAGAGGAGGTCGGGGGGAGAGAGAGAGAGAGAGGAGGTCGGGGGAGAGAGAGAGGAGGTCGGGGGGGGAGAGAGAGAGGAGGTCGGGGGGAGAGAGAGGAGGTCGGGGGGAGAGAGAGAGGAGGTCGGGGGGGGGAGAGAGAGAGGAGGTCAGGGGGGAGAGGGGAGGTCGGGGGAGAGAGAGAGGAGGTCGGGGGAGAGAGAGGAGGTCGGGGGGGAGAGAGAGAGGAGATCGGATGGGCGGAGAGAGAGAGAGGAGATCGGAGGGGCAGAGAGAGAGGATATCGGGGGAGAGAGAGGGGAGATCGGGGGAGATCGGATGGGCGGAGAGAGAGAGAGAGGAGATCGGATGGGCGGAGAGAGAGAGAGGAGATCGGATGGGCGGAGAGAGAGAGGAGATCGGAGGGGCAGAGAGAGAGGATATCGGGGGGGAGATCGGGGGAGATCGGATGGGCGGAGAGAGAGAGAGGAGATCGGATGGGCGGAGAGAGAGAGAGGAGATCAGATGGGCGGAGAGAGAGAGGAGATCGGATGGGCGGAGAGAGAGAGGAGATCGGAGGGGCAGAGAGAGGGGAGATCGGGGGAGAGAGGGGAGATCGGGGGAGAGAGAGGGGAGATCGGGAGAGAGAGGGGAGATCAGGGAGGAGAGAGAGAGGAGATCGGCGGAGAGAGAGGAGATCGGAGGGGAGAGAGAGAGAGAGGAGATCGGAGGGGGGAGAGACAGGATCGGGGTGGGGAGAGGAAGGGGATCAGAGGGGGGAGAGTGGAGTAGAAAAAAAGAAAATAACTAGCAGTAAGATAGGTACAGAATCCATATGGATTGTGTTAAAAGATAAGAAGGGATCCTTCACCCTAATAGGGGTATACAATAGACCACCAAATAGTGGAAGGGAATCGGTGGAAAAAATATGTAGGCAAATCTACGAGGTGAGTAGCAGGCATAGAATAATAATCATGGAAGGTTTCATCTACCTCCAAATAAACTGGCAGGAAGAAATAGCGAAAGGAGAAAGGGGAATTGAGTTTTGACAGTGTATACAGGACTCCTTTCTCACTCAGTACGTATGAAGTCTAACAAGGAAAGATTCACTGCTGGATCTGGTAATGGGTAATGAACCAGAACAGATAGAAGTAAGAGTAGGAGAGCATCTTAGTAGTAGTGATCACAACATAGTAAGGTTCAAGATTAGGATCGAGAGTGGGAGAAGTAGGACTAAGACTAAGTTAATAGATTGGAAAAGAGAAAATTATAAGGAAATTAGGGTGGAACTAAAGAATGTAAACTGGGAGAAAATCTTGAACAACAAAGACAGAAAAACAGTGGGAAATCTTTAGAAGGGTAATCAATAAAGTGCAAGAGAAATGTATTCCACTGAAAGTCAAAAACAAGCAAGCTAATTATGGGGCACCGTAGTTGAATAAAGAATTAAAGGGAAAATTGAAACTAAAGAAAAATACATATAAGAAGTATTTAGATACTAAAAGAAAGGCGAACAAAAGGGAATACAAAGAACTTAGAGAGAAGTTTTTTAAAAAAACCATCAGGATGGCAAAAAGAAATTACAAAATCAAATTATCAAGGAATATATAAAAAAAACTAAAGTGTTCTATAGACATGTTAATTAAGGTAGGAATAGGAGCACTAAAGGATGCGCAAGATAAACTCACAGGTAATGACAGAGAGATGGAAGAAGTATTGAATAACGACTTCGCCTCAGTTTTTAGTAAAGAAGATAACAAAATAGACACTTCACGAGAGGATGAGCTTAAAAAGGATATTAATACAGTTGGGATAGAAAGGGAGAAAATAATTGACAAACTAAAAGATAAAACCCCAGGTCCGGATGGTATGCACCAACGCATACTCAAGGTAAGTAGAGAGGAGATAGCAGAGGGACTAGTTTATATATACAGAAGTTCCATAGAAAAGGGGGGTAGCGCAAGAGGACTGGCAGACAGCTAATGTTGTTCCTATATACAAAAAGGGAGATAGAACAAAATCTGGGAACTATAGATCACTCTGCTTAACGTCCATGATAGGAAAGATACTGGAGTTTATACTAAAAGAAGTGACAGAAGAGTGACATGGATCTTGTCATTCATGTGGAAATGACTTATGAAATAATACTGGGCGGCCTGCTGGTGGCGCTGTCCAGGGAGAGTATAAATACTCGGGCATGGGCCCAGCTTGCTCAGTACATTCTTTAACAGGAGCTAGTGAAGAACACAACTAGATCTCCATGTTGAAAATCAGTTGATTAAAGCTTTGTTTAACGCTTAGACCAAGTGCCTAGTAGTTTTCTTACGATAAAGAGCATCTAGATACAGAAAATATAATAGTCAGCACGGATTCTGAAAGGCTAAGTTATGCTTAACTAACCTGATAGAATTCTTTGAAGAGGTAATGGAAAGAGTAGATAAGGGTAATTTACATTAGTGATCTGGATTTAGGAATAAGTAACTCTATCAAAATTTGCAAATGATACCAAACTGGGGGTATAGCTAACACTGAGGAAGAATGCAACATAATATAAGAAGACATTAGAAAACTTGCAGACTGGGCAGTTAGGTGGCAAATTAACTTTAACATAGATAAATGTGAGGTGATGCACTTTGGTAGGAAAAACAGAAACATCACCTACATCTTAGAAAATAAGAAACTGAATGGGGTAGAAGAGCAAAGGGATCTCTGGATACAGGTGAACAAATCATTAAAAGCAGCATCGCAGGTCAGCAAAGTCATTAAAAATGCTGACAAAGCACTGGGATTTATTTTTAGGGGTATAGAAGTCAAAAGTAGTGAAGTTATATTAAACTTGTATAGGATCCTGATCAGGTCGCACTTGGAGTACTGTGCACAGTTCTGGTCTCCATACTATAAAACGGACATAGAAGCATTGGAGAAAGTTCAAAAAAGATTTACAAGGATGGTACCAGAACTGAGAGATTACAGCTATCGGGAAATATTCAACAAGTTGGGGCTTTCAAAAAAAGAAGATTTGGAGGAGATCTGATAGAGGTCTTTAAAATTATGAATGTGTTGGACATGGTAGATGTGGAGAGAATGTTTCCACTTGTGGAAGAATCCAAAACTAGGGGCCATGAATACAAGACAGTTACTAATAAATGGCAGCACGGTGGCATAGTGGTTAGCACTGTTGCCTCACAGCGCCAGGGACCCAGGTTCGAATCTGGCCTCGGGTGACTGTCTGTGTGGAGTTTGTAAGAAGTCACATGACACCAGGTTATAGTCCAACAGCTTTATTTGAAATCACAAGCTTTCGGAGCGCTGCTCCTTCTTCAGGTGAAGTGGAGAAATGCATAAAGACACAGCTTATATAGTCAGAGAATCATGTCAGATGTTTACAGGTAACCTTTCCAACTGCCATTTATCACACCTCGGCAGAGAGATAATCACAGCAGTCAAAGGTGTGAATGGTGTCCAAACAGGTCAGTCAGGGAAACATTACATCAAAGAACAATGAGGTGGGGTCACAAGGGGTCAACTATTGCAGATGCTGGGGTCTGTATGAAAAACAAAAAAAAGACAAAAAACATTTTTTTTGGCTGGAAATCACAGCAGGTCCGACCGCATCTGTGTAGAGAGAACAAGCCAATGTTGACTCGAGTCTGGATGACCCTGCATCAGGTGGGGTTACATGTAGCGTGACATGAACCCAAGATCTCGGTTAAGGCCATCCTCATGGGTGCGGAACTTGGCTATCAGTTTCTGCTCGACGATTTTGCGTTGTCGTGTGTCTCGAAGGCCACCTTTGACTGCTGTGATTATCTCTCTGCCGAGGTGTGATAAATGGCAGTTGGAAAGGTTACCTGTAAACATCTGACATGATTCTCTGACTATATAAGCTGTGTCTTTATGCATTTCTCCACTTCACCTGAAGAAGGAGCAGCGCTCCGAAAGCTTGTGATTTCAAATAAAGCTGTTGGACTATAACCTGGTGTCGTGTGACTTCTTACATTTGTCCACCCCAGTCCAACTCCGGCATCTCCACACCATGTGTGGAGTTTGCACATTCTCCCCATGTTTGCGTGGGTTTCCTCCGGGTGCTCCGGTTTCCTCCCACAGTCCAAAGATGTGCGGGTTAGGTTGATTGGCTATGATAAATTGACCCTTAGTGTTAGGGGGATTAAATACGTGGGGTTACAGGGATAGAGTGGGATATGTGTTGGTGTAGGGGTTACGGGGATCGGGTGGGATATGTGTCGGTGCAGGCTCGATGGGCCGAAATGGCCTCTATCTGCACTGAGGGGTTTCTGTGATCTGTGATTCTGAAATCCAAAAGGGAAATGAGGAGAAATTTCTTTACTCAAAGAGTGATTAGAATGTGGAACTCGCTACCACAGAAAATGGTTGAGGCAAATAGTTTAGATGGTTTCAAAAGGAAACTAGACGAGCACATGAGAGCAAGGGGAATAGAAAGATATGCTGAAAGGCTGAGATGAGGTAGATGGAACAGGAGGAGACTGGTGTGGAGTATAAACACCAGCACAGACTAGTCGGGCCGAATGGCCTGTTTCAGTGCTGTATATTGTATGTAATTCTATGTATGTAATGTAAATAGTGTAGATGGGAGCAGAAAATTGCAAAGGGACATTGATAGATTAAATGAGTAAGCAAAACTGTGGCAGATGGAGTTCAATGTGAAGAAGAATGAGGTCATCCCGTTTCTCTGCATTGCACCAATCTGATCACTCTCCAAACCAGTCTGTGTTCCTGTAATCTCCTGATTCCTCCTCAATTCACCCTGCACTCTGGTATCATCAGCAAACTTCAATTTCATTCCTCTTTTGTCGATCCCTAACCACACCAGTACTCACATTCTGCCAACCCGAAAACACACAGTTATCCTGACTCTGCTTTCTGCCCTCGGACATCCCTCTATCCACGCAGCTACCTTCCCTTTATACTTTAAAGTGCTTTCATTTTTGTAATGAGTCTCTTGCGTGGCACCTTTTCAAACATCTCCTGAAAAATCAACGTATACAGTTTGCACTGCATCCCCTTATCTACATATACTGCAATTTAAAATTCAATAAAAATAGTTAAACGCAACTTGCCCTTTACAAATCCATGCTGACTGTCTCTGATTAACCAAGTGTCACCCTTTCTCCTCCCCCTTCTACCCCAAGTCTCCCCCTCACCCCTCTCCCCTTAGTCTCTCTGAGAGAGACACTGCACAGCAAGGCCACAATTAAGGCTCAGGTTAGTAAAATGGTGGGTGCAGTGATTCATGGGAGGTAAATCTAACCTACAAACTGAACGCAAATCAGAATTCTGTAGGGGATGGAAATCTTGAGTGAGTGAAGAAAGTTCAATGAATATTTGTTTCTTGGATCTCGTGTGGCTCCTGTGTGTCTGTGTTGAAGTGATGGGGTGAATATTTCCCAGCGTGTACAGGAGAGGGTGGATTATATTCTTGCTTTGTATTTGGGACATAACATCTGAGAAAAGAATTCATTATGCAACTTTTAACTAAAGCTCGTTAAAGTTTCTCCCAAACTGCTGTTGATCTTTTCCTGTCTAATATTTAGATTTTCTCTTTTAGACCCAGAGAAATGACAACATGGCCCCTGAATCAAAAGGTAGGGTCGGGGGCTCGGGCGGGGTCGAGGGTCGGGGGCAGAGGTCAGGACAAGGGTTGTGCGCGGAGGTGAGGGTTGTAGTTGGGGGGTCGGGGTTGAAGGTTAGCTTTGAGGATTGCAGGCTGGAGTTGAAGGGTCGGTGTGTGGTTTGACTTTTCTGATAAAGCAAATATTTTTGCTTCTCTTGTAAACTCTTTACCTTGCTGCAAGGGGTGGGGTCCCAGGCCTTGTGGAGAGAAGGGAGGGGGGGCCCAGGCCTTGGGGGAAGGGAGGGGGGGCCTAGGGCCTTGTGGGGGGAAGGGAGGGGGTGTCCAGGGCCTTGTGGGGGGAAGGGAGGGGGGCCCAGGGCCTTGTGGGGGGAAGGGAGGGGGGGTCCAGGGCCTTTGTGGGGGGAAGGGAGGGGGTCCAGGGCCCTCTGGGGGGAAGGGAGGGGGTCCAGGGCCCTCTGGGGGGAAGGGAGGGGGTGTCCAGGGCCTTGTGGGGGGAAGGGAGGGGGGGTCCAGGGCCCTTTGGGGGGAAGGAAGGGGGGGGCCCAGGGCCCGCTGGGGGGAAGGGAGGGGGGGCCCAGGGCCTTGTGGGGGGAAGGGAGGGGGGGGAGGGGGTGTCCAGGGCCTTGTGGGGGGAAGGGAGGGGGTGTCCAGGGCCTTGTGGGGGGAAGGGAGGGGGTCCAGGGCCCTCTGGGGGGAAGGGGGAGGGGGTGTCCAGGGCCTTGTGGGGGGAAGGGAGGGGGGCCCAGGGCCTTGTGGGGGGAAGGGACGGGGTGCCCAGGGCCTTGTGGGGGGATGGGAGGGGGGCCCAGGGCCTTGTGGGGGGAAGGGAGGGGGGCCCAGGGCCTTGTGGGGGGAAGGGAGGGGGGGTCCAGGGCCTTGTGGGGGGAAGGGAGGGGGTCCAGGGCCCTCTGGGGGGAAGGGAGGGGGTGTCCAGGGCCTTGTCGGGGGACGGGAGGGGGTGTCCAGGGCCTTGTGGGGGGAAGGGCGGGGGGGCCCAGGGCCTTGTGGAGAGAAGGGAGGGGGGGCCCAGGGCCTTGTGGGGGGAAGGGAGGGGGTGCCCAGGGCCTTGTGGGGGGAAGGGAGGGGGTGCCCAGGGCCTTGTGGGGGGATGGGAGGGGGGCCCAGGGCCTTGTGGGGGGAAGGGAGGGGGTGTCCAGGGCCTTGTGGAGAGAAGGGAGGGGGGGCCCAGGGCCTTGTGGGGGGAAGGGAGGGGGTGTCCAGGGCCTTGTGGAGAGAAGGGAGGGGGTGTCCAGGGCCTTGTGGGGGGAAGGGAGGGGGGGCCCAGGGCCTTGTGGGGGGAAGGGAGGGGGCCCAGGGCCCTCTGGGGGGCTGGTCTTCCGGGCCCTGTGTGTTGAGTGGGGGGCGGAACTGCTGCAGGTGCAGGGCCAACATTGAGACTTTCTCCGATTTCAGACTGTCCTCGGACCGACACTTGATGCAAATCCGCACAGTCGGCGGGATGACAGATTCAGGTGTCAGGCAGGCAGACTTCAACTTGCCTGTACAGGGGAGGCAAAGTAAGGGTCTTTACACACACTGCCGATCCCTCGCCCCATTCTCCAATCCTCGTCCCACTCTCTGATTCCTTAAGCCAATAGAGAGTCAGATTTATACTGTCTGGTCAGTTCGATTTATATTTTATGATAATGTTGATTGATTTTTAACCTCTAGTTTGTGCTCCAGTTGCCATGGATGATGACTTGTTGAGGACTGAAGAGGGAAGCCCATCGGTGCCCGTTATTACAGTGCAGGTATGGGGCACAACACAGCTCTCAGCCCTTGCACACATGTCACACAAACTGAACTATTTATCACCCACTGGATTCGCTTAGTTCTGGCCTGGATAGTTGGATTGGAGAGTAACCGACCAATAGTCCAGTGATGTTGAGAGGGATTCAGTGACACTGGCCAGGGTGTTGCTGGTGTAATGATATCAGCAAATAGAGATGGTATTTGCCTGTTCGATTATGATGCCTTAATAGCATGTTTGCATGTATTGATTGCTTGTGCCTGACCAGCAGAGGGCATGTGACCGAGAGAAGCAAGGCAGTCAGTTTTAGTTTCAGTTTCGTTCTAGATGCATCACAAGCATCGTGTCTCCTGTAAAGCTGTATAAAGAGTTGAACCGACTTTAGATTAAAACTCATCTTCTTTCATAAATGTCTCGTCATTGAACCCACAAAGAAATCAATACAGTTGGTGATGCTGGGTCGGGGCTCAGTGCCCCTGAGGTCAGGGTTCAGTGCTGTTGTGGTTGAGACTGGGTACTGATGGTGATAGGGTGCTGCGTTGAGGCGCTGGTTCAGATTGGGTTTGTTGCTGGCCAGTTTCATGCCCTGATTAGTTATTTTCTTGTCAACTGCAGAGTGATGATGAGATTGATGGTGACACTTGCTCCCAGCACAGCGGTGAGTCCAGCGTGCCAACTAAAGATGTGGATGTTAACAGCTCGCTGTCCAGTTTCCAATCCCCTGCTGTGAGTACTGAAATGTGCTGAGTTCTAAATCCCCTGCTGGGTGTGTACTGGGATGTGTTGGTTTCCCCTCCTGTGTGCACTGGGATGTAATGGCTTCCAATCCCTGCTGTGTGCACTGGGATATGATAGGTTCCAATCCCTGCTGTGTGGTCCAATCTCTGCTGTGTGTACTGGGTTAGAATCGCTGCTGTGTGTACTGGGATGTACTGGGTTAGAATCGCTGCTGTGTGTACTGGGATTTGCTATTTATTTAATTGCTACGTTTTAGACAGCATCCTAAATGACCAAAGATGTTGGAAGAATAAATGCACAAATGTTTCTGCTGTTCAGGACACCTTTCTCTGTGACACAATTCTGTGTTTTGCCCCAGTTACATATTTAGCAGGAGTGATACTCTGTATAATGTCTGCCAGTCTCACAGAAAGCAGCAGTTGGGCAGAGAATTGGTGATGAGCAGCGAGGTCGCACTACAATCAGTTGCAATTGAACTGAAGTTTTTCTGCCCACATTGCACATCCTGATTTGTTAACAGAGCAAAGCTGACTATCATAACAGTTCTCTAACTTTCGAAGGTTCGCAATTAGTTGCAATTGGTTTGCAGAACACATTATTAACACAAGGGTCGTGTTGGCTGTGTGTACTCAAGGACAGCATGAGAAAGCTTAAGAACATAAGAAACAGGAAACAGGAGCAGGAGTAGGCCATTCGGCCCCTCGAGCCTGCTCCACCATTCAATAAGATCATGGCTGATCCAATCTTGGCCTCAACACCACTTTCCCGCTCTCTCCCCATACCCCTTGACTCCCCTGTAGTTCAAATGTCTGTCAATCTCCGTCTGGAATATATTCAATGACTCCGCCTCCACAGCTCTCTGGGGTAGAGAATTCCAAAGATTCACGACCCTCTGAGAGAAGAAATTCCTCCTCATCTCCGATTTAAATGGGCGACCCCTTATTCTGCAACCATGCCCCCTAGTTCTAGATACCCCCACTAGGGGAAGCATCCTCTCCGCATCCACCCTGTCAATCCCCCTCAGAATCTTATATGTTTCAATAAGATCACCTCTCATTCTTCTAAACTCCAATGAGTATAGGCCCAACCTTTCGTCATATGTCAACCCCTTCATCCCAGGAATCAACCTAGTGAACCTTCTCTGCATTGCCTCCAATGCAAGTATATCCTTCCTTAAATATGGAGACCAAAACTGTACGCAGTACTCCAGGTGCTGTCTCACCAGCACCCTGTAAAGTTGCATCAAAACTTCCCTACTTTTATACTCCATACCCCTTGCAATAAAGGCCAACATTCCATTAGTCTTCCTAATTACTTGCTGTACCTGCATGCTAACTTTTTGTGTTTCATGTACTAGGTCCCCCGGATCCCTTTGTATCACAGCATTTTGTAGCCTCACTCCATTTAAATAATTTGCTTTTTTATTTTTCCTACCAAAGTGGATAACCTCGCATTTTCCCACATTATACTCCATCTGCCAAATTTTTGCCCACTCACTTAACCTATCTATATCCCTTTGCAGGCTCTTTGTGTCCTCCTCACAACTTGCTAACCCACCTATCTTTGTATCATCAGCAAATTTGGCTACAGTACACTCGGTCCTGTTAAGTCCGTGAATGATTGAGACACGGACTAGCAGGAGAGAAAACAAACAGAACTTTACTGGTGAAAGGCATAAACGAAACTAAACAACAGAGGCTCTCTAGCGCCTTTTATACAGGGGTGGTCACTGCCGGTACTGCAGTCTGAGACCAGTTATTCTCTTAAAGGTACATACACAACAATTCCTCCCCTTTTAGATAAACAGTACATAACATTCATTTAACAACTAATGATAACGAATTACAATCACAATTACTGTTGTTAGATACATTGGTTAAGTTTAAGCAATTATAAGTTCAGTCTTTGAGGAGGCTTCCTAATTCTGTCTGGATAACGCCTCTTTGGAGTATCAGGTTCTTCTGGCAATGTTGAGTCGGAATCAACGTCGTTGTTTGGTTCATCTGCTTCCAATATTACCGGTTCTGCGGTAGCTGCAATTGGAACGTCGATTTCATTACCAGGTGTATCAGATCGTGGTGTGGAGTTGACGTTTTCCAGTGACTCTAGAATCTGGTCAGCATGGCGTCTTACAATGCTCTCCCCAACGTCCACGGTATACATGAGGTCCTTGTCGTGTACAAATCGTTCCTGGCTGCCATTTCTCAGTGCGGTAGTCCCGGGCCAAAACTGGTTGACCTATCTTAAAACTCCTGGTCGGCCTTTCATTCATATTCTGAAACTGCCTGTTCTCCACATCTCTTCGGACGTTTGGCTTAACCAAATCCAAGCAGCATCGTAGTCTTCGATTGAAGAACATCATGGCTGGAGTTTGGTTGGTAACCGCATGTGTCGCATTCCGGTAGGCAAACAAGTTGTCCACCTTGTGTTGTAGGGGTATATCTTCATTACACATTGCCTTGATAGCCTTCTTGAATGTTTGGACAAACCTCTCGGCCAATCCATTAGTGGCTGGATGATATGGGGCAGATGTGTAATGCTTAACACCATTGTTCTTTAAGAACCTCCGGAACTCTTCAGACACAAACTGTGGCCCATTGTCAGAGCAAACCTGTTCAGGCAGCCCATTCCTGGCGAATATGGTTCGTAAAACTGCGATAGTTTTTTCCGTGGTGGTTGAGGACATTTTTATTACCTCTGGCCACTTTGTGCATCCACCGCAATTAAAAACATCGAGTCCATGAAGGGACCAGCAAAATCAATGTGCACCCTTTGCCATGGAGATGAGGGCCACTCCCATGGATGCAGAGGAGCTTGTGGTGGGGCGTTTTGGACCTTCTGGCATCCTGCACAGCTCTTGGTCATCTCTTCGATTTCTCTATCGATTCCCGGTCACCACACAAACGCTCTGGCTAAGCTCTTCATTTTTACCCCACCCAGATGACCCTCATGAAGCTCATTGAGCACTCTATCTGTCAACTTAGGTGGAATTACTACTCTGGATCCACACATCACGGTTCCTCTGCACACTGACAGCTGTTCTCTTCTTGACGAAAATGCTGGCAGCAGTGGTTCGCCATGTGCTGGCCATCCCTTCACCGTTAAATCTTAGACCCGTGATAGTGTCGGGTCATTCCGTGTTTCCTTTTCTATGTTTGCATTCGTCACAGGGACACATTCGACTATGGTCGAGTGGAATAACTCCATTGGATCCACTGCAAGGTCTTCTTCTTCCACCATCGGCAACGGTAGACGTGACAATCCATCAGCATTTCCATGCTGTTTAGTTCCCCTGTACTCGATGTCATATTGGTGTGCCCCTAGGAAAAGGGACCATCTCTGCAGCCGTTGTGCTGTCATTATCGGTACGCCCTTCTGAGGGTTGAAAATGGAGACAAGAGGTTGATGATCGGTTAGTAGAGTAAATTTTGACCGTGCAGATAGTGATTGAACTTCTTCACCCCCCACACTAGGCTGAGGGCCTCTCTGTCAATCTGGGCGTAGTTACGCTCGGCAGAAGTTAACGAGCGTGACGCAAAAGCTATCGGCCTCTCCAAACCATCAAGGAATTTATGTGACAGTACCGCCCCAATGCCGTAGGGAGACGCATCACACGCCAGCCTGATTGGCAGTGCTGGGTTGGAGTGAGCCAATACTTCCTTCGAAGTGATTAAGTCCTTACTCTTCTGAAAAGCACGTTTAGAATCATCGCTCCATTTCCATGCTACCCCCATTCGTAGCAGGGCGTTCAGTGGATGCAGAATTGTCGACAAATTCGGCAAAAACTTATGATAGTAATTCACCAACCCGAGGAATGACCTCAGTTGCGACACATTTTCAGGCGCTGGGGCCTTAACAACTGCTTCAATTTTGTCAGGGGACTTATGTAACCCCTCTTCATCAATCACGTGGCCACAATACGATATCTGTTTCTTAAAAAATTCGCACTTGGGGCGGTTGGCTCGCAGCCCATGTTCCCGTAGTCTAGTGAGCACCTGTTCTAGGTTGTTAAGGTGTTCACTGTCATCTTCACCTGTTACAAGGATGTCGTCCAAGTAACACTGAGTCCCTGGAATCCCTTGCAGGACTTGTTCCATCGCTCTTTGCCATATCGCCGGAGCCGATGCTACTCCGAACACCAATCGATGATACTGGTAAAGACCTTTTGTGAGTGTTTATCGTGAGATACTTCCTAGAGGACTCTTCAACCTCCATCTGCAAATATGCTTGTGCTAGGTCAATTTTTGTAAAACGCTTCCCTCCAGACAGTGAGGCGAAGATGTCTTCTATCCTTGGAAGAGGATATTGTACTGTGTGAAGGACAGGGTTCACCGTCACCTTGAAATCCCCACAGATGCGAATCTTCCTTGGCTCTCCGGACTTATTGCTTAACGTTTTCTTCATGACAGGAACGATGGGTGTCGCCCACTCGCTCCAGTCAACCTTAGACAACACGCCCGCCTTCTCCAGATTCTCCAGCTCTGCCTCGACAGCTGGACGAATTGCATATGGTACCGGTCTCGCTTTGAAAAACTTGGGAACTGCATTCTCTTCTATTTTTAACGAGGCGATTACGCCTTTAAGCGTGCCCAGTTCTTGTTGAAATATCTCTTTGGCGTTAGCTAAGATTGTTGACAATCGTCCAGGAGTGACGTCTTCATCTTTTTTACCATCCACCGTCATTGCATGAATGGAATGCCAATCTAAGTTTATCTTCTTGATCCATTCCCGTCCCAATAACGGTGGTCCACCATTTGGCAGTATGTAGAGATACAATTTCCGTATTTTCTTGCCATTGTATTCGACAGGCACCCTTATTTTTCCTCTGGGGTATACTTTTTGCCCCGTATACGTCGTCAAGACGATGGATGTCTCTCTCAAGGGTATGTGTGAAAATAGCCGCTCATAGTCTCGTCGATTCATGACGGTTAGCGCTGATCCTGTATCCAATTCCATTTTAACTTGGGACCCTGCTATCGTGAGGGTGACCCAAATGGTTCGGTGATCCTCTTTTGCGATTACATTGTGAAGTTTGAGACAGCTTAATCTCCTGTTCTCGGATTCACTATCGCTCATCTGGTCTTCGGAACTACTGTCCGTCATCTTTTGTACTTTCTTGTACGGTTCCTTAGTAGCCTTTTTGTTGTCGCTGGTCTTCTTCCCAGACCTACAAACTCGTGCATTGTGTCCAATCTTCCCGCATTGTCTGCATATTTTGTCTTTGGACCAGCAGTCCTTATGGCCATGGTTAGTTCTGCCGCAGTGATAACATTTTGCAAATCCCCGTGTCATTTCGTGGGTGCCGTATTCCTGTGGTTTTTGTTGAATTTCTGCAGCTCCCCTGGCTGCTGCTTCATACGATACTGCCACGCTGAAAGCCTTATCTAGCGTCAGCTCTTTTTCTGCGAGTAACTTCTTCTGTGTTCCTTCACTCAGGAGTCCACAGACAAATTTGTCCCGTAGGGTATCTGCCAGTCCTGCTCCAAACTGGCAGTGCTTTGATAGCTTGCGTAGTTCCGTAAGATACTCAGCATTGCTCTCATCTTTGTGCTGAGTTCTCCTGTGGAATTTAAATCTTTTTGCTATCAACAGCAGTGCAGGGTTTAAGTGCTCCTGTAGAACAGCAACAATTTCATTAAAACTCTTCGCCTTCGGTTTGGCTGGAGTAATCAGATCCCACAATAGGCCGTACGTTCTAGCGCCCATTACGTTTAGCAATATTGATGCCTTTTTCCCCTCCGCTATTTCATTTGCCTCGCAATATACCTCGACTCTTTCCACATACGTGGTCCAGTCCTCTAATGTATTACCAAAAGCAGTGATACAGCCAGTCTTCGGCATCTTGCAAATCTAAAATGGCGTCTCCCGCGCTTCACCTTCTTCCCCGCTGTTGTTAGCGCTGCTTTCCACGGTTTCCTGCGCGTTAAATATTAATTTGTTTTCTTTTATTATCTTCCCGTCGTGGAGCGGACCCTCTGGGACACTTCCCTCCCTCTTCTGAGGTCCGAACGCTGCCCAGCTTTGAAACACCGGCCGCGCCCTGTGTGCTCCACCCTCTCTCTCTCTCCTTGCTTCCCGACTCGCTGCCCGGCCCCGTTGAAAGGCCACCCGATCGAGCTTCAGCCCGCCGCAGCCCAGGAAGGATCAGAGCACTACCTGCCACCAGCCCGATTAGCTGGGAAACCACGGACCGAGGAACCCAGCCTGGCTCTGGACAGTCTCTCCTGCAAGTTTTGAACTCGATGATTGACGGTCGACGCCCGTTTCTCGAGTTTCAATGGCCTATTTTTTTTTTTCTTTCTTCTGGCTCTGACCTTCAACAACGTCGCCGGAGCTGCTGCTGAGTTGCAGGTAAGTTCGTTTCTAACTCGTCGCCAGTGTTAAGTCCGTGAATGATTGAGACACGGACTAGCAGGAGAGAAAACAAACAGAACTTTAGTTTCGTTTATGCCTTTCACCAGTAAACAACAGAGGCTCTCTAGCGCCTTTTATACAGGGGTGGTCACTGCCGGTACTGCAGTCTGAGACCAGTTATTCTCTTAAAGGTACATACACAACAGGTCCCTTCATCCAAGTCATTGATATAGATTGTAAATCACAGAATCACAGAAACCCCACAGTGCAGATAGAGGCCATTTCGGCCCATCGAGCCTGCACCGACACATATCCCACCCGATCCCTGTAACCCCACGTATTTAATCCCCCTAACACTAAGGGTCAATTTATCATAGCCAATCAACCTAACCCGCACATCTTTGGACTGTGGGAGGAAACCGGAGCACCCGGAGGAAACCCACGCAAACACGGGGAGAATGTGCAAACTCCACACAGTTACCCGAGGCCGGATTCGAACCCGGGTCCCTGGCGCTGTGAGGCAACAGTGCTAACCACTATGCCACGATGCCACCGTGCTGCCCATATGTAAATAGTTGAGGCCCCAGCACTGATCCCTGTGGCACCCCACTAGTTACTGATTGCCAACCAGAAAATGACCCATTTATCCCGACTCTCTGTTTTCTGTTAGTTAGCCAATTCTCTAGCCATGCTAATATATTATCCCCAACCCCGTGCGCTCTTATCTTATGCAGTAACCTTTTATGTGACACCTTATTGAATGCCTTCTGGAAATCGTATGAGGAGAGATTGGGTCGATTGGGCTTGTACTCGCTGGAGTTTAGAAGAATGAGAGGTGATCTCATTGAAACTTATAAAATTCTGACAGGACTGGACAGACTAGATGCAGGAAGGATGTTCCCGATGGTTGGGAACCAGGGGACACAGTCTAAGGATAAAGGGTAGGCCATTTAGGACAGAGATGAGGAGGAATTTCTTCACCCAGAGAGTGGTGAACCTGTGGAACTCTCTACCACAGAAGGCGGTGGAGGCCAGTTCATTAAATATATTCAAGAACGAGTTGGATATATTTCTTAAGGCTAAAGGGATCAAGGGGTATGGGGAGAAAGCAGGGACCGGGTACTGAATTTGGATGATCAGCCATGATCGCGTTGAATGGTGGAGCAGGCTCGAGGGGCCGAATGGCCTACTCCTGCTCCTATCTCCTATCTTCTATGTTAATCCAAATACACTACATCTATTGGTTCCCCTTTATCCACCCTGTTTGTTACATCCTCAAAGAACTCTAGCAAATTTGTCAAACACAATTTCCCTTTCATAAAACCATGTTGACTCTGCTTGATTGTCTTATGATTTTGGAGCGAGAAGAGACCATTCCGCCCATGAAATGGGGTGCTGCCAGATGCAGTGCCATTGCCTGTCTCAATCATGAACTTTCCTCTCTTCCTAACTCCATGTGAACCAAGCAGATCTCTGTAAAATCCTCAATGGCTTTCTTATCCGGTATTGATCCTTTTTTTTTCAAGATATCGAACAGTGTGAATGAGCTGTATTCACACTGCCTGTTGGTTTTGCCATATAACTAGAAGACAAATCTGTATGAGATTTGCATCTCACCCGCTCCGCCACCACACACTTTCAGTCACCATTTCATACCAATGTTGTCATCGTTCTCGTGATGATAATATTTACGAAGCCCAATATGAAGGTAAACAAGAAAGAACTTGCATTTGTAAAGGGTCTTTCGCATCCCCAGGATCTACCAAAGGGCTTGGCAGCCAACAAATTACTTTTGAAGTTTAGTCACTATTGTTATGTAGGCAACTGTGGCAACCAATATGTGCACAGCACGATCCCAGGACAGCAAATTGAATGAATAACCAGATAATCTGTTTTGGCGGTGTTCATTGAGGGATGAATGTTGGCCAGAACACACAGAACTCCCTGTTCTTCTATCAATAGTTACATCCACTGAACAGGCAGATGGGGCCTTAGTTTAACGTTTCATCTAAAAGTAGGCGCCTTTGACAATGCAGCATTGTGGCCTCAAATTCTAGACTGGGGCTTGAACCCACATTCATCTGACTCCGAGGCGTTGGTGAAAACTGAGCCAGATACTTGCTGTAAGGAAACATGCAGCCCAATGGCATCTTCGGATTCAGAGAAGACCACTGATTTAATGTCGCTCTCAATGTCACACTTCAAACAAGGAGCAGTTTGTTGCTCAGACTGCAACTATCTTACTCCAGAATGTGGCATGCTGTGTGGCATGCCACGGGGGGGTGGGGGGGTGCGGGATGGTCAGCGTGGGGGAGTTTAGCCTGGGGGGGTCAGGTTGGGGGGGTCAGCAAGGGGGTCAGCTGGTGTAAAGCCCACCTGGTCAATTTCACGCCAACTTCACATTGACTTTCTGCCTGTGGACATCAGGTTTTGCACCTCACTGGTGCCTGAACCTGATCTTGTGTAAGATGGGATATAGTAATTATTTTAAGTCAGTAGAAAATTTGTAGCTCCTGGTTTGCAGTAAGTGTGACTGTTCACACAGTGGGGTTAATGGGGTCCATTAGGCTGCGTCAATCTCTCTGACAAGCAATGCAATTCAGGAGAGAGCAGACACATCACTAACTAATACTTTTGTGTTCTGTCCCATAGCTCAGTGGCAGTATGATGAGCTTGTACAGCAATGCTGATTTTGGATGTGTCGATGTGAGAGGCAGCGTCACTTTCTCACTGCATTATGATGAGAACAGTAGTGAGTTCCACATTCTTGTGGTGCAATGTGATGATCTAGCCGAAGCCAAGAAAAACCGTTCTGACCCGTAAGTACAAAGTTTTTAGTGAAATGTGATTTTGACACAAATTTATTGACATGCAGCAGATGGAAGCCCAGCTGTTAGTGATGAGATGGTGGTGTCCATTCCAGCACATGGCCAGACAGGTGCAACTGTGATTCAGTTCAGAGATTGCCCAGTGTGTGTGTCCCTGTGTGTGTATGTCCCTGAGTATGTGTGTGTCCCTGAGCGAGTATGAGGGGTTCCTAGTATGTGTGTGCGTGTGCATGTGCATGTCAAACAATGTCTCAGACACAGTGCTTTATTTTGATTAAAATGTTTCCTGATGCGGTAATGGGTGATTTTACTAACTTGACCCTTCAACAGCTACGTGAAGACTTATCTTCTCCCAGACAAATCGTCTCGAAGTAAGCGTAAAACCTCAGTGAGGAAGAAAACCCTGAATCCTTCATTTAATGAACGGTTAATGGTGAGAACGGTTATTGGATCTTTATCTGTATCCACCTGTCAGTAAAATGTATGTGCACTGACACCCCCAACATATACATCATATATACACTGACTCAGCCAACATATACATCATATATATACACTGACACACCCGACATATACACTGACATACACAGTGACACACCCGACATATACATTATATATATACACTGACACACCGACATATACATCATAATAATATACCTTGACATCAATGTTCCCTGTAAAAAAAATTTTGGTGCACGGGCCCTTTAACTGGCTGCGCAGCCCATTCAAATTTTTGTGCATTTGCGGTTATTTCTATTGAAAAAACGGTGAGCAGCCTGCACGGGACCTCCAGACTGCTTGCAGCCGCGCAACTTAGCGGGAACGTTGCTTGACATCCGTGTATACAAACTCCATATATACTTTGACACACACATACATACACCAGATATACCTTGATACCAATGCATAAACACAAACCGTGACACATTCAGGGACATGAGTACGCAGCTTCTATAACCACACACACATAGGCATGCAGTTCCTCCACAACTCTGGGTAAGGTTTTCATCGATCCATTCTAACTGTGTTGCATCTGTTTACTAACTATTGCACTGTGGCTGATGTTGGGGCAATGCATTCACTCACCCTCTGCTCATAACTTTCTTTTTTGCTAAAGTACAAATTGGCGAAAGATGAGTTGCAGAGTCGGACTCTGAGCCTCTCCGTGTGGCACAGTGATCACTTTGGGCACAATCTCTTCATGGGAGAGGTGGAGCTCCCATTAGAATCATGGGATTGGAACAACACCAAGCCTACATCCTACATCCTACAGCCACGGGTAAGATATTGTGACTGTCCTGCACACATTTACCTGCCACATACTGTCCCATTGCCTGTTATATTTACAACATAAGGACTGAGAAAAGGCCATTCACCCCCCAAAAAACTGCTCCTTCCAACAGACCAGGCATGATGTCCACCATCATGGGGTATCCTGATGATGACTGATGCTGAGACCGCACATTGTGCAGCCATTGCCGTTTGTATTCCACGGTGATATTCTTGGCCCCATGATATTCTTGCACACATTAGTGAAGATTTTCCAATCAGTTAAAGGGCATAAAGTGGATGTAACTAATTGGGGAAAATAGCTATGATGCTCGATTTCTGCCTATTTAGTGACTTGTCCAGTTCACCGGTTGGGCTTTTGGCACCGAGACAGCCACTCGTTTTCAGTTAATTATAAATGGCCCAGATTTTCCTTCAGTGGTGAGATTGGTGACAGACACTACCTTCCACCATTGAGCACTCAATCGTGCCGATCTCTGACTCCCGATTGCCTGCGTTTCTAATCTGAATACGCCACAGTGAGTAGAGCAGAGAATGGAGAGCGAGGGAGGCAATGGCGATGTAAAAACCCATTGCAATGTACCTGATGCTGCTCAGTCTCGCTCTAGAAGTTCACCAAAATACAGTCTCTCTTTCTCACTATAAGTTCACCGAAGTACATTGAAAATATATATGTTGTCTCTAACACTGAGAGAATAAGTCAAATAATCTAGCTGTATATCCATCTTGCAAAAGCAATTTGTTTTTTATTGTCACAAGTAATGCTGGAATCACCTCCAACTTAAATTCCATTCCAGTTTAGTCAGAACTGTGCTTCTAACACAGAAACACATGACGGAAAAAGATACAGGATTACTTAAAATTCTAGCTGGAGTAGCAAAGTTAGGAACAAGATTCTCCATGTAACCAAAGATTGCAAGCAATTCGTCAGAAATCTACTGTTTCATATGATTTAACTGCCAGCTATCCTGGTGTTTAGTTTAAAGCATCAGCCTGTGAACTAACCCATCATCATGTTTCATAGATTCGCCTAACCCTCAGGTGTACACATAATTTCCCAGTGTTTATGCTGATATTGCCCTTAGGTATCTACTCGCCCCTATAAAAGAGGTCTGGGACTACAGGCGGGCTGTTTATTGAAGTGCATTCAAAGAGCTGGTACTTAGATTTGTAGGAACATTTTGAGGCTATTTCTGAATCGTTTTCATGTGTTTCCACTCAGGAAGCTTTTGCCAAGTGTTCTGGCACTGACATTATTTTAGTATGTTTATAATATTGGGAGAATGGGTTTTCCAATGGGAATTCCCCATTACTTCTGGTGAAAAAGGGCATGAGCAAGAGGAGGATGCTAGGCGGGTCAGACTGCAATCTATGCCCATCCCCCGATACTGTCCCAACCACATTGTCAGGCAAATGTGCACCTTGGGTTGGCGTCCAGCGACCGTCCTCTACACTGCGTCCCAACAGGCAATGCAGCACTGTTGCCTCATCAGGAGGCTCCCAGAGTGGAGGCAGGGCCATCGACCTCACTATCACCTCATTCTGCGCCATCTCCATTTTGACGCCATCAAACGTTCTGCTGCTTCATCACATGGTAAACACGGTAAATGCAGTAAAATCCATGGGGAGAGGTTTCAGTATTTAAATACCCCGCTCTACTCAGTGTCCAAGGCTCGTAGTATTTAAATCATAGAATCATACAGCACAGAAGGAGGCTATTCAGCCCATCATGCCCATGCAGCTCTTTGAAAGAGCAATCTAATTAGTCCCACTCCCCTGCTCTTTCCCCATTGCCTAGCAAATTTTTCCACTTCAAGTATTTATCCAATTCCATTTTGAAAGTTACTATTGAATCTGCTTCCACCACCCTTTCAGGCAGTGCATTCCAGATCACAACAACTCGCTGCGTTAAAAAAAAAAAACTCCATCTCCCTTCTGGTTCTTTTGCCAATTACCTTAAATCTGTGTCCTCTAGTTATAGACCCTCCTACCACTGGAAACAGTTTCTCCCTATCTACTTTATCAACACCCCTCATATTTTTGAACACCTCTATTAAACCTCCCCTTAACCTTCTCAGTTCTAAGGAGAGCAACCCCAGCTTCTCCACATAATTGAAGTCCCTCATCCCTAGTACCATTCTAGTAAATCTCTTCTGCATCTTCTCCAAGGCCTTGGCATCCTTCCTAAAGTGTGGTGCCCAGAATTGGACATAATACTCCAGCTGAGGCCTAACAGTGATTTATAAAGGTTTAGCATAACTTCCTTGCTTTTGTATTCAGTGCCTCTATTTATAAAGTCAATGATCCTGTATGCATTTTTTTATCAACTTGTCCTGCCACCTTCAAAGATTTGTGTACACAAACCCCCAGGCCTCTCTGTTCCTACACCCCCTTTAAAATTGTACCATTTAATTTATATTGTGTCTCCTCATTCTTCCTACCAAAATACCCCAATCCCTCTGTGTCCAGACTTTTAGGGGGAGAAATTGGGTGGAGCCGCAAACGGGGCGCCAAGCTCGCCTGGGCGCCAGATTTTGTGCTGCAATCGGAGCTGCAGCGATCGCCGGAAATTCAGCTTGAGCGCCCCAAGAGGGACACGGGGCGAGGCTCGAGGCGCTCCGCGTCCCTCTTAGGGCGCTGAAACTGAATATCGCAGCGCAACGTGCCACAGCGCCACACGCTGCGGCACGGCGCGCTGCGGTACTACAGGCCTTCCTCCCATTCTTAAGGGGGAGGGGCCTGCACCAGCGCGATGAGCGATCGCGAGTGCCGGCAAAAGAGCCCGGCACCGAGGAGAAGTGCCGGGCTCTCGGAAAACAGCCGGCAATGCCGTGGGGGGAGAACAGGAGGCCGGGGACGGAGGTGCTGGCAGACGGCCGCCGAAAAAAACGGCTGCCCCGCACCTCCACCTTAATTTGCGCCACTGCCGCCACAGGTAGGCCCCGTGAACCGGGCGCGATTTGCAAGCGGTGCTACAGAGGCGGTCGCTGCCAAATATTGCGATTGGGGCGGTAGCGGGGCGCTGCGCACACCGATGATGTGATCGGTGGCGGCGCAGCACAACAGGCTAACGCCGCCATTAACGCCCCAGCTAAATATCGCGGGAGGCGTGGCCAGTGGTGCTAAAGCCATTGAGTGCCCTCTTTAGGCGCTAACTGGTGGCGCAACCCACCGAATTTCTCCCCCTTAGTATTTCAATATCCTGGTCTCTCTCTCTCTGTCCAGACTCTCAGGGGTAAAAATTGGGTGGCGCTACCTTTAGCACCCCGAAAATGTTAGCACCCCTGTGGCCGATTTTCCCAGGTAGCGCCCCGAGAGGGAGGAGGGGCGCTACTGGAAGTGCCCCGCATCCCTCTTGGGGCGCTGCGAGCCAATATCGCAGCACTATGTGCCACGTTACTGCAGGCCTTCCTCCCCTTATTAAAGGGGAGGGGCCTGGTGCAGCGCGTCCCGGCGCCCAGCTGGGCCACCAGGGATCGGGAGCGCCGGCAAACGAGCACAGCACTCAAGAGGAGTGCCGGGCTCACGGAGAGCAGCTGGCACTCCGCGGGGGGGTGGGGGTGCGGGGTTTCACGGGGGCCGGGGACAGCAAACGGGGGGCAGGTGCTGGCAGGCAACCAGCAACAAAAATGGCCGCCCGCCACCTTCCATTTAACTTGTGCCGCCCCGGCTGCAGGTAGGCCCCCCTGACCCCGGCGGACATAACGTCTGGCGGTAAGTAGGGGGGCGCCCCCCAATATTACAGCCAGGGCGCTGGGTAGAGCAATGATGTCATTGCTGCACGGCGCTAATGGTTAGCACCGCCGTTAACCTCCTGCTGAATTTTGCAGGAGGCGTTAGTGGTGCCACGCCCAGGCGCTAGTTGATTGGCACCCCGTTAGCGCTAATGGGAGGTGCAAATCAACCGAATTTAGCCCCCTCAGTATTTAAATACTCCACTCCCTCTGTCTGTCCAGATTTTTGGTATTTGAATATCCCGCTCCCTCTGCTGGTAACACTCAGCAGGTCAGGCGGCATTTGCGGAGAGAAAAACATAGTTAACGTTTCAGGTCGATGACTTTTTGTCAGAACCCATATGTAATCCTGTGGTTTTATAATCTAATCCCCTCAATAAATCACTTACTGACAACAGCCCTCAATTGGATAAAAATATTCAGTAAATGGGTCAGTATTGTCCTGAATTTTCCTTTCAACGGATTTTGATGGAAATCCTTCCATTTTCGCTTTGTCAAATTTCCCGTCCTCCTTCTGCAGGGGCCAAGTTTACAGATGACCTACCAGGGAATCGAACAGGTGACAGCTTAGCTCATCTCCACTAACCTATGGAGAGAACCCAATGGGCCCCTGCTTCCTATCACAATCTCCATCACTGAACTGCTATCCACGGTCACATCTATCTACCATCACACTTAGTGAAATCAGCCATTGTACACCATAACCAATACCAGTCCTTTCCCATACTGTGTGTGAAGTGTAAACAGCAAGGGATGTGGAACTAAAGTGTGTGAATCTACTCTTGTGCAGATTGCTGCTCCACCAAACACGATCCAGAGCAAAGGTCAGCTGTCCTTGTCGCTGAAATTTGTCCCAGCAGGATCACACGGTAGGTTCAATTGCACCCTCAGCACCACATTCCAATCACAGTCATAAGAACATAAGAAATAGGAGCAGGAGTAGGCCATACATCCCCTCGAGCCTGCTCTGCCATTCAATAAGATCATGGCTGATCTTATACCTTAAATGCACTTTCCCGCCCTATCCCCATATCCCTTGATTCTCTTAGAGTCCAGAAATCTATCGATCTCTGTCTTGAACATACTCAACGACTGAACCTCCACAGCCCTCTGGGGCAGAGAATTCCAAAGATTCACCACCCTCTGAGTGAAGAAATCTCTCCTCATCTCAGTCCTAAATGGCCGACCCCTTATCCTGAGACTGTGACCCTTAGTTCTAGACTCTCCAGCCAGGGGAAACAGCCTCTCAGCATCTACCCTGTCAAGCCCTCTAAGAATTTTATATGTTTCAATGAGATCACCTCTCATTCTTCGAAACTCCAGAGAATATAGACCCATTCTACTCAATCTCTCCTCGTAGATCAACCCTCTCATCCCAGGAATCAATCTAGTTGCACCCCCTCTTGGACAAGTATATCCTTCCTTAGGTAAGGAGACCAAAACTGTACACAGTACTCCAGGTGTGGTTTCACCAAAGCCCTATATAATTGCAGCAAGACTTCCTTACTCTCATACTCCAGCCCCCTTGCAATAAAGGCTAACATACCCATTTGCCTTCTAATTGCTTGCTGTACCTGCATGTTAACTTTCTGTGATTCATGTACAAGGACCCCCAAATCCCTCTGCATACCAACATTTACTAGTCTCTCACCTTTTTTAAAAAAAAATTCTGCTTTTCTATTATTCCTACTGAAGTGGATAATTTCACATAATCCCACATTATACTCCATCTGCCACATTCTTGCCCACTCACTTAACTGGTCTATATCCCTTTGCAGCCTCTTTGTGTCCTCCTCACAGCTAACTTTCCCACCTAGCTTGGTATCATCAACAAACTTGGATACATTACACTTAATCTGCATCAGTGACTTAGATGAGGGACCGTGAATAGCTAAGGCCCAAGCACTGATCCTTGCGGTACCCCACTACAGTAGTTACAACCTGCCAACCCAAAAATGACCCGTTTATTCCTACTCTCTGTTTTCTGTCCATTAACCAATTCTCAATCTGGGGCACATTGGAGGTGCAAGGGGCACACGTCAGGTGCAAGGGGCCCACTGGGAGCACTCCCTGGACTATGCAGTGTAACTTGTTCGCATGAGATTTTTGAGACCTCTGCTTCTTTGCCATTTTTTGTATACTCGAGCTGAGCTTCCGACCCCATATCTGCTCCATCACCAATACCACCAACTTCCACCTCCATAGCATCGTCCATCTCCGTCCCTGCATCAGCTCATCTGCTGCTGAAACCCTCATCTATGCTTTTGTTACCTCTAGACTCGACACTTCCAATGTTCTCCTGCCGACCTCCCACCTTCCACCCTCTGTAAACTTCATCTCATCCAAAACTCTGCTGGCCGTATCCCAACTCGCACCAAGTCCCGTTACATAGGATAGGAACCTAGGAACAGGAGTAGGCCATTTACCATCTCAAGCCTGTTCCACCATTCAATGAGATCATAGCTGATCTGTGACCTAACTCCATATATATCCACCTTTGCCCCGTATCACTTAATACATCGAATTACATAGAATCTACAGCACAGAAACAGGCCATTCGGCCCAACTAGTCTGTGCTGCTGTTTATACTCCACATGAGTCTCCTCCCATTCCATCTGCCTCATTTCACCCTTTCTGCATATCTTTCTATTCCGTTTTCTCTCATGTACTTGTCTAGTTTCCTTTCACCAAGTCCCGTTCACCCATCACCCATGTGCTCACTGACTTTCACTGGCTCCCGGTCCAGCAACACCGTGATTTTAAAATTCTCATCCTCGTGTTCAAATCTTTCCATGGCCTCGCTCCTCCCTATCTCTGTATCCTCCTCCAGCCCTACAACACTCTGAGAACTCTGAGCTCCTCTAATTCTGGCCTCTTGTGCATCCCCCCTTCCTCGCCCCACCATTGGCAGCCATTCTTTCAGCCATCTAGGCCCTAAGCTCTGAAATTCCCTCCCTAAGCCTCTTCGCCGCTCTACCTCTCTCTCCTCCTTTAAGACGTTCCTTAAAACCTACATCTCACCTGTCCTAATATCTCCTTATGTGGCTTGGTGTCAAATTTTGATTGATTTACGCTCCTGTGAAGCGCCTTGGGACATTTTACTACATTAAAGGCGCTATATAAATGAAAGTTGTTGTATTACTATTCCTTGGGTGAGGAAGGGATGAAGCTGTCGCTCAGAATGTGGGGTGAGGGGTTGGTGATGGTGGGGTGAGGGGGTGGGAATGAGGTTGGGAATGAGGGGGTGGGGTGAGGCGGTTGGTGGTGGGGGTAAAGCTGTATCTGACGCTCCGATATCCTGCTTTAGATCGGGGCATGCCTCCCACCGCAGAGGTGCACATCTGGCTAAAGGAAGCACGGAATCTCATCCCAATCCGATCCAAGGGCATCAACTCCTTTGTCAAATGGTAATTGAGTCTTTCATTTCCTGGAATTGTGGAACTGATAGCTGTCTTGATGATGAGCATGGAAAATGGGTGAAAAGAATTAGCTTCTGGCGCAATGCATCCTGTTCCCACCGAGGCCGGATTCCTGGGATACCGGAGGGGGAGAGGCTGTGCTTTCCACTGGAACCTTGATCTGAGCAGTTGACTAGCTGCGGCAACCCGTTCCCCGCCCCTCCACCCGACAAGCCGACCCCTTCCCCTGACACCTCAACCTGTCCCCCGACATCCCGTCCCCCAACATTCCAGCCCTCCCTGACTGCCCCACACCTTCTGGGATGTCCATGGGCCTCCTCGGAATCATGCTTCTGGAATCCTGGGCAAATATTCTGCTGAAAGGCCCAGAGGTACTGATACCTGCAGAAAGGAGACTTAGATACTGTCTCAACCCACACCTGCCCCTGGGCCGGCACCCCAACATGCGGCACTCCAACAAGGGGGTGCGACTGGGCCAGTGCTGCCGATACCATTTTTTTGGATGCTGTGTGACTGACTCCCGTATCATTATATTGTTGTTATCAGTTATATTCTCCCAGATACCACTAAGTCCAGCCAACAGAAGACCAGAGTGATAAAGAAGGATTTGAATCCAGTTTATAACCACACAATGGTATATGACGGCTTTCAGACAGAAGATGTGAGTGAGATTTGTGTGGAGTTCACCATCTGGGATCATGATACCTTTTCCAACGAGCTCCTGGGAGGACTGAGGCTCAGTCTGGGAACAGGTAACAGAAACAAGTGTCACTCCTCCTGGCTGGATCTTGAGGGATAATTTTCTCCTGGATCAGGAGAGATTGAAGTTGAAGTTTATTTTTAATTGCAAAGTTTAAATATTAATAATATCTTTGGAATGTTTGGGAGCTGTCGCTAAGGACCACTGCCTTGGAGGCTGAACGATGCTACAAATTTGTGGAGTGTTGGTCGCTTGCCCTCTGCCCATTTGTACCTCAAAATTGCAGTTGGGATCCTAAGTAGATCATAAGACCCCGACTTGCACATTAAGAGTGGCCTTGCAGTTGAAATAAGCGGGTGGTCCGTCCAAAGTGGCGGCGGCCAGAGTGTCAACATAACCGCGGCAGTAAGTGACCTGACAGCCCCATCCGCCGACACCATTTTCAGGCTGCTACTCTCCCGCTTGCAGCACGCAGGGGCACTTGTGCTGCAGGACACGAGGGGAGCGCGAAGAGACGAATTGTACAACCAACCTGTAGCTGCCAGTCCCCTCCGAGCTCCCCTTTTACTGACTCCTTCGTCTTGGACTGAGTGACAGAAAGAAAGCTTCTTCAGGCTTTTCATGTCCTCAGGATGACCCAAAGCATTTTTACAGCCAATGAAGTACTTTTGAAGAGCAGTTGCTGTAGTTTTGTACTCTTGTGGCAGCCAATTTGTCCACAACAGTGTACAACAAAAAGTCAAAGACTGAGAGTCATTAAAATCAGTTTTTTTGCCAATTTAAAAACTAATTTTTTCAAATTTTGATATAAAAATGGAAGAAAATCTTTTTAAAATGTTTTTAAAGGTTTTTATTTTGAACATCGCTAAAACTCCAGAAACTAAGCAAGGGACCAAAAAATGTCCAGTTAAGGTAAATGACAGCACAGTTATGTACACAGTTCAGACACTACTTTCATGAGACTCGGTCTCAGACTTTCCGCCGCAGCCATTCCCAATCCACTGGCCACATGCTTCAGCCCAACCTATGGCCCGCCTGCACCATCTGAGAAAGCAGTGGTAGTAGGTAGCCGTGGTGGTCAATGCCAGAAGTCAAGCCCCGAGGACCTGGATGCAGTGCTGCAAAAAGTTTAATGACCTCACATGAGCAGTCAAGGTCAGTGACTTCATCTTCAAATGCCATATCCCACCTACTGCACCACTAGCCTCACACACGGCTCAATGCACCACACCCCCATCACTCACCTACCAACAATCTCTATCAATCAGGACTCATACTGCACCCAAACACATTGCACCACACTCACTGACACTCTTCCCTCTCTCTTGCAGGGCAAGGTGGCGCATAACCGCGGCAGCAGGGGCTGTCTGTAAGGGAACAGGCGCGCTTGCATGACCTAACCCTTATGGACGAGACAGTGCTAGACATAATTGGAGTGGCCATCGCTGAGCTCGTGGCCAGTGGCACGGCTGAAACAATCGAAGATGACGTTATCCTCGTACCTAATCCTCCTTCACACATCCCACTTCCCCCTTATCCCATTATCTCTTCTGATTTACAAGCTGCAGATGGTGTAAGCATGCACCTCTTGCTTCCCCCCTCCCCTCACCTCACAACAACCATACCCTTGTGCCTTTCTCCTTTCAGATAGCCAAGAACTGCAACCTGGCCAGGCAGTGGTGGCAGAACAAGAACTGGAAGAGGAAGAAGGCATTGATGCTGAAGACACAGCATCATCACTTGATGTTACACTCAGCCACCAGCTCAGATATTGACACTCCGCGTACTTTAGAGGATAGCTTAGATGAGTGGCTTGCAGCCAGGCAAAGGGCAAGGGTAGCGCAGGTGCAAGCTCCCCAGAGGGCGAGGTCACACACTGGTTCTGCTGCAGAGGACTCCAATGAGCACTTTGATGGGGCAGGCTACAGAAGAAGGCTGATGGGTATGCACAATTAAATGCTTGGTGCATTGTGAAGCCTTCCAGAAAGCCTGTATGCAATGTCAAGGAGCATGGAAGAGTCACACACCAACTTGGCACAGGGCTTTGTGCAGAGCTTGGAGCCCATCCTTTTCAGCATGGAAGTGATGGCTAACTCCATTAGCACACTTGCAGACCCAACCAGGATGCAGCATCTGATGGCCGACATCTCAGCTTCCATTGCAACACAAGCAGGAGCCACCCAACTTCTTGGCGCTGTATTGGAACCTCAGACTTCTGCCATGCAAACTTAGACTGCTGCCATCGTGGCTGCGCTTACCAGTATTCAAAGGGGCTTGCAGGGTGTCACAGCAGTCCAGCAATCTGTCCTCCAACTAGGATTGCTAAGGTGCCGTCCTTGGGGAGTGGCAGTGGCTCCGTGGAGCACGAACCTGCTGTACTCTCTCAGGATGACACCATTCGTCCTCCCACCCCTGCCACTCCACCAGTGCCCTTGCTGTTGCCTGTCATCCATCCAGCCTAGACTGCTGCCGCATTTAGCCCCTCGAGCCTGTTCCACCATTCAGTTAAATCATGGATGACCTGTACCTCAGTTCCATATAAATGCAAGAAACAGTTACATTCCATGAGAGGCTTTTGTGGCGTGAATTTGTGTAAGTTTGTGAGGAGAGGAACATTTCCAGGTGAAGGCTAAGGGTGTCGTGACCTCAAGACCTTATGTCCTTGACAGTAAGCAATTGACAGTAAGCAATTCAAGCACAGCGTGAAGGGGAGATCATAGCTTAGTACAGTGTGACTGACACTTCTCATGCTGCCTGATCAATGGTCATTTTTTGGCGCTGAGTGGCCGTGAGGGAGTGGTTGTATTGGCACCCACTGCCCTGACCACCTCCTTCCACTGCTGCTGACCAATTCTCCTTAGAGCCGTCTGTCTGTCAACTGTAGAGAGGGCCTTCCTCCTGTAGCAGTACTGCAACACCCGGAATCCTGGAGTGGGGGAGGAAGGGCCGTGTACCCTGCAATATACCTTGCCAGCTTTTCAACAACAATAAATTGACCAACATGATGATGATGCCTAGCCCTTTAAATGCTGCAGCAGTAAGGGCCAAGCATCATCATCAAAGGTTGTGGTTCCAATCAGAGGCTGTTCCAACACCCAAAATTTAAATGAGTGTAACTCCAGAAATGATGGTGAAGTCAGAGCTTGTAAGACTGGACGAGCAGTGTTCCTGCCCTGGGAATCACACCTCACTGGAAAATCCCCGCTGTCAACCACAGGGCTGGCAGCCTGCTCCGGGTGTTCTGAGGCACATTAAAGATCCCGACATATAATAGTCTGTCTACGTAAAGCCAGTCATTGCATTTCAAAGCCATTCATTGTATGTCAGATGTTTTGACACCATTCTGAAAGATATGATAATTACAGTATCAATTTACTTGTGTACATTTTCTATGTTAAAGGTGCTTTATGAAAAATTGTTGTTTTGTTGTAGAACAGGTGTTGATAAGAAGGGAGCAGTTCCAGATTTTGTGTAATTTTTACACCAGTTCCACACTGTGCATGAATCTTAACGTAGACAAAAACTGAGTCTCACTGCTCACACACAATCTCTGGCCTCATTCTAGGTCTCAGCTATGGCCAAGCTGCCAACTGGATGGATTCAAATGAGGAAGAGATATCTGCATGGCAGAGAATGCTTACTGAACCCGGGCAGTGGGTGGACTCCATATTACCACTCAGACCCTACATGGATCCCAGCAAATAACCACAGAACAAAGGGCCATTTCAGAAAAATAATCGATAGTCTGTGTGACCTAGCCTGTCCTTCAGGAACATTCCGCATGGATCATTGGCCCTAAGATAGGGAGCCAGATTTATTTGGGAGGGTGTGGGGGCGGTATTGGGGAGTTGGAACTGGGGGTTTGGGTGTCGGAGTTGGGCCTGAATATTGGGGTTTGCGAAGGACACATGAGTTTCAGGGTTAGAGCTGTAAACTTATCATCTTGACTTGTATCCATCCAGTAACATATTGATACCACTGTGACAAGACCTGGGTTAGACGGAGCTCCATGATGGGGCCTGGGTTAGGGGGTCGGGGTAGGGCCGTGCAGACTCTGCCGATCTCACTTCCACCTCAGACTTGCAGTCAGCGTATGTCCGTCAGCTATTGCTATGTGAAAGCTTGTCCAATCAGGCAGAATCTTTTTTGCACCGTCTCCTCATCAGCAACTTCCCAAAGGAAACTTTTACTGGAAATTATCTCTAGTCCTGCTTGGTAAATTAGCAGCGACCTGTCCTGTGTTTCTTAATCAGATGTCTTCACGTTCAAAGTTTTTTTTTAACAAATGATAGTCTTTTTAACATAGAATACATAATCTCCTTTATTTCCTGAACCCATCCAGTTACATAGAAACATAGAGATAGGAACAGGAGTAGGCCATTCGGCCCTTCGAGCCTGCTCCGCCATTCAATGAGATCATGGCTGATCTTCGTCTGAGATCATAGCTGATCTTACCAGTTCAGTACCCCGTCCCCGCCTTTTCTCCGTAACCCTTAATCCCCTTAGCCTTCAGAAATATATCCAATTCTCTCTTGAAAATATTTATTGAATTAGCCTTCACAGCCCTCTGTGGCAGGGAATTCCACAGGCTCACCACTCTTTGAGTGAAGAAATTCTTCCTCATCTCTGTTTTAAATGATTTGCCCACTATTTTTAGACTGTGGCCCCTGGTTCTGTGCTCCCCGGCCATTGGAAACATTCTCTCTGAATTCAGCCTGTCCAGGCCTGCCATAATTTTATATGTTTCGATGAGATCCCCTCTCAATCTTCTAAACTCCAGTGAGTACAAGCCCAAACTATTTAATCTCTCTTCGTAGGTCATTCCCGCCATTCCAGGTATCAGCCTGGTGAATCGCCGTTGCACTCCCTCCATGGCAAGAACATCCTTCCGCAGATGGGGCGACCAAAACTGTACACAATACTCCAGATGCGGTCTCACCAGCACCTTGTACAGCTGTAGTAAGGTATCCCTATTCCTATACTCGAACCCCCTTGATATGAAGGCCAACATACCATTTGCCTTCTTGATCGCCTGTTGCACCTGCATGCTCTCCTTCAGTGACTGGTGCACAAGAACACCCAGGTCCCTCTGCACTTCCCCATCTCCCAATCTATTGCCATTTAGATAATAATCTACCCTCCTGTTTTTACCCCCAAAGTGGATAACCTCGCATTTATCCACATTATAGTGCATCTGCCACGTATCTGCCCATTCCCCCAACCTGTCCAAATCGCACTGTAGCCTCCTGACATCCTCATCAGAGCCCACCCCTCCTCCTAGTTTAGTGTCGTCAGCGAATTTGGAAATATTGCATCCAATTCCCTGATCCAGATCATTTATATATATTGTGAACAGCTGGGGTCCCAGGACAGATCCTTGCGGCACCCCGCTGGTCACTGCCTGCCACTCCGAAAACGAGCCGTTTATTCCAACTCTCTGTTTTCTATCCGCCAGCCAGTTCTCTATCCACGTTAATACTTTGCCCCCAATCCCATGAGCCTTAATTTTGCATGATAATCTTTTGTGTGGAACCTTATCGAAGGCTTTCTGGAAGTCAAGGTACACCACATCCACTGGCTCTCCCCCATCTATTTTACCAGTTACTTCCTCAAAAAATTCCAGCAGATTAGTCAAACACGATTTACCCTTTGTAAATCCATGTTGACTCTGTCCGATCCTTTCCCCATTTGTCAAGTGCTCCGCTATTTTATCCTTAATAATGGACTCTAGCATTTTGCCCACAACCGATGTAAGGCTTACTGGTCTATAATTCCCTGCTTTCTCTCTACCCCCCTTTTTAAATATTGGGGTAACATTAGCTACCCTCCAATCCACGGGTACTGTTCCCGAGTCAATGGAGTTCCGGAAGATGATCCTTAGAGCATCTGCTATCTCCAGGGCCACCTCCTTAAGTACCCTAGGATGTAGTTTATCAGGCCCCGGGGATTTGTCGGCCTTCAGTCCCCTCAACTTACCCAACACCATATCCCTAGAGATACTAATTTCTGTCAGCTCCTCCCTCTCATTAGTCCCTATGTTTGCCGATATTCCTGGGAGGTTATTTGTGTCCTCCTTTGTGAATACAGAACCAAAGTATGAGTTTAATTGGTCTGCCATTTCCTTATTCTCCATTATATATTCTCCCGAATCGGACTGCAAGGGACCGACTTGGGATTTTACCAGTCTTTTCCTCCTGATATACCGATAAAAGCTTTTGCAGTCTGTCTTTATGTTTGCTGCAAGTTTACTTTCGTATTCTATTTTCCCCTTCCTGATTAATCCCTTTGTCCTCTTTTGCTGTATCTTGTACTGCCCCCAATCTTCCGGTCTGGTGCTTTTTTTTGCCAGTTGATATGCCCTTTTTTTTGATTTTATGCTGTCCCTAATTTCCCTCGTTATCCACGGTTGAGTCACCTTTTTAGGTTTATTTTTATGCCAAAATTACGATAGATAGCCCACAGTTTTTTAAATAAGCTCAATGCGTGAAGCTGGTTGATTCTGAGAAGATCTTGGAAATGATCCCATTAAAATCAGCGTCAATTCATCAAATGCAACCTCAAACCTTCTCCTGGGCTCCAGTCACTTTTAACATTTTATACCTAAATATATGCCTTCTCCAGCCCTGCAAGCATCCGAGATATCTGCGTTCCTCCAATTCTGCCCTCTTGAGCATCCCCGATATTCTTTGCCTCACCATTGGTGGCCATGCCTTCAGCCGTCTAGGCCCTAAGCTCTGGAATTCCATCCCTAAACCTCTCCACTTCTCTTCCTTAAGTCGCCCCTTAAAACCTAACTCTTTGACCAAGCTTTTGTCCCTATATCTCCTCCTTTGGCTCGATGTTAATTTGTGTCTGATTTAAGCTCCTGTGAAGCACCTAGGGACGTTTTGCTACATTAAAGGCGCAATATAAATGCAAGTTGTTGTTGTATATTCTCCCGTCACAGAGCTGCAGAACAGATCCCCGCGGTTTATTGTTATCAATGGTTGGGATCTCCGTTGATTGCCGCCTGGTCTTGTTTAACCCCAGATCCCTTTCCAAGTGACTCAATCTTGTTTTGTGTGATTTGATGAGACGGTGCATATCTCACTTTAGAAACTTCTCCAGTAAAGTTACGGAGCCCCCGAGCTCTCCATACAATGTCTGCCTCCCAATTCAGTGCCCAGAGACCCCGGAGGGATCCCTCCGCCCCCAAAAGATTCAGAGAGAGACCCAGAGACCCTCTCCCCCTTGCCCCCAGCCTGTTTGCTACCACGGTGACTCCATCTTTATATTAAATGTTGCAATGTTTATCTCAGTGGAATTAATGGTTTATTATTAGTTTAACCCCTTTAACTTTCTGGTTCAGTATTTGCCACAAGCATTTCTGATTTTTTTTTGAATGACTATTAAATAAATGAAAATGAAATATTCGAGATCTGGGTGAAGTTATTTGTTGATGCTGTAAAGATTCTTCCTGATATTCCAATTTCTCTACACCCTGTCTCCCCACCCATATATCCCCGAATACCCTCAACAGGATTCATCTCATTCCATCAGCTCTGGCCCGTTTTCTCTCACTTAACCACTAAAAGTTGATCATCTTCATCCCAGTAAGGTCTTCGTATCCTATTGACTGACCATCCCAAATCAATCCAAATCATTTAATTTGTCACTTTTACTCTCAATTTTCACAATGCATCGCTGGAAGTATAGCTACCATCCACAGTTAATGGTTGCACACAAGTTTTAATTCATTCTTGCCTCTACTGAGCTCTGTGCACATTTCATTTATTTGTTGTTCACAGCTGAAGGTTTAGTATCCAAACTGTTGCTGAATTGAGCGAATGTTCCACTCCCCATCGACCTCAACCTTCCCCCAGGGTAAATATCATCCAATCCCCATCACCACCTGTTGTGGAGTATTTTAAACTAACACTCGACACAAGGTTTTAGATCGATAGTCAAGTTGTCTTTATTGCACCGGTGGGGAAACAGTCTGCTCTGTCTTAGCCAGACTTTTCCAAATTGGTACAGCAAACACTACGGGCTGGATTTTCATTGAGGAGGCGGGACTACAACTTTTGGGGTTGTAGTCCCGCCTCCATCGAGTTCTAGCCAACCCACGCGATTTAGACTTGATTGACCTTGTTGAGCCCGCCCAACGGGCTCAGCAGGCCAATTAAGGGCCACCTGGCAACAGGTGATGTCACAGATTGAAATTTCATCTGTCAAGACCTTTTGACAGCTGTTTGAAGCTGTCAAACACTGACAATCTGTACTCCAGGTTAATTCCTTCCTCTCAGGATGATTTAGAGATCGCCCCGGAACAGAAAGTGGAGGCTGCAGGTTTTGACAGCTGGCGGCCATTCTGCTTTCTGTGCCGGTGAGATGAGGGACTCCCGAGACCTGAAGGAAGGAAGGCTGTAAAGGTAAGTAAAAGTTAGTAGAACTTCTTTAAACACTTTACACAGATTAAACACACTTACCTCTGCACTCATGCACCCATCACTCACCTGAACACCGGACATCTTGACCCCTCCAAGCCCTTCATCCCGATGGCCTGCCTTGCTAACTTGCCGTGGTTTGGAGCCGTCGGGAATCACACATTTCAACAATGAAAATAGGGATTAGGCTAAAAACTGCCTATTAACTACCTGTTAACAGGCAGTTAATTGGCACTAATCCCCTTCCCACCTCAGGGAAGGCGGGTCCCAGTGCGGGGCGGGTACCCGCCTCCTTTGAAACTGGCATGGAGGCGGGTTGGGGGCAGGATGGGGTCGGGAACCCCGATTTCGGGATTTTAAACCCCCGCACGCCTCCAATCCCAACTCCACGGCCCAATGAAAATCCAGCCCTACATTTTTATACATTACAATACACATGGCCATCTCATGCACAATTCATTCCTGCCACCTGATTGGATCTTGGCCCGCATGCACCTTCACGGAATGGTTACGAATCTTAATATAAACATGTATAAGCTGCCTCCTCAATCAATCATTCAAACTGCTGAATGCTAATTAAAAGATACCTTGGAATGTAACCTAGGTAATAAAGTTCTTACGGGCAGTTGAAATGCTGGACATCCTGTCTCCATTTAATTGTTTTATATCTCTCCAAAGAGTCAGCTATCTTTGACCGCATCATTATGGATATGGTCTTTCATGTTAGTCCCTGTCTTCCTTACACCTTCAGTGCAACTGCCAGCGATGTCAGTTTAACTCTTTCCCCACTGCAATCCCCCCTTTTGGTACTTGGCCCTTGCCCAAGTTAAACCACATGTATAAGCATCGCTGTGCCTCCTGCCCCATGCGGTGATCAGTCGCTGGTTCGGGAGGCCCTGCATACCCATCATGTTTAGCGCAAACTTGTGTTTTCCAGCTCTTTCCAACTTGCTTTAGCTCTTTGGTCCGTTTCTTTTTACAAGCGGTGCATGCCGCTATTCCCCATCCTATAGCCATGACTAACTGTACTATAACTAATATATAAGAAATGATGATGCGGATCCATGGGTGTATGTTGACATTCATTCCCCAATCCCACAGCTTCTCATACCACGGGACTTCCTGTAGCTCTACCTCTATGTCTCTTTCTAATTCCCCAAGATTCCTTTGCAACACTATGTATTGTTTCACCATCTTACTTAAATCCTCTTTCATTTCTTGCAGATCCTCTTGCAGGCGGGGCATTGGGGCCCCTACTGGATCTTCATAATTAACCAACTCGTCCCTTAAACTATCTGGCACATTTAGTTTTACTTCCTCCCTTGAATGTATATACACCAATCTGGTGTGTCCAATTGTCACAGGGATCTTTGGCGCAAAGCAGAAGTTAGGCATTGTGATTGCACATACAAGGTTACTATATTGGTACTCAGTCTCTGTGGTGGCTATACAATACTCTCCTTTGCCTCTATATCCCGAGCGGGTGTGATGGTGATCAACATGTGATAATTCCAACACACACCCCTCTGTCTTATTATAGCCGTACTCATCCTTAGGGCCTTCTCCTACCGGATGTGGGCATATCGTAAGCGTGCCTTTCCCGTGGCATCCGTTTAGGGAGACTCCTCTCATAGTACCATTCTTTCTAATGGCATAGGTATCAGTTGGATAGTATTGGAGGTATGTCTCACCCCTCACTATGCCTGTGTTTGTTACCTGGTACTGTGGGTATGGAGTCGTGTCTAGTCCCACCACTGGTATCAGGAGTACCATGCCTATCATTGCTGTCACTTCTGCTTTACATTTTTGTATCATCGGATATACTCTGGTCATCCCTTTGAGGATGCAAGCACTCAGAGGGCCCGGATTCTGGCTCATGCCATGGAGCTGTGTGCTGTTAATCCAGTCTGGTACCTCGCCTTGCTGTATCTGTGCCAGATTATGTTTTAACTGTCCGGTGATCCATTGGCCATAGGCATGACACAAGCCTCTCCCTACCCTGTCTTTTGCCTGTGCCTCATCTCTATGGTTTAGTTTGTTGATAATGCTAGCATGGTCCTCTATAACCTTGATTCCCTCGAGTAATTGCCTTATCGTATGTTCTCCCAACTCTGACCCTTGTCGAACCAAACCAGTTTCCTTCTCTAAAATCTGTTGTATTACCCTTTGTAGTCGTTCCAGACTACTTTGGACTCCTTGTATATCTAGGGCATTAATGAATGATGTCCCCGTGTTTATTCCCGTGAGTACATCGGTTCCTAAGCTCCTCTTAATCCTTTGGTGGAATGCAGCATGTCCCCTGTCGCATCAGCAGCTTGGTTAATTACATTCTTTATCATATATGCATACAATTCTCTAGTTTTAGTAAACCTTTCACAATATCCTGGCCATTGTAACATGGCTAACTTCATTAGTACTGGTACAATTTCGTGTCTCACGTTATCATACAATTGTTCTCCCTCGGTAAATAATACTAGTCCATTCATAGGTCCAGGTTTCATATCTGGACATTGTAGCATCCTCGGTGACGTAATAAAACTCACTACGCACTTGGTTTGAACATAAAGCAAGGCTTTAATCAACTTGTTTCAGAACATGGAGGTCTAGTTGTACTTCACTAGTTCCTTGTCTTACAAAATGTCACTGGGAAGCTGGGGCCAACGCCCGAGTATTTATACTCCTTGGACGGCGCCGCCAGCTGGCCGTCCAGTGTTATTTCACGAGTAGTTTCTTGATGAATGATGAGATTTATAACATTCTTCCTGCCTAAAAGATTTGAAAGTCCGACGACTTCCTCTTAACGGATCAGGCGGACCACGAATAGCCGCAGTCTTTTAGATTTTTGTTTATGGCTAGAAGCCGTGTCTTGGTCCCTGGGCCGCTTGATCCGTACCAGTGGATCGACAGGGCCTGTGTTGCTCTGATCAACCCGAGGGAGGCTGGGGAGATCGTGACTCCGGGTACGGGTCCCCACAGGCACAGAACTGGCTTTATCCTGTTGGATAGCCGGGGATTGACCGGCATCCTGGCCTCGGGTGGCCATCCCACAGGGAGCACTCGGCTCCCCGAGTGGATCGGGTGGGGCAGCTGGCAGATCGCTCGATGCCCCAGGTAGGGCGTCATCTTCGGGGGAGTGCAGAGTGTCGGCATCATCCCCATGGGTCTCTCTATCGGTTGGGTTCATGGAACCGGCCGGACAGGAAGCCAGGTCCCGGAGCGAAACGGTGGACTCAGAAAGAAAATCAAATCAACGAGCTATAAGCAGGAAAAACCTGAGATAGAGGAACAGTGTTAACTTGGACAAGGAGAAACGGGAAGGAGTTTTAAATACAAACAAAAATGTGTATTAATTGCAATGCGCAGAATGTAGGAAATAAACTGGGGGAATTAAAAGCAATTATGTCACAGGAAGATATAGATTTGACAGAAACTTGGCTGAAAACAGGGCACAAGTGGAAAATAAACATATCAGGTTATTCTAATTTTTCAGAGGAACAATATATAAGAAAGGAGAAGGAAAAGTGTCAATATTGGTGAAGGAGGGAATACCTGCTGTAGAGTGGACTGATGTATAAAAGAGGTTCAGACAGAGTCGATATGGTTAAAGGTCAAAGATTAAAAAAAAGTGATTGTTATATTCGTGGGGTTGGACTACAGACCCCCTAATTGTGAGAGAGAAATGAAAGAATAAATCTGTGGAAAGATCAGGGAGATGAATAGGAATAAATAAATTATTGTTCTCGGAGATCTTAATTGCCCACTCATCAATTGGGATTGGGAGTAAATGGAGAAAAGGGAATGGAATTCCTAAAATGTATGGGGACTCTTTCCTCAAGCAGTTTGTTCGTACATCTACAAGGGAAGAGGCATTGCTAGATGTAGTAATAAGTAGCAAAATAGATCAGGGGTGTAATGTGGATGAGCATCTCAGGAGTAATGACCACAATGAGAAGGTCTAAGGTCCAAATCGAAAGGGAAAACGTTAGTACAAAATCAAGGGCACCAGATTGGAATAGGGCCGATTTTAGAAAGCCGAGGAGTGAACGAGCTGAGATGAGGTGGGAAGAGAAACTGGCACACAGGACTGTGGATGAACAATGGGATGTTTTTTTTAAAAAGGAGTCTGCAATGTTTCAGAATAAATATAAACCATTTAAAAAGGAGTCTACTTCAATTTTTGGCATACAGTGGATAAAGAGGTTAGAAACAAACGAAAACTGAAGTAGTGGGGGCATATGGGCCTACAGCTGTGATAAAGAGAATACAAGAAAGTAAGGAAAGAGATTAAGAAAGGTACAAGAAAAGCAAGCAGGGAGTATGAGTAAAGAATCTCAAAAAATATTAAAAACAGTAAAGAATTCTACAAATATAAGTAAAAAGAGAACTGTTAAACTGAGAGGAAAGGAGAGTGAGTTAGTAGAGGGTCAATGGAAATAGGCAGAAATACTTAACAAGTACTTCGTTTAAGTGCACATAAAAGAGAAGGATATGTGGAGGATTGAGGGGGATTGACAAGGTAGATGCTGAGAGGTTGTTTCCCCTGGCTGGTGAGTCTTGAACTAGAGGCATAGTCTCAGGATAAGGGGTCAGTCATTTAAGACTGAGATGAGGAGGAATTTCTTCACTCAGAGACTTGTGAATCTTTGGAATTCTCTATCCTAAAGGGCTCTGGATGCTGAATCGTTGAGTATATTCAAGGCTGAGATAGATAGATTTTTGGACTCTAGGGGAATCAAGGGATATGGAGATCGGACAGGCAAATGGAGTTGAGGTTGAAGATCAGCCATGATCTTATTAAATGGCGGAGCAGGCTCGAGGGGCTGTATGGCCTACTCCTGCTCCTAATTCTTATGAGGAGGTAAATCCTGATTTGGATAAAAGCAAGATGAGAAATGTTATGATTAATAAAAGAATTAGAGAAGTTAGTTAAGCTAAAGGAGAACAAAGTGCCAGGATATGATGGGATACACCTTAATATCCTGAGGGAAACGTGTGAAGAAACAGTGGAGGCCCCAGAAATTATATTTCAGTTTTTTATTGAGAATAGATGTGTGTCGGAGGGCTGGAGAGTGGCCAGAGTTAACCCAGATAATTACAGGCTAGTTCGTTTAACATCTGTGGTAGGGAAAATTCTGAAAACTTTAATGAAAGATGAAATTACTAAATATCTGGATGAAGAGAGTATTATCGCAACCAACACGGATTTCAGAAAGCAAGATCATGCTGACAAACCTGATGGAGTTCTTTAAGGTGGTGACCAATGTGGTGGATGGGGAAATGCAGCGAATGTGGTGAGCATGGTCTTTCAAAAACCCTTTGACAAAGTACCACACAAGAGACAGTTGGAGAAGATTAAGGGGAATGGAATTAGAGGGATGGGAGCAAATTGGATTAATAATTGGTTACAATGGAGGAAACAGAGAGTAGGAGTTAATGGCAGTATTTCACAGTGATGGAAGTAAGTAGTGGTGTCCCACAGGGTTCTGTTCTGGGGCTACTTCTGGTCACTGTGTACATCAGTGATTTGGATATGGGGCTGGACGGAGTGGGGTCCAAATCTGCAGATGATACTAAAATAGGAGGCAGAGTGACTAATTTGGAGGACAGAAGGAAGCTCAAGGGGATTTTGATAAAATGGTGCAATGGGCAAAAAATGGCAGGTAGAACTTAATATCAGAAATTTAGAGGGCCAAGTACTGAAATCACTAAAAACCAGTGGACAGGTACAAAACATAATTTTAAAAGGCTAATGAAATGTTCGCCATTATCTCAAAGGGGCTGGAATACAAAGGGATGGAAGTTATGTTACAGTTATATAAAGCTCTGGTTAGACCCCGTTTAGAGTACTGTGTTCAGTTCTGGGCACCGCACCTCAGGAAGGATATCCTGGCCTTGGAGGGGGGGCAGCGCAGATTCACCAGAGTGATACCGGGGCTAAAAGAGTTAAATTAGGATGACAGGTTGCATCGATTAGGCTTGCATTTCCATGAGTATAGAAGATTAAAGGGTGATTTAATTGAGGTGTTTATGATGATCAAAGGAGTTCATAGGAAATAGTTTCTCTATCTACCCTATGGTGGGGGACATCCAGAACAAGGGGGCAGAACTTTAAAATGAGAGCTAGACCATTCAGGGGTGATGTCAGAAAGCACTTCTTCACACAAAGGGTAGTGGAAGTCTGGAACTCTATCCCCAAATAAGCTGTTGAGGCTGGGGGTCAATTGAAAATTTCAAAATGGAGATTGCTAGATTTTTGTTAGGTAAGAGTATTAAGAGATATAAGGAACCAAGGCGGCTAAATGGAGTTCAGATACAGATCAGTCATGATCTATTTAAATAGCAGAACAGACTCGAGGGGCTGAATGTCCTACTGTTCCTAGGTTAGTAAATGTGAGGTGGTATATTTTAGTAAAGAAAAACTGTAAGAATTACACTTTTAATGAGGGAAGGCTGGCTGCTGTAGAAGAGGAGGAGGATCTGGCGCTCAGGTTCACAAGATATCAAAATTAACACCAAGTGGAAAAGGCCCTAAAATAAGCTAGTGGAATATTGGGTTTTGTGGCAATGTCATATAAAAGTTGAGATGTAATGATAAATCTATATAAAACCTCAGTAAGGCCACAGTTGGAGGACTGTGCAATTTTGGGCTCCACGCCATAGAAAGAATGTTGAGGCAATAGAGAGGGTACTGTGCAGATTCACCGGGATGCTGCCTGGTATGAGGAAATACAAATCCAAAGACAGACTTGAATTGGGGCTTTTTTCATTGGAACAGAGGTTAGTTTATCTCCAGTGTTTATTCCATTGTTCCTGTGGGATTTAAGATCAGATGGGTTATTGCTATATCATTTTAATTGGGTCCAATGTTTCCATCTACCCTTTCCCCTCATATCTATACATGCACACGTATCGCTGGTCATGATAACCTCAAATGGTCATAGAAACATAAAAACATAGAAGATAGGAGCAGGAGTAGGCCATTCGGCCCCTCGAGCCTGCTCCGGCATTCAATGAGATCATGGCTGATCATCCAAATTCAGTACCCTGTGATGCGCTATCAATTACTCATAAAAGACTGAGAGTTAGAAGAGTAACTAAAGGCTTTTATTAACAAAAGAATGGAGGTCTGCCTCGAGTGGTCGACCGGTCCAGAAATACAAAGGGCTGGGGAGCAGTCACCTTTATACTTGGACTTGCGGGAGGAGTCAGCCGAGGCATGTCCAGGCATGTACACAATGGAATGCAAACAGTATACAAACAGTGGTTTACCACATTCACCCCTTGTTTAAAATTGAGTCCGGCGGGGTGAAGTGTATTAAAAGTTAGTGTATTGGAGTCTCTCCGGAGGTCTTGTCTGCCGCTGTGATCGGCGTGGCGACGGCAGGGGTAGTGAAGCTTCCGGCATCAAGTCCCGCGTAGGCTGTGGCGCTGGCGTGTCGTCCTCGTAGATGTTGAGCGGGTCGCGGGACCCAGGCCTGCCGTCTGCTGGGGCTGGATATCGGATCGTGGGGGGGGGTGGTAGTGGGTAGTGGGTTACTGCAGCCCCCGAGGGTGCAAGGTCTCTTATGGAGACTGTCCTCCCGCCCGTCCGGGTACGCAATGTAAGCGTACTGGGGGTTGGCGTGGAGGAGGTCGACCCTCTCGACCAGGGGGTCCGTTTTATGGGTCCTTACGTGTCTTCTCAGTAGGACCGGCCCTGGGGACGTCAGCCATGGCGGTAGCGATGTCCCCGATGTGGACTTCCTTGGGAAGACAAACATTTTCTCATGAGGGGTGGCGTTAGTGGCAGTGCAGAGCAGTGACCGAATAGAGTGGAGCGCATCGGGTAGCACATCCTGCCAGCGGGAGGTTGGAAGGCCCCTAGACTTTAAGGCTAGCAGGGCGGCCTTCCAAACTGTCGCATTTTCTCTTTCCACCTGTCCGTTCCCCCGAGGGTTGTAACTAGTGGTCCTGCTTGTGGCAATACCCCTAGTGAGCAGGTACTGACGGAGTTCGTCGCTCATAAACGATGAGCCCCGGTCGCTATGGATATAGCTGGGGAAACCGAACAGGGTGAAGAGGTCATTTAGGCATTTAATGACCGTGGCACTGGTCATGTCCGGGCAGGGGATGGCGAACGGGAAACGGGAGTACTCATCAATAATATTGAGGAAGTACACGTTGCGGTCGGAGGAGGGGAGAGGCCCTTTAAAATCGACGCTCAGGCGCTCGAAGGGGCGAGTGGCTTTTATCAGGTGAGCCCTGTCTGGTTTATAAAAGTGCGGTTTGCACTCAGCGCAGACTTGGCAGTTCCTGGTCATGGTCCTGACCTCCTCAATGGAGTAAGGTAGGTTGCGGGCCTTGACGAAGTGGAAGAACCTGGTGACCCACGGGTGGCAGAGGTCATTGTGGAGGGCCCGCAGTCTATCGATCTGCGCGCTGGCGCAGGTGCCACGCGATAGAGCATCCGGGGGTTCGTTGAGCTTCCCGGGCCGGTACAAGATCTCGTAATTGTAGGTGGAAAGTTCGATTCTCCACCTCAAGATCTTGTCATTTTTGATTTTGCCCCTCTGCTTGTTGTTAAACATGAAAGCGACTGAACGCTGGTCAGTGAGCAGGGTAAATCGTTTTCCGGCCAGGTAGTGCCTCCAATGACGCACAGCCTCCACAATAGCCTGGGCCTCCTTCTCAACAGCGGAGTGTCTGGTCTCCGGGCCCTGGAGGGTTCGTGAAAAGAAGGCCACGGGTCTCCCCGCCTGATTGAGGGTAGCGGCCAGGGCAAAGTCGGACGCGTCGCTTTCCACCTGGAAGGGGATGGATTCGTCCACTGCGTGCATGGTGGCTTTGGCGATGTCCTCCTTGATACGGTGGAAGGCTAAGCGGGCCTCTGCCGTCAAGGGAAAAGAGGTGGACTTGATCAGCAGACGGGCCTTGTCCGCATAGTAGGGGACCCACTGGGCATAATAGGAGAAAAACCCTAGGCACCTCTTCAGGGCCTTGAGGCAGTGGGGCAGTGGGAGTTCCATAAGGGGACGCATCCGGTCGGGGTCGGGACCGATGACTCCGTGTTCCACAACACAGCCAAGGATGGCGAGGCGGTTTGTGCGGAATATGCACTTCTCCTTGTTATATGTCAGGTTCAGGAGTTGGGCGGTGCGGAGGAATTTTTCGAGGTTTGCGTCATGGTCCTGCAAGTCACGGCCGCAGATGGTCACATTGTCCAGGTATGGGAAAGTGGCCTGCAACGCATTTTGATCTACCATCCGGTCCATCTCCCTTTGGAAGACGGAGACCCCGTTGGTGACGCCAAAGGGAACCCTAAGGAAGTGATAGAGGCGGCCGTTTGCCTCAAAGGCAGTATACTGGCGGTCCTCAGGGCAGATAGGGAGTTGGTGGTACGCTGATTTCAGGTCAATGGTCGAGAAGACGTGGTACTGCGCGATCTGATTGACCATATCAGCTATGCGGGGGAGTGGGTAAGCGTCCAGTAGGGTGTAGCGATTTATTGTCTGGCTGTAGTCGATGACCAGGCGCTGCTTCTCGCCGGTCTTAACGACCACAACCTGGGCTCGCCAGGGGCTGGTGCTGCCCTCAATAATCCCTTCCTTCAGGAGCCGCTCCACTTCGGTTTTAATGAAAACCCTGTCCCCGGCGCTGTATCGCCTGCTCTTTGTGGCGATGGGCTTACAGTCGGGGGTGAGGTTAGCAAACAGTGGGGGGGGGGTGACTCGGAGTGTGGAGAGGTTGCACCTGGTGCGCGGCGGGCAATTTGGAAGCTGCTGGCTGCGGACTGTGAGTGGGGGGAGGGGTCCACCGTACGCCATCGTAACACTTTTAAGGTGGCACTGAAAATCTAACCCCAGTAGAACGGCAGCGCAGAGGTCGGGCAGGACCAGAAGTTTAAAATTATCGTACACAGTCCCGTCTACTATGAGTGTCACCACGCAGTAGCCGCCAATGTCCGCTGACTGGGACTCGGAGGCCATAGAAATCCGCTGGTGCGCAGGCAGGACTGGGAGAGAGCAACGCCGCACCGTGTCAGGGTGGATGAAGCTCTCCGTGCTCCCAGAGTCAAAAAGGCAGATTGTATCGTGACCATTTACCTTAATGTCCATTGTGGAACTGGCCAGTTGGTGCGGTCTCGCTTGGTCCAGTGTAACGGATGCTCGCGTCGGGGTCGGTGTGTCACTGCGGGTATCAGATGAGGCGGTGTCGGGGGCCTGCTGCGTCCCGGCTGTCGTCCAAGATGGCGGCGTCCATGATCCCCATGTGGCTGGAGGTGTCCAAAATGGCTGCTGTACCGGTGATTCGCACATGGCCGAGGAGGCCCAAGATGGCGGCCCGCATGGCCCACACGCGGCGCTGCTGGGGTTCGGGGTGGCTTTGGCCCTGCAGACGCTAGCGTAGTGTCCCTTCTTCCCGCAGCCCGAGCAGATCGCGTTTTTCGCCGGGCAGCGCGCTCTGGGGTGTTTTGCCTGGCCACAGAAGTAGCATTTCTGGCCTTGGGGCACTGCTGTCTGGCCTTGGGACACTGCTGCGGTAGTTGGGCCGTTGCTGGGGTGTGGCTGGGGTGGCACGGCGCTATGAGGCGGTCCTACCGTGTCCCAGGCTGTCGTTCCCCGCGGCGTCCACGGTGCAGAGGAGTAGGCATCCATGCCCTGGTAGGCTGCATCCAATGATAGTGCGAGTTCAGAGGCCTTGTTGAGGTTGAGGTCACTCTGCTCCAACAGTCGCTGTCGGGTGTAATTGGATCTGTGGCCCGCTACAAAAGCGTCCCGGATAAGTTCCTCTGTGTACACAGCGGCCTTTACATCCTTACACCCACAGGCCCGGCCAAGCACGGACAGTGCCTGAAGATATTCCACGGTCGATTCCCCAGGTTGTTGCTTACGACTCCCCAGAAGGTGCCTGGCGTACACTTCGTTCACTGGGCGCGTGTACTGGTCCTTGAGGAGCTTGATAGCATCCGCGTACGAGGTCGCGTCTTGGATGACCGAGTACACTCGGTGGTTCACTTTGGAGGTCAGGACATCCAGTTTGTCCTCTTCCGATTTGATTGCTTCGGAGGCGGTCAGGAATTTTTCGAAACACTTAAGCCAGTGAGTAAACTTGGTGGATGAGTCCGCCTCCCGATGACCTAAGTCCAGGCATGCTGGTGTGAGGATCTTTTCCATTATAAAAATTTTGTTAATAAAATTGATGCGCTATCAATTACTCATAAAAGACTGAGAGTTAGAAGAGTAACTAAAGGCTTTTATTAACAAAAGAATGGAGGTCTGCCTCGAGTGGTCGACTGGTCCAGAAATACAAAGGGCTGGGGAGCAGTCACCTTTATACTTGGACTTGTGGGAGGAGTCAGCCGAGGCATGTCCAGGCATGTACACAGTGGAATACAAACAGTATACAAACAGTGGTTTACCACACCCTGTCCCTGCCTTCTCCCCATATTCCCATATCCCTTTAGCATTAAGAAATATACCTAACTCCTTCTTGAATATATTTAATGAATTGGCCTCCACTGCCTTCTGTTGTAGGGAATTCCACAGGTTCACCACTCTCTGGGTGAAGAAATTCCTCCTCATCTCTGTCCTAAATGGCTTACCCCTTATCCTTAGACTGTGACCCCTGGTTCTGGACTCCCCGGCCATCGGGAACATCCTTCCAATTAGATTAACTAATTCAGATGTCGTCCGTGGTCAGGGACAGGAGGGTGTGACTATGAGTGAGGCAGGTACGGGGATCCAGGAGGTAGTGTTGGAGGAGCCGCAGCCCTTGCTCTTGTCCAACAGGTTCGAGGCTCTTACTCCCTGTGAGGATGGGAACAGGGACTGCGGGGAGGATGAGCAACCTGGCCACAGCACCGTGGAACAAGGGGCCATTCAAGTGGGGGGAGTAAAAAGAAATGTTGTAGTGGTAGGGGATAGTATCATTAGGGGGATAGATAGGGTTCTTTGCAGCCGAGAGCGAGAGTCCCGAAGGCTGTGTTGCCTGCCCGGTGCCAGGGTTAAGGACATCTCCTCTGGACTGGAGAGAAACTTGGAGTGGGAGGGGGAGGATCCAGTTGTCGTGGTCCATGTTGGTATCAACGACATAGATAGGACAAGGAAAGAGGTTCTGCTGAGGGAGTCTGAGCAGCTAGGGGCCAAATTAAAAAACAGAACCACAAGGGTAATAATCTCTGGATTACTACCTGAGCCACGAGCAAATTTGGCTAGGGTAAATAAAATCAGAGAGTTAAATGCGTGGCTCAAAGACTGGTGTAGGAGAAATGGGTTTTGCTTCTTGGGACACTGGCACCAGTACTGGGACAGGAGAGAGCTGTTCCGTTGGGACGGACTTCACTTGGCCAGTGCTGGGACTAGAATCCTGGCGGATCGAATAACTAGGGCTGTAGAGAGGGCTTTAAACTAATTAGTGGGGGGGAGGTTTCAAGAGAGCGAAAAATAAAAATGTCAGCGGAGAAGACAATAGAGCAAGGTAGCAGTGGGGGAATTAAAAACCAGAGCGTGTCAGGAAGGGACAGAATGTATAAAGATAAAGGTAAAGTAGTAAAGGGGTAAAAGCAGGAATAAATTGTCACAAAACATATTTAAAAGTTCTTTATCTGAATGCACGCAGCATTCGTAACAAAATAGACGAGTTGACGGTACAAATAACTACACATGGGTATGATCTGGTGGCCATTACGGAAACATGGCTGCAAGGTGACCATGACTGGGAACTAAACATCCAGGGGTATTTGACAATTAGGAAGGACAGACAGGAAGGAAAGGGAGGTGGGGTGGCTATGTTAATAAAGGATGGAATCACTGCAATAGTGAGAAATGATATTGGGTCAAAGGATCAGGATAGTGAAACAGTATGGGTGGAGATAATGAATAATAAGGGGAAAAAGTCACTAGTGGGCGTAGTCTATCGGCCTCCTAACAGTTGCAACTCTATTGGTCGGAGTATAAATCAGGAAATAGTTGGGGCTTGTAATAAGGGAACAGCTATAATCATGGGGGATTTTAACTTTCATATTGACTGGACAAATCAAATTGGGCAGGGCAGCCTTGAGGAAGAGTTCATAGAGTGCATTAGGGACGGGTTCCTTGAGCAGTATGTTACTGAACCAACCAAGGGGCAGGCAATCTTAGATCTGGTCCTGTGTAATGAGACAGGATTAATAAAAAATGTCCTAGTAAAGGATCCCCTTGGAATGAGTGACCATAACATGGTTGAATTCCAAATTCAGTTGGAGGGTGAGAGAGTTGGATCTCAAACCAGCGTACTAAGCTTAAATAAAGGAGACTATGAAGGTACGAGAGCAGAGTTGACTAAAGTGGACTGGGAAAATAGATTAAGGTGTAAGACGGTGTCGTGTATTGATTGCGAGTTTGACACCAGTCAATACGGTAATGTAATGTGCGAGTTTAACGCCAGTTAATACGGTAATGTAATGTGCATTGCATTATGGGAATTACCTGGGAAAGCTGCAGTCAGCCATTTTACAAATAAAGTAAACATCACAGTTAGAAGCCTGTCTGCCTGACTCTGATTTAATTCGACGTATCTACATGCTTGATTGAACGCAATAAAGCATAGATACAACATTGGCGACGAGGATAACGAACAGGAATCATTTTAAATAGGTAGATGCCCAAGTTTTAGTTAGTTAGGATGGAGAAGACCGGCATTCAAAATTTTGCATGCTTCGCCGAGCCAGCCACGTTGGCTCCAAGATGGACGAGGTGGTTAACGTCTTTTGAGCTTTATGCCGACGGCAAAGGACTCATTATCGACGATACCTCTACAGCTGCCATGAAGCAAAGGAGAAGGGCTCTACTTCTACACCTAGCAGGACCAGATGTCCAGGATATCTTTTCGACTCTACCGGACCCAGGAGAGCCAGCAGACTACACGGCGGCGGTTAGTGCTTTGAATCACTACTTCATGTCCCAGGTCACCGCAGCATTTGCTCGACAGACTTTTCATAAGTTGTCCCAGAAGGCAGGTGAGACTGTGCAACAATTTGCTACTCGCTTGTGGCAGGCTGCTAAAGACTGTGCTTTTGGGGGGGTGCGGATAATCAAATAAGAAACGCTATCCTGCACGTCAGCCTATGTGCGGAGGAAATTGCTAGAGGAAGGGCATGGTCTAACGCTCGCCCGCACGTTACAATTGGCTTCACTATGTGAAAACGTCGAGGAGCAGATGTCAGCCATGTCATGTACAGAGAAGGCGGAGACAGATACTGTTCGTCGTGTTACACAGAAAAGAGGGTATATGAAAAGCTCGACAGTGAAACCAAAGGGAAATGGCGATAGGAATGAAAGGAAATGTTACAGATGTGGACACACAGACCACATGGACAGAGATCCAAAATGCCCAGCACACGGACAAACGTGTCATAAGTGCAAGGGAAAGGATCATTTCTCCAAAGTATGCCGCACAAAGGGTGCAGAGAAACACAGTGTGAACAATGTAGAGGAACAAAATAACTGTGCATTTGCTGTTACTGGAAATAACGTGACAGAGAGACTTACCTTTTGTGTGGGGGGAGTAAACCTGAGAATGTTAATTGATTCGGGTGCAACTAATAATGTGATAGATGAGAATACATGGGAAGGATTAAAGTCAGAACACATTAAGTGTCAGTCACATGTCCCTAAGACAGAGAGAAAGTTATTCTCTTATGCTTCTAGCTGACCACTGTCTGTTAAAGGTGTATTCACATGTGGGATTACAATCGGTAAGAGAACTGAGCAGGCGGAGTTCATTGTGGTTAAAGGCCATGGAGAGCCGTTGCTAGGAAGGGAGACAGCCATGAAACTGGGAGTTTTAAAAATAGGCACAGATGTCTCAGCTGTGGTAGATGTAAGACAGCTACTGGAACAGCGGTATCCAAAGGTGTTCCAGGGAGTAGGAAGGCTGAACACAAAACAGATTAGTTTGTATATCGACCCACAAGTGAAGCCTGTGGCCCAGCCACTCAGGCGTATACCATTCAACTTAAGGGGGGCAGTAGAGGCCAAAATAAAACAATTGAGGGACATGGACATTATCGAACCTGTAACTGGTCCCATCCCATGGGTAAATCCTGTGGTTATTGTACCAAAAGCGGATAAGGATGTAAGGTTATGCCTAGACATGAGACGCGCAAACCAGGCAATAGTGAGGGAACGAGATCCAATCCCCACCGTTGATGAGATACTCCAAGGTATGAACGGCTCGACGGTGTTTAGTAAGCTAGACCTGAAATGGGGTTATTACCAGCTAGAACTGACCCCTGAGTCACGAGAAATCACAACGTTTGCAGTACACAACGGAGTATACAGGTACAAGAGGCTGATATTCGGTGTATCTTCAGCTAGTGAGCAATATCAGCATGAGATAGCTAATGCCTTAGCTGGAATAGAGGGTGTTGAAAACATCTCAGATGACATTATCGTGCATGCACATGACCAGGAAACGCACAACAGACGCCTACACGCTGTCATGACTAGACTAATGGAAAGTGGATTGACACTAAACTCAGAGAAGTGCCAATTCAACATGGACCGATTGATTTTCATGGGAATCCTGTTGTCTGAAAAGGGCATCGGACCAACAGCAGAGAGAGTGCAAGCGGTGGCAGAAGCTCGGGAACCAGAGAATGCTACAGAGGTGAGGAGTTTCTTGGGACTCGTTGGGTACAGTAGCAGATTCATCCCGCAGTTTGCAACGCTATCAGAGCCACTGCGACGCCTGACGAGAAAAGACACACCATTTAAATTTGGATCACAACAGAGACAGTCATTCAGTGCACTCAAGGAAGAGTTGGCCAGAGCCGGCACTTTAGCATATTTTGATAAGGACGCACCAACCAAGGTGATAGCAGATGCCAGTCCTGTAGGTTTAGGCGCAGTACTCGTTCAGAACCAACCGGGACAAGAGGTGCCAATATGCTATGTAAGTCGTAGTTTAACAGACTGTGAGAGGAAATACTCTCAAACAGAGAGAGTGGCCTTAGCTCTTGTATGGGCTTGTGAGAGGCTGCATCGTTATGTGTATGGCCGAAAATTTGACTTGTTAACTGACCATAAGCCATTACAAGTGATATACGGCCCACACTCTAAACCCTGTGCCCGTATAGAGAGATGGGTACTTAGATTACAGCCATACGATTTTAAGGTGATACACATTCCAGGCAAGCAAAACATTGCAGACCCACTGTCACGATTGCTGGGGGAGACGGCAAAACAGGAGAGACATTCTCATGGCTCAGATGAATACGTGAGATTTGTAGCTGTGAGTGCGACACCAAAAGTACTCACTACTAGAGAGGTGGAGGAAGCCTCTGCTACCGACCCAGAGCTGATTGAGGTACGGAAGGCAATCACAAACAGACAATTTGAGAACTGTAAAGCTTATGCAGCAATTGCAAATGAGCTGTGCGTAGTGGGGTACCTAGTTCTTCGGGGAACACGCATCGTGCTACCCACAGTGTTACACGCACGAGCCCTGGTGTTAGCACATGAAGGACACTTGGGAATAGTTGGAACAAAGCAACATCTCAGAACCAAGGTTTGGTGGCCTGGCATGGACAAGGCAGCTGAAAAACACTGTAAAGCGTGCCATGGCTGTCAGATAGTAGCCAGACCTGACCCACCTGAACCGTTGAGACCAACACCATTACCAGAGGGCCCCTGGCAGGATGTAGCTATAGATTTACTGGGACCCTTGCCATCCAACCACTCCATTCTTGTGGTAGTTGATTATTATAGTCGCTACTATGAATACGACATCATGACCTCCACAACAATAGAGAAGGTTATCGATAGTTTAGAGTCAATCTTCAGCCGTCATGGTTTGCCAATCACCTGCAAATCTGATAATGGCCCCCAATTCAGATCTGAATTATTCAAAGAATACTGTGAAAACAACAGGATCAAACACCTGAAAACGACAGCAAAATGGGCTCAGGCTAACGGAGAAGTCGAGCGCCAGAATGCATCGCTGATGAAGAGAATCAGAATTGCTCAGTCAGAAGGACTAGATTGGAAACGTGAACTTAGAAAATATGTGAATGTGTACAGGAGCATTGACCATGCCACGACAGGAAAGAGCCCGGCAGAGCTGCTCTTTAAACGGAAAATGAGAGGAAAGCTGCCAGACATCACAGAGTCGTGTGCAGACATGGAAGTACGTGACCGGGATGCAGAACAAAAAGGCAAGTCCAAACTGTATGCAGATGAACAGTGGAGAACACAATACTCAGAGGTGGAAGTTGGCGACACGGTGCTGGTACGGCAGGACAAAGTGGACAAGTTCACCACTCCTTTTAATGCCACATCGCACAAAGTTTTGAGTAAAACAGGGAGTCATGTAGTAGTAGAATCTCCAGACGGAGCACACTCCTCGAGAAACACTACGTTTGTGAAGAAATACAGAACCAATGGCCCAAAGGGGACACTCCATGAGCAGGAGGAAACACAAGGGACTGAGGAGAGTATAGTAGACCCTGACACAGATACCACTGTGACACAGGCAATACCCACTGACATCAACATGTCAGACATACCCAATACAGCCAGACCTCAGAGGATTAGAAGAAAACCCCAAAGACTGTCTGATTATGTCACAACATAAACTGTGCGAGAACTGCATGGGTAGTGTTAAATGTTTAAACCTGGGAATTATTTAGTTGTGTGGTAAGACACAAGTTTGTAAAAAGTTAATAAATCAAATAAGTTATGCAGTGTTATTGTAAGCAACTGTTTGTAAACTGCAAGTTTGTTTCCAAGGAAAAGGGGGATGTCGTGTATTGATTGCGAGTTTGACACCAGTCAATACGATAATGTAATGTGCGAGTTTAACACCAGTTAATACGGTAATGTAATGTGCATTGCATTATGGGAATTACCTGGGAAAGCAGCAGTCAGCCATTCTACAAATAAAGTAAACATCACAGTTAGAAGCCTGTCTGCCTGACTCTGATTTAATTCGACGTATCTACATGCTTGATTAAACGCATTAAAGCATAGATACAACAGACGGTACATGAGCAGTGGTGTATATTCAAGGAGATATTTCACAACTTTCAAGAAAAATATATTCCAGTGAGGAAAAAGGGGCGTAAAAGAAAAGACAGCCATCCGTGGCTAAGTAAAGTAATAAAGGATAGTATCCGACTGAAAACAAGGGCATATAAAGTAGCCAAATCCAGTGGGAGGATAGAAGATTGGGAAGCATTTAAAAGCCAGCAAAGAATAACTAAAAGATTAATTAAGAAAGGGAAGATAGATTATGAAAGTAAACTAGCAAAAAATATAAAAACAGATAGCAAGAGTTTCTACAGTTATATAAAAAGAAAAAGGGTGGCTAAAGTGAATGTTGGTCCCTTAGTGGATGAGACCGGGAAATTAGTGGTGGGGAACATGAAGATGGCAAAAACGCTGAACAAATATTTTGTATCAGTCTTTACAGTAGAGGACACTAAAAATATCCCAACACTGGACAAACAAGGGGCTATAGGGGGGGAGGAGCTAAACACGATTAAAATAACTAAGGAGGTGGTACTCGGTAAGATAATGGGACTAAAGGCGGATAAATCCCCTGGACCTGATGGCTTACATCCTAGGGTCTTGAGAGAAGTAGCGGTAGGGATTGCGGATGCATTGGTGGTAATTTTCCAAAACTCCCTGGATTCAGGAAAGGTCCCAGCCGATTGGAAAACTGCTAGTGTAACGCCCTTATTTAAAAAGGGAGGTAGACAAAAAGGCTGGAAACTATAGACCAGTTAGCCTAACATCTGTGGTTGGTAAAATGTTGGCGTCCATTATTAAGGAAGCAGTAACAGGACATTTGGATAAGCATAATTTAATCGGACAGAGTCAGCATGGTTTTATGAAGGGGAAGTCATGTTTGACAAATTTGCTTGAATTCTTTGAGGACATAACAAACAGGGTGGATAAAGGGGAACCAGTGGATGTGGTGTATTTGGACTTCCAAAAGGCATTTGACAAGGTGCCACACAAAAGATTATTGCACAAGATAAAAAATCATGGGATTGGGGGTAATATACTGGCATGGGTGGAAGATTGGCTATCTAACAGAAAACAGAGAGTTGGGATAAATGGTTCATTCTCGGGTTGGCAATCAGTAACTAGTGGTGTTCCGCAGGGGTCAGTGCTGGGACCCCAACTCTTTACAATCTATATTAACGATTTGGAGGAAGGGACCAAGTGCAACATATCCAAGTTTGCCAACGATACAAAGATGGGAGGGAAAGCAGTGAGTGAGGAGGACATTAAAAACCTGCAAAAGGACATAGACAGGCTAAGTGAGTGGGCAGAAATTTGGCAGATGGAATATAATGTTGGAAAGTGTGAGGCTATGCACTTTGGCAGAAAAAATCAAAGAGCAAGTTATTATCTAAATGGAGAGAAAGTGCAAAGTGCTACAGTACAAAGGGATCTGGGGGTCCTGGTGCATGAAACACAGAAGGTTAGTATGCAGGTACAGCAGGTGATCAGGAAGGCCAATGGAATCTTGGCTTTTATTGCAAGGGGGATGGAGTATAAAAGCAGGGAAGTCTTGCCTCAGTTATACAGGGTACTGGTGAGGCCACACCTGGAATACTGCGTACAGTTTTGGTTTCCATATTTAAGCAAAGATATACTTGCTCTCGAGGCAGTTCAGAGAAGGTTCACTCGGTTGATTCCGGAGATGAGGGGGTTGACTTATGAGGAAAGGTTCAGTAGGTTGGGCCTCTACTCATTGGAATTCAGAAGAATGAGAGGCGATCTTATCGAAACATATAAGATTGTGAGGGGGCTTGATCGGGTGGATGCGGTGAAGATGTTTCCACTGATGGGTGAGACTAGAACTAGGGGGCATAATCTTAGAATAAGGGGCTGCCCTTTCAAAACTGAGATGAGAAACTTCTTCACTCAGAGAGTAGTAAATCTATGGAATTTGCTACCTCAGAGAGCTGTGGAAGCTGCGACATTAAATAAATTCAAAACGGAGATAGACAGTTTCCTAGCTGATAAGGGAATTAGGGGTTACGGGGAGTGGGCAGGGAAGTGGACGTGAGTCTAGGTTCGGATCAGCCATGATCCTATTGAATGGCGGAGCAGGCCCGAGGGGCCGTATGGCCTACTCCTGCTCCTACTTCTTATGTTCTTATGTTCCTGCATCTAGTCTGTCTAGTCCTGTTAGAATTTTATAAGTTTCAATGAGATCCCCTCTCATTCTTCTAAACTCCAGCGAATATAAGCCTAATTGACCCAATCTCTCCTCATACGTCATTCCGGCCATCCCAGGTATCAGTCTGGTGAATCTTCGCTGCACTCTCTCCATGGCAAGAACATCCTTCCTCAGATAACGTGGCCAAAACTGCACACAATACTCAATGTGTGGTCTCACCAAGGCCCTCTACAACTGCAGCAAGACATCCTTGCTCCTGTACTCGAATCCTCTCGCTATGTAGGCCAACATACCATTTGCCTTCTTAACCGCCTGCTGCACCTGCATGCTTACCTTCAGTGACTGGTGCACAAGGACACCCAGGTCTCGTTGCACTTCCCCTTCTCCCAATCTATTGCCATTCAGATATTAATCTGTCTTCCTGTTTTTGCCACCGAAGTGGATAACCTCGCATTTATCCACATTATACTGCATTTGCCAAGCATCTGCCTAATCACTCAACCTGTCCAAATCATACTGGGGTTTCTCTGCATCCTCCTGACAGCACACACGCCCACCCAGCTTTGTGTCGTCTGCAAACTTGGAGATATTACTTCTAGTTCCCTCGTCCAGATCATTTATATATATTGTGAATAGCTGGGGTCCTAGCACCGATCCCTGTCGTACCCCACTAGTCACTGCCTGCCACTCGGAAAAAGACCCGTTTATTCCAACTCTTTGCTTCCTGTCTGCCAACCAGTTCTCTATCCAAGACAGTACCTTACCCCCAATCCTGTGTGCTTTAACTTTGCACACTAATCTCTTATGCGGGACCTTATCGAAAGCCTTCTGAAATTCTAAATACACCACATCCACTGGTTCTCCCTTATCTATTCTACATTACATCCTCAAAAAGTTCCAGTAGATTAGTCAAGCATGATTTACCTTTTGTAAATCCATGTTGACTTTGTACGATCCTGTCACTGTTTTATAAGTGCTCTGCTATTACATCTTTTATAATGGACTCTAGCATTTTCCCTACTACCAATGTCAGACTTACCGGTCTATAATTCCCTGTTTTCTCTCTACCACCTTTTTTAAATAGTGGGGTTACATTTTAACTATCTTCCAATCCATGGGAACTGTTCCAGAGCCTATAGAATTTTGGAAGATGACCAGTAATGCATCTACTATTTCTAGGGCCACTTCCTTAAGTACCCTAGGATGTAGATTATCAGGCCCTGGGGATTTATCGGCCTTCAATCCCGTCAATTTCCCTAACACTGTTTCCCTACAAATACTGATTTCATTCAATTCCTCCCTCTCATTAGATCCTATGTTCCCCAACATCTCTGGGAGGTTATTTGTGTCCTCCTTTGTGAAGACAGAAGCAAAGTATGTATTTAATTGGGAGGCCATTTCTTTGTTCCCCATTATAAATTCCCCTGATTCTGACTGCAAGGGACCTATGCTTGACTTCACCAATCTTTTTCTCTTCACATATCTATGTTCCCTGCAAGCTTACTCTCATAATCTATTTTCCCCCTCTTAATTAATCCCTTTGTCCTCCTTTGCTGAATCCTAAACTGCTCCCAATCCTCAGGTTTGCTGCTTTTTCTGGCCAAATTATATGTCCTCTCCTTGGATCTTATGCTATCCCTAATTTCCCTTGTTAGCCACAGTTGAGTCACCTTTTTTGTTTTATTTTTATGCCAAACAGGGATGAACAAATTCTGTAGTTCATCCATGTGATCTTTAAATGTTTGCCATTGCCTATCCACCATCAACCCTTTAAGTAACGTTCTCCAATCCATCCTAGCCAACTCGCGCCTCATACCATCGTAGTTTCTTTTATTTAAATGCAGGACCCTAGTCTCTGAGTCAACTACTTCACTCTCCATTTTAATGAAGAATTCTATCATATTATGATCGCTCCTTCCCAAGGGGCCTCGCAGAGCAAGATTGCTAATTAATCCTTTCTCATTACATAATACCCAGTCTAAGATGGCCTGATCTCTAGTTGGTTCCTCGACATATTGGTCCAGGAAACCATCTCGTATACACTCTAGGAATTCCTCCTCCACAGTATTGTTACGAATTTGGTTAGCCCAATATATATGTAGATTAAAATCACCCATGATAACTGCTGTGCCCTTATTGCACGCATCTCTAATTTCCCATTTAATGCCATCCCCAACCTCAGCATTACTGTTTGGGGGTCTGTATACAACTCCCACTAACGTTTTCTGCCCCTTGGTATTTCTCAGCTCTGCCCATACAGATTCCACATCATCAGAGCTAATATCCTTCCTTACTATTGTGTTAATCTCCTCTTTAACCAGCAATGCTACCCCACCTCCTTTTCCTTTTTTCCTGTCCTTCCTGAATATTGAATACCCCTGGATGTTGAATTCCCAGACTTGGTCATCCTGGAGCCATGTTGGCCTTTATTGCAAGCAGGATGGAGTATAAAAGTAGGGAAGTCTTGCTACAACTGTACAGGACGTTGGTGGGACCACACCTGGACTACTGCATACAGTTTTGGTCTCCTTATTTAAGGAAGGATATACTTGCATTGAAGGCAGTTCAGAGAGGGTTCACTAGGTTGATTCCTGAGTTGAGGGGGTTGTCTTGTGAGGAAGAGTTGAGCAGATTGGGCCTATACTCACTGGAGTTTAGAAGAATGAGAGGTGATCTAATTAAAACATATAAGATTCTGAGGGGGCTTGACAGGTTAGATACTGAGGGGATGTTTCCCCTCGTGGGGAAATCTAGAACTAGGAGGCATAGTTTCAGAATAAGGGGTCGCCCATTTCAAATGGAGATGAGGAGGAATTTCTTCTCTCAGAGGGTCGTAAATCTTTGGAATTCTCTACCCCAGAGAGCTGTGGAGGCGGAGTCATTGAATATATTCAAGGCGGAGATAGACAGATTTTTGAAAAACAGGGGAGTCAAGGGTTATGGGGAGTGGGCAGGAAAGTGGAGTTGAGACCAAAATCGGATCAGCCATGATCTTATTGAATGGCGGAGCGGGCTCGAGTGGTCTACTCCTGCTCCTATTTCTTATGTTCTTATGTTCTTGACTTGTCTGCAGCATTTGACACGGTTGACCACTCCATCCTACTCCAACGCCTCTCCACCGTCGTCCAGCTGGGTGGGATTGCACTCGTCTAGTTCCATTCTTACCTATCTAATCATAGTCAGAGAATCACCTGCAATGGCTTCTCTTCCCACTCCTGCATTGTTACCTCTGGTGTCCCACAAGGACCTACCCTTGGCCCCCCTCCTATTTCTCATCTTCAAGCTGCCCCTCAACTACATCATCCGAAAACACAGCGTCAGTTTCCACATGCACGGTGACGACACCCAGCTCTACCTCACCACCACTTCTCTCGACCCCTCCACTGTCTCTAAATTGTCAAACTACTTGTCTGACATCCAATACTGAATGAGCAGAAATTTCCTCCAATTAAGTATTGGGAAGACCAAAGCCATTGTCTTCAGTACCCGCTACAAACCCCATTCCCTAGCCTCTATCCCTCTCCCTAGCATCATTCTGAGGCTGAACCAGACTGTTCGCAACCTCGGTGTCATATTTGACCCTGAAATGAGCTTCCGAACACATATCAGCCATAACTAAGACTGTCTATTTCCACCTCCGTAACATCGCCTATGTATCAGCTCATCAGCTGCTAAAATCCTCATTTACGTTTTTGTTACCTCTAGACTTGACTATTCCAATGCAATCCTGGCTGGCCTCCCGCATTCTACCTTAAGTAATCTTAAGGTTATCCGAAACTTGGTTGCCCATATCCTAACTTGCACCAAATCCTGTTCACCCATCACCTCTGTGCTTGCTGACCTACATTGGCTCCTGGTTAAGCAATGCCTCGATTTTAAAATTTTCATCCTTGTTTTCAAATCCCTCCATGGCCTTGCCCCTCCCTATCTCTGTAATCTCCTCCAGCCCCACAATGCCCCCCCCTCCCCCCCCCCAATGAGATATCTGCGCTCCTCTAATTCTGGCCTCTTGAGCATCCCTGATTTTAGTCACTCCACCATTGGTGGCCGTGCCTTCAGCTGCCAAGGCCGTAAGCTCTGGAATTCCCTCCCTAAACCTCTCTGTCTCTCTACCACTCTTTCCTTCTTTAAAACGCCCTTTAAAACCTACCAGTTTGACCAAGCTTTTGGTCACCTGCCCTAATTTCTCCTTGTCAAATTTTGTTTTATAACACTACTGTGAAGTGCCTTGGAACATTTTACCGTTAAAAGCGCTATATAAAAACAAGTTGTTGTTGTTGCAATGAGATCGTGGCTGATCTGTACCTTAACTCCATCTACCCATTTCGGTTCCGTAACTTTTAATACCCTTGTCTACAATTAATCCCTAATTTAGCTTGGCATGTGCTAAATGTTGCTTTCTTAAAGGCACAGGCCAGGTTGAACACAGCTCTAACTGAGCAGCAGGATAATACACCGTGCTCTTCATGGAGCAACAATTCAGTCCTTAGGTCACCTTTTGGGATTTCTGGCTATTTCACAACTGAAAGGTTTGGCTGTTATATTAAGTCAAGGTTACTTCACAACGCATTAGATTCACAGAGCGGCCTAGTGCTGAGAGGGGGGGATGGGAGGATGTGGTGGGGGGCGAGGTGGGAAATATATTAGGATTTATAATAGAAAAAGTTGACAGGATGTGCATTCACTTGTAAGATTCAAACCTCCCAGTCTGCAGGTGGTGCTGTGGTCATAGGAAGGAACATAAGAACAGGAGTAGGCCAGTCAGCCCCTCGAGCCTGTTCCGCCATTCAATTAGATTATGGTTGATCTGTATCTTAATTCCATCTACCTGACTTAGTTCCGTAACACTCAATTACCCTTGCTGAACAAAAATCTATCAAGCTGAATTGTGACATTTCAATTGATCCCCAGCCTCAGCAGCATTTTGGGGGAGAGAGTTCCAGATTTCCACTACCCTTTATGTGAAGAAATGCTTCCTGACATCACCCCTGAACGGCCTAGCTCTAATTTTAAGGTTATGCCCCCTTGTTCTGGACTCCCCCACCAGAGGAATTAATTTCTATCTACCTTCTCAACACCTTTGATCATCTGAAACATCTGAATTAGATCACCCCTTATTCTTCTATACTCTAGCCAATACAAGCCTAGTTTATGCAGCCTGTCCTCATAATTTAACCTTTCTGATGAATCTGCACTGCACCCCCTTCAAGGCCAATATATCCTTCCTGAGGGGCAGTGCCCAGAACTGAACACCATTCTCCAGATGCAGTCTAATCAGAGCTTTATACAACTTTAGCATAACTTCCACCCCTTTGTATTTGTGATAAAGGCTGTTATAAATCTCATCATCATCAAGAAACTACTCATGAAATAATGCTGGATGGCCAGCTGGTGGCGCCGTCCAAGGAGTATAAATACTCGGGCGTCGCCCCAGCTTCCCAGGGACATTTTGTAAGACAAGGAACTAGTGAAGTACAACGAGACCTCCATGTTCTGAAACAAGTTGATTAAAGTCTTGCTTTATGCTCAAACCAAGTGCATAGTGAGTTTTATTACGTCAAAGGCTATCATTCCATTAGCAGCTTGAATTGTTTTTTGTATCTGTCCACTAGTTTTTAGTGATTTCTGTACTTGGACCCCTCAATCTCTCTGGTCCTCCACCGTTCCTGGCTTCTCACAATTTGGTCCAAAGTGCATGACTTCATACGTTGAACTCCGTGTGCTCACTGAATCTGTCAATGTCCCTGGTTAACAGCAGAAAATGCTGGGAAAACGCAGCAGGCCAGGCAACATCCGTGGAGAGAAAATAGAGTCAACGTTTCGGGTCAAAACCCTTTGTCAAGACTAGAGAAGCACAGGAAATAAAATAGATTAAAAGGACAGAATGGGGGCTGGGAGAGAACAAAAGAGAAGTGAAGAGACATTAAGAGGTATTCAAAACGAGATGAGATGGTGATCGGACTAGTGAAGACAAAAGACGGCTCTAGATTAGGTGTGAAATGCGCTGGCAGAATGGGAAGAGAGCTGCCATGTGGGAGAGAGAAAAAAAGGGGGGGAAAGGGCCAAAACAAAGGTGTGGATAAAAAATATAAGTAAAAATGTAATGGGGGCCGAGGTTATGATCTGAAATTGTTGAACTCGATATCGAGTCCGGAAGGCTGTAACGTGCCTAATCGGAAGATGAGGTGCTGTTCCTCGAGCTTAGGCACTTTACAGCCTTCCGGACTCAATATCGAGTTCAACAATTTCAGATCATAACCTCGGCCCCTAATACATTTTTACTTATATTTTTTATCCACACCTTTGTTTTGGCCCTTTCCCCCCCCTTTTTTTTCTCTCCCACATGGCAGCTCTCTCCCATTCTGCCAGCGCATTTCACACCTAATCTAGAGCTGTCTTTTGTCTCCACTAGTCCGATCACCATCTCGTCTCGTTTTGAATACCTCTTAATGTCTCTTTTGTTCTCTCCCAGCCCCCATTCTGGCCTTTTAATCTATTTCATTTCCTGTGCTTCTCTAGTCTTGACAAAGGGTTTTGACCCGAAATGTTGACTCTATTTTCTCTCCACGGATGTTGCCTGGCCTGCTGAGTTTTTCCAGCATTTTCTGTTGTTATTTCGGATTTGCAGCATCTGCAGTATTTTGCTCCTTCTTCTTCTTAGGCAGTCCCTCGGAACTGAGGATGACTTGCTTCCACATTAAAAATGAGCTCGCAGGTGACTGGTTAGTCCAATGCGGGACCTACAGTCTCTGTCACAGGTGGGGCAGACGGTGGTTGAAGGGGTGGGTGGGTAGGGTGCCTGGGTTGACGTGCGCTCCTTGCGCTGCTTGCACTTGGCTTCCGCTTGCTCCCGGCGAAGAGACTCGAGGTGTTCGGCGCCTTCCCGGACGCTTCTCCTCCACTTTGTGCGGTCTTGGATTTCCAGGTGTTGGTGGGGATGTTGCACTTTTTCAAGGAGGCTTTGAGGGTGTCCTTGAAGCGTTTCCTCTGCCCACCTGGGGCTCTCTTGCCGTGCCGGAGCTCCGAGTAGAGCGCTTGTTTTGGGAGTCTCGTATCGGGCATGCGGACAATGTGACCCGTCCATCGGAGCTGATTGAGCGTGGTCAGAGCTTCGATGCTGGGGATGTTGGCCTGAGCAAAAACACTGACGTTGGTGCGCCTATCCTGCCAATGGATTTGCAGGATCTTGCGGAGGCAGCATTGGTGGTACCTCTCCAGTGCTTTGAGGTGCCTGCTGTACATGGTCCATGTCTCTGAGGCATACAGGAGGGCAGGTATCACTACTGCTCTGTAGACCGAGCTTAGTGCCGGGTTTGAGGTCCTGGTCTTCAAACACTCTCTTCCTCAGGCGACCGAAGGCTGCACTGGCACACTGAAGGTGGTGTTGGACTTCGTCGTTGACGTCTGCCCTTGTTGACAGTAGGCTCCCGAGGTATGGAAAGTGGTCCACGTTGGCCAAGGCCTTGTCGTGCTAACGGACTAATGTCCCTGGTTTTGCGGTTTCCAGGGCTGCAGGTGGCGCTGTGGCCGGGGTTGGCCGGTCCTCCCGGCTGCAGGTGGCGCTGTGGCCGGGGTTGGCTGGTCCTCCCGGGCTGCAGGTGGCGCTGTGGCCGAGGTTGGCCGGTCCTCCCGGGCTGCAGGTGGCGCTGTGGCCGGGGTTGGCTGGTCCTCCCGGGCTGCAGGTGGCGCTGTGGCCGGGGTTGGCTGGTCCTCCCGAGCTGCAGGTGGCGCTGTGGGCGGGCTGCCGCCAGGCTCAGTTACCGGCTCAGGTCATCGGTGCCGGTCAGGGTTCCGACTGTTCACTGTTGTGGTTCCCGCCCCCGGTGCGCTGACCGCGGTCCTGATGTCTCCCCGATGCGGCCTTCGGCGGCTGCTGCTTGTCCCCCTGGTGCTGCTCGTCCCCCTGGTGCTGCTGAGCCTGAGCTCGGGAGCCTTCGCCTCGACCCTGGAGAAGCCGGACTGTCCGGGCGTGGAGCGCATACACGACCCCAAGAACGTCAGCAAGGCCTTCCCGGTGGTGACCGTCGACTACGCACGTGTCCGGCCCCCGTTCGTGGTGGCGCTGTGGATCCTGTTGGCTTCCATCCTGAAACTGGGTGAGTGACCGGGGGAGAGGGAGCCGGGACCCCGGGGGGCGAGAGAGATGTAGAAGTGGGAGGGATGCTCTCCTGATCCTCCACCCTGATCGACTCCCCTTCTCCCCTGATAAACCCCCCTTCTCCCCTGATGAACCCCCCTTCTCCCCCTTCTCCCCTGATGAACCCCCCTTCTCCCCTGATGAACCCCCCCTCTCATCTCACTCCCCTTAGAAACATAGACTCTTACAGCACAGAAGGAGGCCACTAGGTCCGCCATGCCTCTTTGAAAGGGTTGACCATTTAATCCCACTCCCCTGCTCTTTCCCCAGAACCCTGGAAATTAGTCCTCTTCAAGTACATGTCCAATTGCCTTTTAACAGTTCTTCTGGAAACTGCCTCCATCACTCTCTCGGGTAGTGCGTTCCTGATCATAACAGCCCTCTGTGGAAAAATTTCTCCTCATTTGGCCTCTAGTTCTTTTGTCAATTATATACCACACTACCTTCATCAACCCCCTCTGTTACTTCATCAAAGAACTCAATCACGTTAGTCAGACACGATTTGCGTTTAAATATTCCATGCTGGCTGTCCCTTATTAACCTTCGCTACTCCAAGTGAGAATTAATTTGTCCTTGATCAAGGTCTCTAGTAGTTTTCCCACCACCTCTTTCCCCCATCCCCCCCCATTGCTGCCCCATCACTCCCCCACTCCACATCACTTCCCTCTCCCCGCCCGCCCATTGCTGCTGTGCGCCTGTCCTGCCCTCTGGACTTTGAGTGCGGTTAGGTATGAACACTGTTACCTGGGTCTCAAACTGTTAGAACATGTCCAGATCCAAGGTGTCAGAGTGGCCTTTGCACTAAATGCCTGAATTGCTTGGTTGTGTGGGTAGGGTGGGTTATACCCCCCACTCATCTAGCTGCCGATCTCAACTGGCATTTTACCACAGTTGGAGACTGTGTCTGTTAATCAGTGAATAGGACCATAAGCAGAAAACCCATGTTATTTTGCATATTTGTACATTGATTCTGCGTTGTACAACTCCGCACTGTCTTCTGCCTCACTAAACAGCGCTCACATCAGTCAGTGCTGCTTATGTGTTCTTTCTAAACACAGAGTTCAGTTCCAGCAGCTCACCCCTCACAGTCACTCGGAGGTGGTTATTTATTCTCAAAGTGTGGCTCTTGTGATTTAATACTAGGGCGCACTGTAACCTGCTGTCTGTTGGTGAGTTTGAGCAGCCAAATAAAAGGTTAGCTTATGCACCCCAGCAACATAATACTGTAGTACTAATTGCAAGAATATGTATGAAATGCAACACAGGCCTGTCAAAGCCAAGGAATATACTCTGCAGGGTCCCAGTGTGTACAGTGGATTGTACTGGGTGCAGAGTCCCAGTGTGTACAGTGGATTGTACTGGGTGCAGAGTCCCAGTGTGTACAGTGGGTTGTACTCTGTGCAGGGTCCCAGTGTGTACAGTGGGTTGTACTCTGTGCAGGGTCCCAGTGTATAATCAGTTAGTTTGTCCTCTATCTCATGAGTTGATGCTGTAGCCCCCACCCAACGCTCTGGCCATTCCCAATGGATTGTTGGGTCTAAGACTTGCCCAGTTCCACAGTGGGGGTTAGCAGAGCAGGAATGTTGGGAGTTACTGTCGAGAGGCCCGGGCCCATGACTTGGACCCAGAGAGTGAGACTTGCTTCACTAAGGCCCATGTGAGCAGCACCTGATGCTAGGACAGAGATGCAGAGGAATTTCTTCACCCAGAGAGTGGTGAACCTGTGGAATTCTCTACCACAGAAGGCCATAGAGGTCAATTCATTAAATATATTCAAGAAGGAGTTAGATATATTTCTTAAGGCTAAAGGGATCAAGGGATATGGAGAGAAGGCACGAACAGGGTACTGAGTTTGGATGATCAGCCATGATCTCATCTCAGGCTCGAGGGGCCGAATGGCCTACTCCTGCTCCTAACTTCTATGTTTCTAAGTTAGCGAAGTGCTTTAGTGACCCTCAAATGTACTGAGCTTCAGATGAAAGCACGTCTGTGAGGGAGTATCGGGCAGTAATATCCTTGATATGATCTAAAGGGGCCTGGAGTTGGGTTAGAGGGACCACCATGAGCAGGACTGGAGACAGCTGATACTGGCAGCAGTGGCACCGGCCAGACTCCTTGGGATGCGACTGTACCCCGATCCTGGCGCCCCTCAGTAAGTGGTGTATTTCTGTGTGCAAGGACACTAAATTTCAGCGTCTTTCAGTCTTCACCCTTTATGAGCGGGATTAAGGAGTGGTGAGTGTGTTTGGGAGGAGCTGGTACATTATGAGATGGCTGCACCTAGTACAGTCTTGTCCTAATTAAGCTGTTGGGAGCCAGGCATGGCTCCTTATCTATTCAGACACTGCGTGTTACTGTTGGTTATCGAGATTGTGCTGCTGACTCAGGTAGCTTTCGTTATTTTATGTCTCTGGTGGGTAGCAACGCCCTTTGCCAATAAGGCGGGAATAACTCCTGGTTATTTGCTGGATCTGTCAGGCCAGAGGTTGGGGCGTTTGTTCAGGTGCAAACTAACATGATGTATTTACAGAAAGATCGGAGCCTTTGTGTCTTTTGGTGGAGCTCTCTGGCTGGTACTTTGCAGCCAGATTCAAAGTGGTTTCTGTTTGTTGCACACCGCAGACTTTGTCTGGGATACTGTACCTGGCCGCAATCTGCTCCCTATCAGAAAGATACAGAAAAGTATGCTGCTTATCATCCCTTCCGGTAACTGGGGGAATTGTGTGACACTCTTTTTCCATTTATTGCACAGATAGGACTGAAGAGAGATTTCCTACCCCCACAGGATCGCACCTGGAATTGATTTACTATTAAATACCAGAAAATGCAGAAGAAATACACGGGCCAGAGCAAGTGAAGAAAGATTCAGGTTTCAACTTGAGATGATTTGTTGGAGCCGGTCCGTATTTTCTGTTACAGACATTGATCCCAAATTTCATGTTTTCTCTAATCTAAGCCTAATATTACACAGCCCTCATTCTTATTGCTGCCCCCACAACTGTCAGGGACCAGCTTCTTAGTGAGATGTGGATTATAAGAGAGATACCACAGGCAAAATCACTGGCACTCTGACCCGCACTCAGTCCTACACCGGGGGCTGCTCTCTCGGACTGTGGGGCTCAGTCCCATATCGGGCAGTGCTCCTCCCTGTGGCTCAGTCCTACACCGGGTGGTGTGCTCTCGGACTGTGGAGCTCAGTCCCATATCGAGCAGTGCTGCTCCCTGTGGCTCAGTCCTACACCGGGGGCTGCTCTCTCGGACTGTGGGGCTCAGTCCCATATCGAGCAGTGCTCCTCCCTGTGACTCAGTCCTACACCGGGGGCTGCTCTCTCGGACTGTGGGGCTCAGTCCCATATCGAGCAGTGCTCCTCCCTGTGACTCAGTCCTACACCGGGGGCTGCTCTCTCGGACTGTGGGGCTCAGTCCTGTATCGAGCAGTGCTCCTCCCTGTGGCTCAGTCCTACACCATGTGGGGCTCAGTCCCATATCGGGCAGTGCTCCTCCCTGTGACTCAGTCCTACACTGGGTGGTGTGCTCTCGGACTGTGGGGCTCAGTCCTGTATCGAGCAGTGCTCCTCCCTGTGGCTCAGTCCTACACCGGGGGCTGCTCTCTCGGACTGTGGGGCTCAGTCCCATATCGGGCAGTGCTCCTCCCTGTGACTCAGTCCTACACCGGGTGGTGTGCTCTCGGACTGTGGCGCTCAGTCCTGTATTGAGCAGTGCTCCTCCTTGTGACTCAGTCCTACACCGGGGGCTGCTCTCTCGGACTGTGGGGCTCAGTCCCATATCGGGCAGTGCTCCTCCCTGTGACTCAGTCCCACACCATGTGGCGCTCAGTCCCATATCGGGCAGTGCTCCTCCCTGTGACGCAGTCCCACACTGGGTGGTGTGCTCTCGGACTGTGGCGCTCAGTCCCATATCGGGCAGTGCTCCTCCCTGTGACTCAGTCCCACACTGGGTGGTGTGCTCTCGGACTGTGGCGCTCAGTCCCATATCGAGCAGTGCTCCTCCCTGTGACTCAGTCCCACACTGGGTGGTGTGCTCTCGGACTGTGGCGCTCAGTCCCATATCGGGCAGTGCTCCTCCCTGTGGCTCAGTCCTACACCGGGGGCTGCTCTCTCGGACTGTGGGGCTCAGTCCCATATCGAGCAGTGCTCCTCCCTGTGGCTCAGTCCTACACCGGGGGCTGCTCTCTCGGACTGTGGGGCTCAGTCCCATATCGAGCAGTGCTCCTCCCTGTGGCTCAGTCCCACGCCGGGGGCTGCTCTCTCGGACTGTGGGGCTCAGTCCCATATCGAGCAGTGCTCCTCCCTGTGGCTCAGTCCTACACCGGGGGCTGCTCTCTCGGACTGTGGGGCTCAGTCCCATATCGAGCAGTGCTCCTCCCTGTGGCTCAGTCCCACGCCGGGGGCTGCTCTCTCGGACTGTGGGGCTCAGTCCCATATCGAGCAGTGCTCCTCCCTGTGGCTCAGTCCCACGCCGGGGGCTGCTCTCTCGGACTGTGGGGCTCAGTCCCATATCGAGCAGTGCTCCTCCCTGTGGCTCAGTCCTACACCGGGGGCTGCTCTCTCGGACTGTGGGGCTCAGTCCCATATCGAGCAGTGCTCCTCCCTGTGGCTCAGTCCCACACCGGGTGGCGCTCAGTCCCACACATGAGGCAGTACCATTTCTCACTTACTTAATGCATCAGGAGCTTTCAAAGATTTTTTTGCCTAAACTTTGGTCTTGGATGCGGTTAATGAAGAAAGTTTATTTTCAGTGATTCTAAGTGGAGTGTGTGTGGAGCGTCTGGCTGCGTTTTTGTAATCTGTGTCTAATGCCGAGATTTTGTATAATTGGTAGCTAAGAGCTAAAGACAGGCTTAAGATTGTGTGTTGTGTGAAAGGCAGAGCCTGGTTGTGGGGTGGGACTGCAGTGAACCAGTAATTTCTCACTCTGTTTGAAGCAGCCCTAAGTATATCTCATTTTCAGTTTAGGAATGAAAATATTTAGTGATGACAGGGTTTGAAGTTTTTGCTGATTTTTACATATAATTAAGCATTATTTATAAGATTTCCAATGGACTTCAGTTGTAAACACGCTGTAAAGGAACAAACTGGTCTAGCGACAGTCATGGCAGAGGAGACACAAGTGAAAGGGTTTTGGACAGGACCACTGTTGACTCTTGCAATACACAAACTGCAGAAAGTGCAGTGCTGGGTGAGCGCTGTCCCCTCGATCTAGCCATTGACAGACTGTACTGTGAGCTCTGTCCCCTCGATCTATCCATTGACAGACTGTACTGTGAGCTCTGTCCCCTCGATCTATCCATTGACAGACTGTACTGTGAGCTCTGTCCCCTCGATCTATCCATTGACAGACTGTACTGTGAGCTCTGTCAATTCAATTCAATTCAAATCGCTTTATTGGCATGACAAGTTACATCTTATGTTGCCAAAGCATCGGAAAACATTCATGTTTGTTCACAAAAATACAGATCTATCCATACAGTGTATAAACAGATATATCCCTGAGTGTATAAATATACTTTCATATAATTTATATATACTCTTATCTTATCTTTAGTGGTTGTCCCTCTGTTTATGGCAAGCTGTAACATAGTGTGCCGCTAGTGTTATGCAACTTCTCTCTTCCCCTAGTAGGTATGGGAGTTTTTGGTTGTCATTCAATTTTCTGAATTCCGGGCATATTTTTGTAAATTTTGGGTAGAAATTCTCCCTTATGCCCTGATATTTTCTACAAGCTGTGAGGAAGTGCATCTCTGTCTCCACCATTCCCTGACTGCAGTGAGGGCATATCCTGTCCTCTCTTGGTAGCCGGGTCTGCCTGTGTCTACCTTTTTCGATTGCCAGGCTATGTTCACTAAGTCTGTACATTGTCAGGATTTTTCTCAGTTTGCTGTCCTTTACCATGGTCAGGTAATCAGCTATGTTGTATTGTCTGTTTAGGGCCAAGTAGCAATTGAGTTTGCTTTGGGTTTTTGTTGTTTCTGCCCAATATGTCAGATATTTTTCCTTTTGCTTAGCGACGATTGTGTTGGGTCGAATTCTTTGTGTTACGCTGTCACTGTCCTGTGGCTGGTTATTGTTAGTAGTGTTAGTAGTTACTTCACTGAGTCCCAGGACTAGTTGACTGAGGGTATTCTTCTTTATGGTCAGCTCTTGGCATTTCAGGGCGTCGTAGTGATAGCATTGGGGGTTGCTCATTTGTAGGTGATTCCAAAATTTGGTGGCTCTTTTTTGGATGGTGATTATTAATGGATATTGGCCTAGTTCCGCCCTGCATGCATTGTTTACTGTTTTCCTTGGAGTCCGGAGGATACTTTTACAGAATTCTGCATGTAGGATCTCAATTGGGTGTTTGTCCCATTTTGCAAATTCTTGTTGTGTTAGCGGTCCCCATACCTCACTGCCATAGAGTGCAATTGGTTCAATTACTGATTTGAAAATTTTTAGCCAAATGCTAATTGGGATTTCTATTTGGATTGATTTTTTAATGGCATAGAAAGCCCTTCTTGCTTTCTCTTTCAATTCATTCACAGCCAGTTTGAAGTTTCCCGTAGAACTGATTTTTAAGCCCAAGTATGTGTAGTTAGTGGTTTGTTCAATTTTGGTTGTTCCTAGTGTGAAATTTATTTTGGGTCCCTGATGTCTGGATCTTTGTTGGAACACAAGGACTTTGGTTTTTTGGGGATTTATTGTCAGGGCCCAAGTCTGGCAGTACGACTCCAGCAGATCCAGGTTCTGCTGTAGACCCTCCTTAGTTGGTGACAGCAGAACCAGGTCGTCTGCATAGAGGAGGAATTTAACCTTGGATTCATATAGGGTGAGGCCGGGTGCTGTAGATTGTTCAAGTCGTTTTGCCAATTCATTTATGTAAATACTAGCTGGGGGTGCCCGGCGGTGCCGAGGCTTTTTCGAGGGCATGTTGTTGTTAGAAGAGAGAGAGAGAGTGGGGGGGGGGGAAAGAGAGAGAGAGAACGAGTGGGGGGGGGGGGGTGGAAAAGAGAGGGAGAGAGAGAAAGTGAGTGGGGGGGAAAGAGAGAGAGAGCGGGGGGGGAAGAGAGAGAGAGAGCGGGGGGGGGAAGAGAGAGAGAGAGCGGGGGGGGGAAGAGAGAGAGAGAGCGGGGGGGGGGAAGAGAGAGAGAGAGCGGGGGGGAAGAGAGAGAGAGCGGGGGGGAAGAGAGAGAGAGCGGGGGGGAGAGAGAGCGGGGGGGGGGAGAGAGCGGGGGGGAGAGAGCGGGGGGGAGAGAGAGCGGGGGGAGAGAGAGCGGGGGGGGGAAGAGAGAGAGAGCGGGGGTGGAAGAGAGAGAGAGCGCGGGGGGGGAAGAGAGAGAGAGTGGGGGGGGAGAGAGAGCGGGGGGGGGGAGAGAGAGAGAGCGGGGGGGGGAGAGAGAGCGGGGGGGGAAGAGAGAGAGAGAGAGAGAGAGAGAGCGCGGGGGGGAAGAGAGAGAGAGAGCGGGGGGAAGAGAAAGAGAGAGCGGGGGGAAGAGAAAGAGAGAGCGGGGGGGAAGAGAGAGAGAGAGCGGGGGGGGAAGAGAGAGAGAGCGGGGGGGGAAGAGAGAGAGAGCGGGGGGAAGAGAGAGAGAGCGGGGGGAGAGAGAGAGCGGGGGGAGAGAGAGAGCGGGGGGGAAGAGAGAGCGGGGGGGGAAGAGAAAGAGAGAGCGGGGGGGAGAGAGAGAGAGCGGGGGGGGAAGAGAGAGAGAGAGAGCGGGGGGGGAAGAGAGAGAGAGAGCGGGGGGGGAAGAGAGAGAGAGAGCGGGAGGGAAGAGAGAGAGAGCGGGGGGGGAAGAGAGAGCGGGGGGGAAGAGAGAGCGGGGGGGAAGAGAGAGAGAGTGAGTGGGGGGGAAGAGAGAGAGCGCGTGGGGGGAAGAGAGAGCGAGTGGGGGGGAAGAGAGAGAGCGAGTGGGGGGAAGAGCGCGTGGGGGGGAAGAGCGAGTGGGGGGAGGAGAGAGCGAGTGGGGGGCGAAGAGAGAGAGCGAGTGGGGGGGAAGAGAGAGCGAGTGGGGGGGAGAGCGGAAGAGAGAGCGACTGGGGGGGAAGAGAGAGAGCGACTGGGGGGGAAGAGAGAGAGCGACTGGGGGGAAGAGAGAGAGCGACTGGGGGGGAAGAGAGAGAGCGACTGGGGGGGAAGAGAGAGAGCGACTGGGGGGGAAGAGAGAGAGCGACTGGGGGGGGAAGAGAGAGCGACTGGGGGGGGAAGAGAGAGAGCGACTGGGGGGGAAGAGAGAGCGACTGGGGGGGGAAGAGAGAGAGCGACGGGGGGGGAAGAGAGAGAGCGACGGGGGGGGAAGAGAGAGAGCGACAGGGGGGAAGAGAGAGAGCGACTGGGGGGGAAGAGAGAGAGCGACTTGGGGGGGAAGAGAGAGAGCGACTGGGGGGGGAAGAGAGAGAGCGACTGGG